>NC_142503.1:118208125-118522187 GCF_057876585.1 Rhinolophus sinicus | reverse complement strand
TCAAACTGTACACAAAAATCAAAGATAAAAGTATTCTATTAAAACCAAGTGGCAAATGCATGAATATTTATTGTATTTCTATTCTTTATTCCTTAATTATATTATTATTCTTTATACATAATTTAAAAATTCTTTTTACTCATACATTAACTACATATTTAGGAAAAACAATGAAAAATAAAATGGAAAAACATTTGCAACAATATTACTAAGAGTACAATATCCCTACTATTTAATAAGTAGCTCTCACAAATCTATTAATGACAAACAAGCAAAAAGAAAAATGGGCAAAGGACTTGAACAAGCAAATAAACACTGAGATATCACTAGATTTGGCAAAGATTAAAAGATTATATCCAGTGTTAGAGTGAGTGTAGGGCACCCAGGCCTGGCCTCTCAAGCACTCTATCTAGACCTTGATGCTCCTGAATTACTTCATTCATACGTTTATTTTAACACTTGGCAAGTCAACATGTTTATCTCTCTTTTAACTGAACTCTTTAAGGGCATCTTAATCCGTTTCATACCACAGAACCCAACCCAGTGTCTAGCCTGAAAGTGACACTTATGAATGTCAGTGAAATTATCACAGCAATCAAAAACATGTGGGCCTGAGATAAGGGCAAAGATGGCTAGACTCATGACATTACTTTCTGAAGCTTCTGCATCATATTATCCACCCAGCTGCTAAAGACAAAAAGCCAAGGAGTCGTCCACAATTTGTCCTTCCCGCACAGAGATTAAGAATGGCCAGTATGCATTATGAAAATTAAGCCTTAAGTTTTCAGAAAAATACCAATTTCTTATACTTTACAATTTAAAAGCTTCTTAAGCAAGAAGAGGTATGTTTCTTAACAAATAATCAATAAAATTATGACTCCCAGATTTCCCATTTCTACAATGTGCCCTAGTTTACTGCTAACAGCTACAACTACTTAAAGTTCATTTTTAAAGTATAACAAAAAAAGCTATACAAAAACACTGAACCACTATGTTTCTAGATATAAGCAACATTACTAATATTAGTTTAATGTATTCCAATGATTTGTAATCATAAAACATTTTTGGCATAAGTTAAATAAAAACAACTATATGGAGAAAAAAATTCTTCTGGTTCTCAAACACGGCCCTATTATTCCTTTCAGTAATACAGCTTGACACTCAAAAATCTGTTTTCTATGTATATCACCAAAACCCAGAAAACATGCCTCAAAACAGTATTTCTAATTTGATCTATTTTAAAAGGGGTATATTATTGGTGGGATTACTGGTGACATATAAATCTCTTCCCCTTAAAATAAAAATAAACTTTTTTCCAAAAGTCACCAGACATGAAAAAATTCTTCAATTTTTGCCATTTGTTGCTTCTATAATTAAGAAAAAAACCTTATTCAATTATTCACCAAAATCAAATCCCAACAAATTTAGATCTTAATATAAACATCTCTTCGCTTTTTAAGATTCATGTATAGTATGATTTAATAACTAAAATGGATTATAATTTAAGACATTCTGAAATTACATATAAACTCATGATTTTCCAAAATAAAAGATAATAAATAACAATTAAATAACTTTTGACTGCCAAAGTTTAAAATTCAGAAAGAAAAAACTACATTCAGGTCAATACATAGAGGGAAAAAACATCCAGAAAACATTTTACAGTCACTGCCCCAAAAGTCAAGAGGCTATACAAAGTTTTAATGCAAATAAGGATTATTATGATAAATATCAGTGACTTAAGCAATCACAAATGCTTAAGACTTTAGGAAAGCACTGATTAATTTTAAACTCTGTGCCACAGATAGTGTCATTTAAAATTTTCATATATGAAAAATCCACTTTTTTATTGAAGACCTGGGTAAAAGAAAACTTAGTGGATTATATAAAACTCAGTCCTCATTAAAGGAACTACTAAAACCCAGCAAGAAATATAGGCATACTTAAACTATCAAGTAAATAAGAAGACATAATAGATATCTTTATCTAAGGTTTTTTTTTAACTCTTAAATAAAGATGAAACTTCCATGGAATGGACTTATACAGTAAATAAAAAAGAGAAGGAATGGTTAATAAAGCAATGGAATGATCTTCAAGATATTTTAAGTGAAAAAAGGTAGTGTAGCGTATGTTACCTTTTCCATTAAAAGGGGCAGGAGATTGTGTGTGTGTGTGTGTGTGTGTGTGTACATGTTTTTGATGGTCTATATAAAAATTAGCTTTCGAAAAATACATAAGAAATTGCTAACACTAGAGCTCTGGGGAGGGTAACAGGGTAGCTAGAGGATAGTAAAAGGGAAGCTTTCTTCAATTAACCTTTCTGTATACTTTGAATTTTGTGCAATGTGAATGTACGGAAAGCAAAAGAAAAAATTAGAAGTACTTTACCTGGCACCATTGTTCCTAATGACTTCCACAGTTTCTTCAACAAAATATCGATCTTTGACATATGCAAAAATATCATCACAAATTTCATGTAAGCGTGAACGATGGGTAAGGCTGGTCAAGTATAACACTGGAATAATTAGTGGTTCTGGAAAACTCTGAAGATTTTGTCTTGCTTTTTTTTCTGACTCAAGTGCTTCCTGATAGGTCAGTCCAGGTCTACCCGTCACAGCACAACTCCACACAAGACTGTTGCACAGAATGGTTCGTTCAAAAAAGTCACTGATTAAAAAACAAAAATAAAAATCCATTACCTATCATTTCACAAATTTTACATTAAAAGCTGAAGAAGAATTGTGCCTTTATTGCAAAAATTTACATAGAATCATAGAACTCAACAAGGGTTTAGTAATGGTCAACTTACACATAAATACAAACTTAAGAAAAAGTACATTTAAACTAGACATTTATATTTTATAATTTAAAGGTAAATTCAGCCAAAACCGGACTTTGATTTCCATTAGTTTTAAAACTGGGAGTGAAACTGAAAATAAAGTCAACCTTTCTTTTTCCTTCTAATTTTTAAGCTTTTTGTTCCAAAGCAGTCAAAACACTGGAGTCAATTCAAACACTTGACTATGAACTTTAAAAGACTTTATTATAATAGTGAAAAACTGGGAAATCTAAGCTTCTAACATTAAGAGAAAGGTTATGTAAATTATAGTATTTCACATGATGAAAAATTATAATCATTAAACAGTATAAGAGGAGTTCTTAAATATCTATGGTCCCACTTGTGTTAAAAGAAAAAAGGAAAGGAAAAGGAAGGAAGGACAAGATAAGCTAAAGAAGCATAAAAGATTTCTGGAATATTATACAAGGTAATAGCTACAGAGTGGGGGTGGGACTGCAGGATCATTCCACTCAGTCCTTTCCTGCACCTCTGAAATTTTTTAAAATAAGTATTTCTTTTCAAAAATTCTACCCATTCACTTTTAAAATGTAAGAGCTATAATATGGAAAGATTTCTAAGGTATATTAAGTAAGAAAAACTCAAATAATTGACTAACACAATCCCATGTATGTTAATCATAGCAATAAAAATGTGTGTATTTATATAAATACTATAAACAGATGTTCCCTATAGAGAAAGGGAGGGACTGGGAAGGAAGGAAAAGGAAACTTTGTTCTAAATATTCTATATTGTTTGAATTTTTATACTGAGCATGTATGTATATTATTTTTACACTATTTTTTAAACAGAAAAGGTTAGAGATACGCCAAAAGGCTAACAATGGTTGCCTCTAAGTGGTAAGATGCATAAATACTTTCTCCCTCTCTATACTTGGTCTACTTTCCAATAATTATATGTAACCAATAAAATTTACTATTCTCTAATTTCTCCTTCCTGAAATCCCCCTTTCCCACTCTCATCATTCTAAAAGATTTGAGGGCAATTTCATTAAGACAATTTTGTTTGTATATTTGTCTGTAGAACAACAAAAAATGAAATCTGTGGAAATAAGCGAAACTAATCATACCTTAATGTAAATGAGATCTAAACAGACAGCATGCATATGCCAAGTTACATGACTATAATTCAGTACAAAGAAGATCCTTTTGAAACATGTTCTCTTAAGTAGGTGGGATAATGGATGTATCATTAAAACATAAAGTAAAAAGTGACTATAAGACAGAGGCGGATATCCCTTGGGAATTCCTAGGAAGGGAAGGAGGAGACGCAGACAAAAAAAGGTCAAGAAATACCAGAACATGTTTTGGAGGAAGTCGTGTTAAAGAGTTAGGGTTGTAAAGGAAACAGTTGGAGAAAAAAAGGCAAGAGAGAGAAAAAAATATAATCTGTTCTTATAAGCAAGAAAATCTGTCAGATAAATAACTTCTTAGCTAAGAGAGAGGCAACAAACATAACCATAGGTGGTTATCAATGGTGCAGAACAAAATGAATGGATGGATCTTGAAAGAGGTCTTATCTGTTTTACTGCCTAAAACTACAGTTGACTTAGAAAACTTTATAAATTTTAAACTTTTTCCTATAGAAACAAACATGTCGGTGAGACTCAGCTTCCCAAACCACCAACATATAGCAAATATGTTTGATGTATACTTCTAATAATTTAACTATATCTAGTACTATTTAAGAAAAATGTATTTCAAGCCTAAATACCTCACACATTAACTAGTTTCTAAAACAGTGCTAATAAATATATAATGCTAGCAATACACATAATTTAAAATTTTCTAGTGACCACATTTAAAAATTTTAAAAGAGGGCTGGCCCAGTGGCTCAGGCGGTTAGAGCTCCATGCTCCTAACTCCGAAGGCTGCCGGTTCGATTCCCACATGGGCGAGTGGGCTCCCAACCACAAGGTTGCCAGTTCAATTCCTCGAGTCCCACAAGGGATGGTGGGCAGTGACCCCTGCAACTAAAATTGAACACGGCACCTTGAGCTGAGCTGTCGCTGAGCTCCCGGATGGTTCAGTTGGTTGGAGAGTATCCTCTCAACCACAAGGTTGCCGGTTGGACTCCCACAAGGGATGGTGGGCTGCGCCCCCTGCAACTAGAAAAACGGCAACTGGACCTGGAGCTGAGCTGCGCCTTCCACAACTAAGATTGAAAGGACAACAACTTGACTTGGAAAAAAGAAAAGGCCTGGAAGTACACACTGTTCCCCAATAAAGTCCTGTTCCCCTTCCCCAATAAAATCATTTTAAAAAAAAAAAGAAAAAAAATTTTAAAAAAGAAACACTAATGAAATTAATTTTATATTGTATTTAACCTAATATATACCCAAATGATTTTATTTCAATATGTAATCAATATTGAAATAGTTTACATTTTTTGGTACTAGGTCTTCAAAATCTAGTAGGTATTTTACACTTATTGCACATCTTAATTCTGACTAGTCAGATTTCAAGTTCTTAATAATCCTGCACCAAGTCATGGCTCCTATTGGACAGCACAGCTCTAGCCATAGCAGGTCAGTATTTGGTAATATATTATGGTACAAGAAATTTTATGTAACAAATGACTACAAAACACAAGAACAGGTACAAGGTACAAGAAATTTTATGTACCGGTAACAACTTCACGACATTTATGCATCATAGAATGCCAAGAACTCTTCATTGTTTCAAGTTCATTTTAAGTTCAACAAAACCAATTATCGTATTCCAGGGTATTATTTTGTATACGGATATCATTATTGATTTCCAGAGTTACACTTTTACTCATAAGCATAAAGAAAAGAATTAAAAACATTTATATAGATACAGAATTAGTACTACCTACGTATAATGTGCATCCTTATTTTTCCCTCACAAATTGGGGCAAAAAAAGTACACATTATACATGGCCTAATACAGTATATTACACCCTGCTGTGCACAACGGTCTACCCTCAGGAGAGGGAGGCAGGGCACACTACCACAGTGGCAATTTTAATGCAAGGGGAAAAAAGCCCAAGGACAATTTTTCCTATTCATCACTCCCTCCCAGCATGGCCCCATCTCCAACATTACAACCCTTCACTTTCTCCCATTTCTGTAATTTTGCTTTCCCCCCATTCATCATACACATTCAAATGTACAGGATTTTCTTAATACTAAACCGTAGGGGGAAGGTTATAGTGCCTCTTCAAGTTCTATATTACAAAATGAAACTTTTACAAGAAGCATATTTTACTATTGAGAGCAAAAAATTATAAAATACAAAGTACTGTTTTATATGAATATATGTGTAGGCTAATACAGATTATGTCTTCAATTTATTACTCTATTCCTTCAACAATCCCCTTTACCAGAGATGGGCATACTGCTGGACTAGAGGGCAAATCCAGCCTTGCACCTGTCTTTGCAGTTTTATTGAACACAACCATACCTACACCTTTAGATCCTGTCTGACTGACTGCTTTCTCACATCATCTGACAGTTGGGTAGGTGCAACTGACACCTTATGGCCTGCAAAGCCTAAAATATGGATTATCTGGCCCTTTAAGTTTGATGACTTCTGCTCTTTACCATTATTTCTTAAGAAAAAATTGCTTGAGTTAGCAGGTCAACTACTGGTAAGAACACACTTCTAATATAAAGTCAACCAACTCTCTGGTGAACAAACTAAGGAACAAAGGGCAACATACTGATGACTTGCTGGTTATTTGGAAAACTAAAAATCTAGTAGAATAAGATTAAGAATGAACTGACAAAAACCAGAAACCAAACACAATTCAGAAAAGATAAATGAAAAGTGTACTCAAGAGCCAAATTTTTATTAACTAGACATAAGCAAAGATAAGAAAGATCCAGCACAATACTGCAGAAAAGATCTAAGGGACATAAGCAAACTACCCTATGCACAAAATAATTAGTGTAATTGAGAAATGGAGCCACAGGTTAAAAACTGATATAATTCCTGACTTAAACAGCATATAGTATGCAAGATATGGGAAGTATGGCTCATAAACTTAGAAAAATAGTAATTTTTAGAAGACAGCATCAATTGTTCTAAGAATTTCCTTCACTGACAGGGTTATAAAAGCAGATTAGGCGATCATAGGCATGGCAGATTTAACACGCTTTATATTATACAATACAGAAAAATACCAGCTAGATGAAAATTACATTTATTCATAAATGGTCAGGGAAAAAGTTTGACTAATTAAAAATACAAAGTTTAATTTTAAAAAGCTTTAAAGAAATAACTTTGTATTTTACTTAGTGCTATCAGACAGACTTAGATAATGACAACATACAAGGCAGTCTCCTAAAATCTGCAGATGACACTAAGGTAAGGAATAGCAGTAAAGATTTTTTAAATATAGAGACTAAAATCTTAAGTAGAAATCAACAAAGGTGAAACTTTATACTAGCTTAACAAAAGTCCTAGCTTAACAACAATAATGAATGTGAAAAGGGCAAATTTCAAGTGAACTGCAAATTCACATTTCTATGCCTTTTTATATTGTTTTCTCTGGTTAAAAAGTATTCTTTAGAGCATTCTCTGCTTAGAATGCCCTTTTTCCCTATTCTGTGTCTTAATAGCTCCATCTTTCAGGACCCCACTCAGATGTGATCTCCTATTTGAGGGTTTCCTCAACTCCGCAGCAGTTATCAGCTCAATTTTCTATGCTCCCATTACACTGGCTCCATAGCACATATGTAATTTATGCCCTTGTGCTGTAGACATGAATTCATTTCTCACTAGAGGGACAAATTATCTCAGCATCTCCAAAGACTCTCCAAAGGATAGTGTCAAGAATAAACAAATGTACCCTCAATGGCAGTCCACATTTATTTTTGTGTATTTCTAGACAGAGAAAGTACACATATGAATGGCAAGGAGGGAGGAAAATGAATCTCAGCTTTACCACTTGTAGAATGTGAATTGCAGTAAGTTCCACAACCTCACTGAACCCGGTTCCCCTTCTGTAAAATGGGGACAATATCTTTCATGAACAGTCAATATGAAAATTAAATAAGATAAAATAGTATGCCCACCACATGTGCACTTAATAAACAGTATCAATTTTTACTGTGCAGGTACCAAATTTGCGATAGAGATCCTAGAGGTACACACCGGAGAATAACCAGTAAAGTAGAGGAACAATGTCAGAGGAAAACATAAAAGATGTGACAATCTTTGAAGAGAAAGTCTGGCACTGGGAAGAGAGATAAGAAGAGCAATTAACTGCAAAGGAACTACTGTGTTTCCCCGAAAATAAGACCTAGCCGGACAATCAGCTCTAATGCGTCTTTTGGAGCAAAAATTAATATAAGACCCAGTATTGTATTATATTATATTGTATTGTATTATATTATATTATATTAGACCAGGTCTTATAGTAAAATAAGACCACGTCTTATATTAATTTTTGCTACAAAAGATGCATTAGAGCTGATGGTCCAGCTAGGTCTTATTTTCAGGGAAATAGGTATTAGCAAACAGCCGAAATCTAATCAGGACAACCTAAGTATAAAATCTTAACTGCTTAGAGCAGGGCTGTCCAAACTGCGGCCCACGGGTCAACTGTGGCCCTCGATCCACTTTTTATTGGCCCACAGCAAATTCCAAAAATATATTTAGTTTACTTAAATAAACCAGGTGAGGCAATACGCACTTCACCTCGAGTGAGTGGCCCGGTTGTTTGTGTATTTTACTGCATATGGCCCTTGGTGAAAAACGTTGAAAAAAGTTTGGACACCCCTGGCTTAGAGGTACACTACTTGCAAAGATGATTGAGGTGTGCAGGCTCCTTAGAAATATGACTTAGATACTCTTCCCACAAGATGTGGAGTCTATCTATTTCACCACCTTGAATCTGAGCAGGCTTGAGATTGGCTTTGATCAACATAATACCTAAATGAGACTGAGAGATTTCCGTTCTCACCCTCTTGGAACCTTGAGACCAGCACATAAAGAAGCCCAGCTTGGCCTTCTGAGGCTGAAAAAAGTCACCCAGTATATTAAATCATCACATTGTACACTTTAAATAACTCACAATTCTATTTGCCAATTATATCTCAATAAAGCTGGAAACACACCACACACACACACACACACGCACACACACACAGAAAAAAGCCATCCCAGCTGAGGTCCCTGACTTATGACTGAGGGCACCTCTTACTTCACACAGCCTTAGCCTGGCCTCCAGCTGACTACAGCTAAGTGAGTGAGAACTGAGAGAACAGCAGAAACACATTGGCAATTTGAAGAACCATCAGCAAATAAAATAGGTAGTGATTTTCAGCCACTAAATTTTAGAGTGGCCTGTTATGCTATAATAACTGATATACATATAGTGTTCAAAGAAAGCCTGCTAAACAGATAAAAGGTAAAACTTAAAAAAGAAAAGCATTTAGGAATCTCTGCTATACCATCCAAGGAAAAAAGAACTCATGGACCCAAATATCTAGCCCACATGGCAGACTTATTTCTAAAGAGTAGCTGAAGACATATTTTGAAGACACTAGCTGTGAAAATCTTCCAACTTTCTTAAAAAATCCTGCTTACCAAATGGCCTTCTGATAATAACGAGATTTCATACATTGCCAATTATCAGTATGGGAACTGGTCTATGTGAAAGGCATTTTCCCCAAATGTAAAACTGATGGCATTCTGGTTTATACATTTAATATCTAGAGCTTAATCATTTGGGGGTATAGTAAAGAAGCCAAATATCTGAGCAGACAGTATAGAGTGGTACCTACACAAAGATCTAGAGCGCCAGCTTGAATTTCAAGCAATGCCCTCATGTTCTTGGTGCACACTTCAACAAATATTAGGAAGAATTGTCCATAATAAGCACCATGTGATGTAATTAAGAACATAAACTCTAGAGTCTGATGTGGCTGAGTCACCAATTGCTAGGTAGGGGGTTTTCAACACTGATCTTAGGCTTACTTTCCCTACCCCAAACCTAGCTTCCTCATCTGTAAAAGAGAGCTGTTGAAAGGACTGAATGAATAAATGAGGAGCTGATGAATAAAGAAAACAGGAGGCCTTACAAACTAATCAAACACCTGTCACTGGAAAGCCAGGTTGAAACAAACTGGTCAGTGATGTTGTGGAAGAGATTTCTACATTTTGTATGAAAAGTGTGACTCATTCAAAGATGGGAAATACATTCCAATTGCAAGGGTCTAAATGGCTAAAAAAAAAAAAAAGAAGTTATTTTGTTTAGGATATTAAGTCATTAGATAACACAAATCATTTTCCTATCCCACAAATCTAGAATTTCTGGTATTCAGACCCGACTATTCCATTTTTGAACAATCCACAGCCAAATAAAAATCTAAAACCAAAATTGTTGTCAGCTAACCACATTACAGATTATATTTTCATCTTATTTAAGAGATTTAATTATGTACTTAATTCTGTTCTCTATATCTATGAGCCTACTTTTATATATATACATACACACACACACACACATACATATTCTAGATTCTATATACGAGTATAAGATAGTAAGGCATTTGTCTTTCTCTGATCTATTTCACTCAATATAATGCACCTGATGTTCATCTATGTTGTCACAAATGGCAAGATTTCATTCTTTATGGCTGATAATAAATTGTAGTATACACACATATATACAGAGGATGCCAAAAAATGTATACATATTTTAAGGAAAACGGTATTAAAATTGTAATACACACGATTAAAATTGTAATACACACCAATAAAAAAGGATGAATGCAAGTCACGTTTGACTTCTGCAATTACAAGAGATGCTCAAAGTGGTCACCATCAGCGTCCAGACACTTCTGATTACAGCGAACTACTGCATCAGCAACATTGACCAAAGTGTCCATTTGAATACATGTTTTTGGCACCCTCGTATATGTGTGTATATGTATATCCTATAATTTCTTTATCCAGTCGTCCAACAACACTTAGGTTGTTTCCGTATCTTGGATATTGTAAATAATACTGCAGTGAACATAGGGGTGCAGATACCTTTTCAAGTTAGTGGTTTTTTTTCCTTTGGATAAATACCCAGAAATGGAACTGCTGGATCACATGGTAGTTCTAGCTTTAATTTTTTGAGGAACCGCCATACTGTTTTCCATAGTGGCTGCACCAATTGACATTCCACATCAACAGTGCTTAAGAGTTCCCTTTTCTCTACATTCCTAACATTTGTTATTTCTAGTCTTTTTTTTTTTTTTTTTTTTTGAAGTTAAAAAGTTTATTTAGAAAGAGAAGCACAGCACTGGCACAGGAATTGCTGGGGCAGAGTCTAGGGCAAAGAGCTGCCTCTAATATTTTTGATAATAGCCATTCTAACAGGTGTGAGGTGATAGTTCATATCTCACTGTTTTTTTGATTTGCATTTCCCTGATGATTAATGATGTAGAGCATCTTTTCATGTACCTGTTTGCCATCTGTACATCTTCTTTGGAGAAATATCTATTCAGATCTTCTGTCCATTTTTTAATTAAATTATTTAGGTTTTTTTTTTTTTTTTTGCTATTGAGTTGTATGAGATCTTTATATATTTTGGATATTAACTCTTTTCAGATATACCGTGTTTCCCCGAAAATAAGACCTAGCCGGACCATCAGCTCTCTAATATAATAAGACCTCTTATATTAATTTTTGCTCCAATAGACGCATGAGAGCTGATGGTCCAGCTAGGTCTTATTTTCAGGGAAACAGTATGATTTGCAAATATTTTATCCCATTCAGTAGGTTGCCTTTCATTTTGTTGATGGTTTCCTTTGTTGTGTGGAATCTTTTTAGTTTGATGTAGTCCAACTTGTTTATTTTTGCTTTTGTTGCTTTTGTTTTTGGTGTCAGATTCAAAAAATCATCACCAAGACTGATGTCAAGGAGCTTACTACCTATCTTATCTTCTAGGGATTTCATGATTTCAGGTCTTACGTTCAAGTCTTTAATCTATTTTGAGTTAATTTTTCTGTATGGTGGAAAACATGGTCCAGTTTCATTGCTTTGCACTTTAGCTTACGCATTTGTCTATAATTAATGTGCCATTTTTAATGAGTCTACTTATGGAAATCAGGTCAAACAGAGTTAGCAATTAGTTAAAGAGCATGTAATTCAAACAAACAAAATAAAGGAGTTTGTACTATATGACCACTAAGGATCCATCCTGGCCATAGTCCCTGTTTCAAAGAATTCAGGGTCTAGGAAAAGAGAAAATATGAGGCAACAAATACATTGCATTATAATGCAATAACAGCAGATGGTACACTAGATAAAATGGAGGGGGTGATCACCGCTGCCTAGAAGGTCAAAAGAGGAAGCATTAGGTTATAATATCAAATAAGATAAAGACAGAAAACTATTTAGCAATTAAAAAGTCACTGGGAACCAGAGTTAGAAGTGTTGGGAGTGAACAAGGAGGGGAGGTGCAGAAAAATCTCTTTGAGACTGGTTAGAGGGTGTTATATTGAAGAAATAAAAAACCTGAGCAAGTAGTAAGCATAGTGGTCTTCAGAGAAATACAGAATAAAAACATTCAAGATAATGCACTTAAAGGATAATCTTCAAACTCACATAAACCAATTGGTGATTCAATGAATGAGTGAAAACTGAGGTTTTCTTCATAGTTTCTCTAGATGTGTGCTAAGGGTTAAATTACCAGAATACTGCAGACCACCATATAATATCCACTATGAATACACAGTATTTTAGAAGATCTTTGTAATCATGAGAGAAAGATAAAGTAACTCAAAATTTAAGACAATGAAATGGTAGTCTTATTCCAATCTTACCAATTCAAAATCATAAAGACTAATACCTAAGAATATCAGTAGCTCTGCTTTGTTCCGAGTAAATTAAGTATCTTTGCTCCCAAACCAATCGCCTCTCCTGAACTGCTTGCAATTTCCCCATACCCAAAAAAAACGTCAGCACAGAGGGAACAAAAAAAAATTTTTTTTTAATTTAATGTCATAATGCTACAAAGGACACAGTTCCTTAATATTAATGGAAGGTAGTAAGACTTGGATTACCAAAACTCTCTTCCTTTATTTCAGCATTTTGAATTTCTCCATGATTATAGTAAGTAATCAAGAACCAAAGCACATGAAAATTGTTTTAAAAAGATAACAGCCATGTTCAATCTCTCTTCTAAAGTGAGAAGGGCCTCTTAAAAAAGACAAGATTGCTTATATCAAAGGCGAGAAGAGTTTGAAATTTAGGCCCATTTCTTATTTTGTTGGCACTCGTATTTAAATACAATTTTTTAAAAATTTGTATTACCAAGATTTTAATTTAAACTTAAAAAAAAAATCATCCTTGTCAAGTTACCTAATCCAAGTTCACTTAAGTAGTTACAAGAGTGAACTCTATTTGAGTAACAAACAAGTCTGTACAGGAGCAGAGTAAGATGTACACTCCTATTTAAGAAGTACTGTCTCCTGAAAAACTTCTCTAGATATAACATGTTTATGTGTAATTTTCTGTGGAGCTGAAGACAAAGAAGGCTTACTTAACAGCTTACAGGAATTGACTTTACTAACTTCACTATGTATTCATTTCTCAGACAGGTGCAGTTTTGACTAAAGCCCTCCCACGATCAAGCCCCCACTCAGAAAAGGAGCCTTTAACACACAATTTATATTTGGTTGCTGTAACACTTGGTTTCTAAGCACAAAAGATTCCTTCTGAGTGGAGAGAATAAAGCATAAGAAAATGGGGATAGGGGCTATTTCAGTGATTGATCAATTCAGGTTCTCACTTGGAGATAAACTGTGTTTAAACACGTATCTCTAAAAACACCCAGTTGTTTGGTATCACAGGACAAGGGGATCCCTTGGGATAAACCAGGCAAGAGACTGAAAATGTAGGGGTTCAAACTACACACGCAGCAGCTCCGGATTCTTATCAAAACAATAGCGAGTGGCACATGTCAGGCGGCCCACATGCGCAGGGGGATAAAAGAGACTGGGCTGAGGCTGGAGTTGAACTTGTCTTAACCCCCTCCCCCCAACCCCCACCGCGGCCCACCCGGCTACTCGAAAGTGAAAACGAGGGGCGCCCAGGGCTCTGCTCTTTCCCCCCCCCTCTTCCCCCGCCCAGCCCAGACTTCTTCCTCACCCGGTTTCCCGGAGGCGGAGACGCTGAGTTCCCCGGGCCGGGAGTTAGTCACCAAGAAGAGGCGGTGACAGAGCGCACGGCTCGCGTCGCACACCCCGAGGCCTAGCCGCACGAGACAGGAGGCCGCCGGCAGAGGGTCGTGTCCCGGGCCCCACGGCCCCCAGCGAGGCCCCTCCTTTCCTGACTCTCAACGCCGCTCCCTCCCGCCCCTACCCTAGGCAGCTCCAACGTCAGGTTCCACTCCCGACCGAGAAAACGACTCCCAGCCCGGCCGTTTCCTGCCCCCGGGGGCGGGGATTCCCTCCCCAGGCCGGGGGACAGCGGCCCCGCGCCGCTGACCTGAGCGGGGATCCCCTCTGCCGCCGGGCGGGGATCCCGGAACTGGCCCCGAAGTGCGCGTGTGGCCGCGGCGGGGAGGGGTGAGGCGGGGAGTTTCCGCCGCCCGACTGCCGGGCGGCAGCCGCTGCTAGAAGCGGTCCACACGGCGGGCCAGGGACCCTATAGCCTCCGCGTCCCCGGCCCGCTCTCCCTACACGCACCTCGGCGGGTCCTGCCGCCCTGGAACCCCGCGCCGTCACCGGGTCGGGCTCAGAAACGCGGGCCTGAGGCCACCCGTCATTTTCTAGTCGCCCCGCCAGAAGCCCAGAGTTAGGAAAGGGAGGGGAGACAAAAGGACACTGGGGAGGGAGTCCCCACACTCCCTCGCAACCCCCGCGCCCGGCCGGGCCCTTACTCGTAGTGGCGGAAGATCTCGTTGGTGACTTTACAGTAGAAAACTTCCTCGTCGGGCCGCAGGTCCGCGGGCGGCTTCTGTCTCACAAACGGCTTTCGGTGTAGCAGCGGCATCTCCCGTCCGCCCGCGGGCTCACCCCGACCCTCGGCCGCCCGCGTCGGCCCCGCTTCCCTATCAAAATTGGAGGGAAAGGAAAGCCGGTAAGGTGGGGAGCGCTCGGCGGCGGCATGGGCCGGTCCTCGCGCCGGGGAAGCTCGACTGCCTTTTGTGTGACGGACGCGCCGCGGCTGCCACCGGAGCCGAGGTCGCTTCGGTCGCTGCCGGGGTGTTAAGCAAGCCGAGCCGCCGCCGCCTCTGCACTCCCAGCGCGCCCCACCTCCGCACGCCCGTTTGCCGGCTCACAATGGGGTTGGCCGCCCCGCCGCTGGCGGGCGGTGCGGGAGCGGCGCCCCCCTCCCCCAGCGCCGGCTCCTTGCCCGCCGCCGCCGCCGCCGCGGGGCTCACAACGTGCTCGGCGCAGAGCCGGCCAGCCCGACGCCGCAAGGGAGCTCGCTGCGGGCGGACCCCGGCGCCCCTCTGCTTTGTTCCCCCGCTCGCTTACACTTCCCTGCGGGCGCCGGCCGGCTTCCGAGCGACCACACGGAGCCCCTCACCTGCGAGCACGCCTACTGCCACTTCTCCACCTTCTCAACTACCAAAGGCAGCGAGGGGAGGCTCTGTCCTCCTGGGGGGTCGCTGCTCGCCGGCCCCGCCGCGCCGCCGGCCGCCGCTTCTCCAGCTGCCACGGCCTGGCTCTGCGCGGGGGATCGCGTCCCACCGCCACTTCCCCGCCTCTCGGAGCTCCTGGGAAGTTTCTGATCTACTTTCGGCTCAGAAGGAGGAAGAGCTGTTGGGAGGAGCTTTTCACTTCTCGCTTCTACCTTTTTATTGGCTACTCGATGACTTTTACAGCTTGTCACTGATACAGGAAGAGACGGCGGAAAGCCTGGGAGAGCTACATTATTAATTAATGGAGCAACCCCTTGTGAAGAATCAGAAGCATCCTCCATGTTTGAGATTATCAGCCAAAAGATCTAGGGAGAGCGCTGGGGTTTCATAAACACATGGCTAACAAAGTAAAGCCTTCATCGTCAAGCCTGGTACCATCGCTTGGTTACACGAGGGGAAAATGATTCCAATTAACATTTAACTTGTATTTTAAACATAGGAAGAGAAACGAGGAATAAGATAAAAAGTATTTTGATATTTTATTCAAAAGTAGAATTCTAGCGTCTAAAACAATATTTTGCTTGTGTAAACATCCATCTTGAAAAGAAAGTACCTTACTTGACAGCAGTTCTCTTTAATACTCAGAGAGGGCAATTCAAAGATTTAGCAGAGGAAAAGATCAAAAAAGTGTGTTAGAAAATGTCATCATTGGACCCCCCATATATTTAAAACTAAAAAACACACCTTTAAAAAGTTGTATCTAGAATATGCCCCTGAAAATATTTTGCAAAGGATCAATAGTTAATTAAATCATTTCAAACTTTAAAGATGGATTTACTAGTGAAATTTCCTCTAAAGAAACTTTACCATATCTATAATTTCCTTTTGTGAAACGAATTTTAATACACATAATACATGTGACTTTTAAGAATTTTCAAAACTACAAATAACTCCAAATGTTTGCCAGCTTTGTTTTAAATGGTCTTTTTTTTTTTTGCTACTGCCCTTGACAGTTGCTTATGTGCAGATTAATATGAAAGAATGAGTCTAAAAGACAGTAAGTTTGAAGAACAGTCATTTAACATAAGGATGTAACTACCAATACTGTGAAATGACCATAGTTACAGAAAGAAATTGGGATTATTTTGGTATCTTCAAATTAAGTGCATGTGTCCATTGGAGCTGAAAATGTAATCTATCCAAATCTCAAGAATTATCATTTTTTAACTTCTTTCAAGAACCCACAAAGGTAGACTCAAAGGGGGTCAAGGAGGATGGATAATTTTTAACCACTATTGAAGCATCATTCTCACAATTCAAAATCCTAGCTTAACTATTAAGCAAAAATCAGATGAAATTTTCTCTGAATATAAGATTTGTATTTCTTAGATCTCACTATTTGATAAGCTGTCAAAGTAATTTTGGTAACATCATAATCAAAAATTGTAATGTTGATTTTTTCTTTTATTAAATACAGATTTTTTTAAAAAACAGAACATGACTGTATTTCAATACACAACTTCTATACAATCAACAAATAAAACACCACAGTAAAATAATAGATAGCAAAGAACATGGCATTTCATTTGCATGACAAATGGCTAACATCTTTAGTCAGTCATATATGAGCTCTTAGAATATACAGATTTTTAAACAATTGGATTTTTTTCTACTAACTTAAAATTGAAGTTTTATTTTACTTCATCAAAATACTATCATACTCAATTTCCCTCCTACTATACTCAAATTTCAGTACTATCATCGCTCAGTTTTCTGAGTTACATATATAGGATTTATTTAAATGTTTTGCGATATTTAATAAATGTTATACATAGTTGTTTATTATTAACTCAGAATAATGTAAGTTTAGTAAATTATAATTAAAGTTTAGTTTTGATGTGTGTATAATACTTGATCAAATTGATAGCATAACTAAGCTGCCTCAAAATAACACTTCTCTTGAAGTTATCCTACACATTTACTACTAAAAGCTTACCTAATACATTATTTATTTTGTATTTTGGTATCATGATTACGTCCTTGCTTTCTTAATTACTACTTCTAGGCTTTTGAGACTGAAAAGCTTATTGCTATATTCAGAAAGTAGTTAAAAGATACTGTTGTGAAATAAGAGTATGAAATAGGACTGTGTAAAAAACTTGGGAATATTATAAAGCAAACTATGAAAGTTACAGTAGTATAGAAAAAAGAGAAGACAATGAAATTTAAATTATTTTTTTAACAACTTATTCAAATATTTATCAATCTCCTTTTATGTGCCAAGACTGTACTAGCTCATGTAAGGAATATAATATAAGTGTATCCTGGCCTCAAAAAATGTATACTCTTGTAGAGGTGATGTAAAGACAACCAATACAAGAATTGTGTGCGTCCTAATGATCATGAGTAACGTAATGCAAAAAGAAAAGTAGAAAAGATTAGAAGAATATGTAGAAGGGGGACCGGAAGTGGTCCTAAATGCAGTCATCACAAGGCATGATTTGAAGAGCAATAGAAAGCTCATGTTCCTACATACCCTCACCAGTCTCAAGATGCACATACACCCCACCCCCATTATTTAGTTACCCCTCTGGGTGAAGACAACAATGGCCCCCAATTAAATGTAGAATGTAAACATACTAGTTAGACTACATATATTAATCTAATATCATCAAGGCATAGTTTAATATTTGAAAAGGTATAGGTAAAGACAAAACAAGACTATGAAATAAGTATTTTAAAAGCTAGAGCTAGAATACTTTTCCTGTATTCAATTGACTGATTAAGAAAGACAGGTGACTTGGTGAGACACCTGAAGGAAACCTTTGGGAACTCTTAATTCTCTCATTTTGCACCTGAAGAAACTGAAGCTCAGGAACTGGTATCTTGGTCTCCTGACTCCTTGTCCACTCTCTCTAAACCAAACGGTTCTTTCCTTGAATTCGGTAAAATCTAATTATCTTGTATATCCTACTTACACTGTATCTATAAATAAGCTAAAGTGCCATTCCAAATACTTCCTAAACTGGTAAAATGTGTAAGGGAATAAGATATATTACTCATGATCAGAAATAATATTTATTTTTGAGAGTTATCCAGGAAAGCAATGGGGATAATAGGAATCTTAAATTTATTTAATTGAACAGCTGACGAGTCCTAGCTCCTTTCTTCAGCTAACACATCTAATAGATAGTATAAACACTTCATGTCCCTTATCTCTAAGTAGCGGTTATAAAAGTATTTAGAGCATAGCTTCCCTGAGCTCTTCTGAGAAAGATGTCTTACAAATATATACGAGGAATACCTTCAACTTCATAACTCCTTTCCTCAATATCTCTGACACCTGTCTCAACACTTCTATGTTCTCCTTTTAATGTCTTCCTAATTCATGGCATTTTAACTATGAAAGATTTTCTTTAGTAGCAATGAATACGTTTCTCTTCATATCAAACCTGGCCTAGTGTTAGGGTGATTCTAGATCTTAGCTTCCCATTGAAATCACGAAGGGGGTTTTTGAAAAATACTGAAGTATGGGCCACATCCTAGACAAATTAAAACAATCTCTGGGGTAGAGACCCAGGCATTTGAAGTTTAAAATTCTACTCGAGTGATTCTAATGTACTGCCATGGTCAAGAACTACAATGCTTAGAGGAGATTGGATTGTTAGTGCTGAAGTGGTAATGTTGGCAAAATTGGAATGCATTTTTTATTCAACCCCTTGTGATTAAAGTTATGAGTTATGGGATGGTAGTAGGGGTTGAAAGAATGGTCTATGGCCGTCATTATCACAGTAATAGTTTACACTTAATGAATGCTTCCAGCTTGTCAAGCATTATGCTAAATGAATCATCTCATGGAATTCTCACAGCAAACTAAGTACGATTTAGCATCTCCATTTTACAGATGAAGCTGTTGAGGCTCAGAGAGGTTAATTAAAGTCATACAGTCCAGAAGCAGAAAAGCTCAAATTATCAACTCCAGAGTCCAAGCTCCTTATTACTATTCTATATTTTCATGGGACTGGCTTGCTAAATAGCTCAGATATAAACTGAAACAAGGAACTTGAGCCTATGCACTAAACAATTTAGACTTGTAATGATTAAGAATGTTTGTAAGTCATCAAAGTACTACAGGAAACCATGAAGAACTTAAGAAAATTATCTGAGTTGGGAAAGCCAAAGTATAATACAAAGTCCAGAATCCATAAAGGTAATTCTATAAAATAAAAATAAATATTTCTGCATTACAAAAGCTATCACAAACTAACTTGAAAGACAAATATCAAACTGGGAAAAAATTATTTGCAATTCGCTGACAAAGGGCTAAGATTAATTTCCTAATATATAAATAATTTGCTATTTCCCTATTATATAATAGTAAAATCACAGTAACTGAAGAGAAACAGAAAAGAAAATACAAATGGCTTTTAAAACATAAAAAAATCTCAACCTCACTAATAATAAGAGAAATACAAACTAAAACTTCATTGAGATGACATTTTTCATCCTTCAGATTTGCAAAGATCACCATCATATATTGCTAAGTCTGGAGAAACAGGCACATCCTTTATAAAGGGCATGCAGTGGAATAGTATGGAGATATAAGAAAGAATGAGGAAGTAAAAAAAAAAAAAGCTACAGAAAAAACATATGTATGGGATTTTAATATATACATATTTGCTTGATACATAAAATGCATCTGGAAGAGTATATAGGAAAATAACACACTGGTTGCCTTTAGGGAAAGAGTTGCTAGGGAACAGGGATGAAAGGGAGACTTCATTGTGGAAAGATGAATAAAATTTTTTATGATACAGAGATCAAATGGTAAAGAGGCAGGTCAGGACAGATAGCTGATGTAATAAATTATTTCACTTCACAATTGGGAATAAGTTTAGAACTACAAATAAAAAGTAAAAATGTCTGTGTTAAATATTTTACAGGACTTAGCATGGTGCCTTTGCCATGACAGGACTTCAATATGTATTTGTCAGATGGATGAATGGTTAGATAGATATAGAAAATACAAATTTAATTTGATTACAGTGAAAGAGTCAGATGGATGGCTGCTTTAATCTTAACCTGGAAATAGAATTTAAATTACACTTTCCGAAAATCTCTCTAGATTGCTTATGTTAATGATTAATTATATACCAATTCACAGAACAAATCCTATGTTCAGCCAAATAGATTTATTATTGTTTTTAAAAATAAGACCTAAAGAACAAGGAGAAGGTTTTTAAATTTGAATTACAAGGGTTCTTTTTCTTATTTTCATCACCTAGAAAACTAATTTTTGAGTTTTAGTTTCTCTGTAGTAAAATAGCTATCAGACAAAAGTTGCACGAATATTTGCCATCTCATTTACTGACTAATTTCTGTTAGTAATGGAGTATAAAATAGAATATATTTTGTTCTTTTATTTTCCCTTTACTGTTCAGGTTATAACCTACTATCAGATATCATTTAAAATATTATTATACAATTTTAAAAATATTTTAAAAATATTTACTACAATGCCTGGAACATAGTAGGCTCTCAAAACCTGTTATAGAAAAGTACTATGTTATTTCATTTTTCTTATATTATTTTAATAATTAATATATAATATTCAATTTATAATATTATAATTAGGACCATATCTTTTTAAACCAGTTAGCTCTTGTGGTTGAAGCATCATGGTATTACCAAGTTTGGCACCAATAACCAGCTCCACATTACAATGCATATGTCTATAGACTATCTGGCAATTACGGATGAGGAGAGAGAATTAAGACAGTAGAAATTCAGAACCCAGTTCTAAACATGTCTTTGCTAAATTCTAATCTAAGAGTTCCTAGTGAAACATCTTCTAATACTACAGGTCCCCATAAAATTAAACATTTAGGATTTTCTCCCTTTTGTTTCTTATGCTATCTTCATACCTAGAAACAAGGAGTCATACTACTACTACACTATTTTCTCTAGTCTAAATGTTTAGGTCAAAACACACAACTCTTATTTCCTTAACACAACTGAAATTTTATCTTTTTCAGCTGAAAAAAAGATGAATTTCTCTCTAAGCTACCAGTAAACTGTTTCTCAATAACTTCTTAGCATCTGGACACCACATACCTGGGAACCAGTTTACCTAGCATCTTGCCTATTTCAAGTGCAAAAACCAAATTCCCAATACTAAACACCTTTCTTTTTCCCATTTCAAACTTCCCTCTTAAAATAAAGATTTCACCCTCAGTTTCAGTGTAGTAGGCAGAATAATAGCCTCCAAAGATGTCCACAGCCGAATTCCCAGAAAGTGTGAGTATGTTATCTTACATGGCAAAAGAAACTTGCAGATGTGATTAAAGTTAAAGGACCTTGAGACGGGAAGATTTGCCTGGATTATCCCGATGGGCACAAGCTAATGACTTGAATCCTTGTAGTGGAGAACCTTTCCTGGGTATAGTTAGAGATAGATGGGACGACTGAAGAAAGGTTAGAGAGATGTGACTGATGGGTTGCTGGATTGGAATGGAGAAACCAAGGAATGTGTTGGTCTCTAGGAGCTGGAAGAGGCAAGGGAACAGATTTTCTCCTAAAGGCAGCCCTCTAGAAAGGAATATAGTCCTGCCTACACCTTTATTTTTGCCCAGTGAGACCCGTGTTGGACTTCGGACCTACCACTACATTTCTGTTAGAAAAGCAATAGAGAACTAATAAATCCAGTTCCCAGTCGGAAAATATTCTTAATCCCCAGCTGTGGTTCATGGCAATAGTGAATGATACCTTTCGACCTTAGTGAATGATTTAGGTCTTTCAAGCTGAGGTTATTAGCAATTCCTGCTTCTAGAGTTTTCTGTAATGGTTCATCCAGTTCAGAAGTTCATTTCATAATGCATCATCGCATCATTACCTTAATCACATGCACCTATAACATACAGACAGTTAAAATTAGCATGTATGTAGTAAGGGAGTGATTATAAATGGACGAAGACTTTCCCCCCCCCTCAATACATTCTATCTCCTTAGCCCCTCTTAAGGATTTTGCTCCATCAATCACCTTCCCTCTATATAATATCAAGCTCTCCTTCACCACTGAGATCTCTGCCCTTGGGCTGTAATCCAGTGCAAGTTTCTTTCATTGTGTGTGTGTGTGGGGGGGGGGGGGGTTGGGAGGTCAGGGGGAATTAAGTGCATCTCTATCTTCAGCACTGTTTCTCTTCTCTTCTCAACCAAGATTTTAAAAAGGAAACCCTATGCTGCTTGTTTCTACTTCTTCATTTCTCAGCCCTCCATTTCCTTCCTGTACTCCCCTAAAACTGTCCTTGATTCTGTCCCTCCAATTGCAAAATCCAACAGACTCTTACCAAAAGTCCACCTTATTCACTCTGCTCCTTGACATTCTCTGCTATCTTGACCTCTGTGGCACACTTTTCTTTGGTTCTCCTCCTACCCACCCCTCTGAACTGTCCTGAGTCCCTTTGGCATCACCTTTCTCCACAACCTATTCTGTAAACCCGGGTGTTTCCCATCTTTCTTCCATCCACCCTCTTCTCTCTTCACTCCTCAGAGAAGCCTTCTCTAAACCAACATCTCCTGACTAGTTAACTGCCCCCAACCTCATTGGAATATGAGCTCCTCTAGGGTCTTCTTGTTTCCTTACGGACTCTACCACAGCTCCCATCAAGATTTTTGAGATAGGAATGACTCATCAAACTGACATTTTATAGAGATTAATCTGGGTGTGGTATGTAAGACTGAGTGGATTGGGTAGAGCCTGGAGGCAGGGAAACCAGTTGAGAAGGCAAAGAAGTACAAGTATGGAATAACAACAGCCTGTATTGCCTTGGCAATGGAAAGGAAGAAAAGCCAGGAGAAATATTTCCGTGGAAGCACAGGCATACCTCATTTTATTGCGCTCCCTTTCATTGCGCTTCATAAGTGTTGCAATTTTTACAAACTGAAGGCAAGACGCTCCACCAGCAGACAGATTATGACTCGCTTAATTACAATATCCACTTTATTATGATGGTCTGGAATGGAACCCACAATGTTTCCGGGGTATGGCTGTATTTAGTGACAGAACTTGATGCTACATTAAGGAAGGGAGAGGAAAAGTCAGAGATGACTCAAAAGTTTTAGATCTGGAAGACTAGAAAGGAGACATCATCAACAGAAATGGGGTAATCAGGTATAGAAATAGGTTTGGGAGGAAGATGAAGCATTCAATTTTAGATGTGGAGCATCAAAACTGAGATGCCCAACAGGCAGTTGGAAGACCAGACTCTGAAATCAAAAGAGAAATCCGAATTGAGGCTATAAATTAGGGAACTGTTTCTAGAAATAAGATAACAAAAGCTGCTAAAGTTGATGGGTATTTAACATGGTAATTAACATGGCTAAATAAATAAATCCCTTCATGTCCTTTTCTCTATTTAAGCACCCAGTCCAAGTACCAGGATGCCCAAAACACTCAGCATCACTCCAGAACACCTCATTGGCCCACCATGAGTAACCCTCAGCATTTGCTTTTTCTATTGCTTCTTCATGGTTGATCATTGCAAAGTATTACAAAAAACTAGGGGCCTTCCCAGACATGCTAAACTCCTTTTAAGTCATCTCATGTTGACAATCTATTGAACGCCCTTAGGTTCTTTAAACCTCTTTTTATTTTTCTCAAGCTTCCAACCTGATCTTCCTGTCTTAGCCTTACCTTGCACTTGACACTCACCTTGCCTCCTAATTTATTTACAAAATCTGGGCCATTCAATATGACTTCAGTTCGCAATTCAACTTTCTTTTATTCTCACGCCACCCTTTTTTTTTTTTCCTTCCCTATTGTCTTCTCCTTTCCAAGGCTCTATCTGTGCCTTTGATCACATTTCTTTCAACTTCCTGGACCTTATTCCATGACTTCCTTCTCTATTATCTCCTCACTTCAGTTGCGCCTTTCTTTTGGCCTACTACCATATGCAAGCCCACCTTATACTTAAAAAACTTTTTTCCTTCACTTTGATTCCCTCGGAGCTACCATCCTCCTACTCTTTTTTTGTGTATTACTAAGTAATATAGACTTTACAACTATATGTAATCTTCACTGTGGTTTGAATTCTTGCTAGAGCAGTTTTATTTGTTATATGTCCTTTATGTTTGTGTCAGAGTCTCCAAAATACAAGTTTCTGTAGGACAGAAATCACATGATAACTCAACCATAAATTTGTTTTCAGTTATGACTAATCAAGAAATAGCTGTGACATTGGGATGCTGACTTCTGAGAAACAATAAATAATATAATACTATGTTGCCTTTATCTGTTTCCAAGGATTAAAACTGTAAATGCTCTTAGAGTTGTCATGTGATGGTTATCTCTTAGTTATAAGGCAGAATTTCTCTGATGTCTATAACAATAGCAATTATACTCATTTAAGGCTATAAGCAAGAGTCTTGGGCTATCCCTACATCAAGAAATGTAAATGTTAGCATGGGAAGTAAGCAGTAAAGTTTTAAAGTTAGAAGTCATCATGAGAACACTAATTTTTCATTACTAATTTAGACACCATCAATTTTACTTTATAAAAGTTATTTACTGTATGTTTTAGAACTTTGTAGCAGGAAAGTTAACAGTGCCTTCCCCTCTGTACTCTTACACATATACCTACATTTCTCCTTCTAGCCTAAAAAGCTACCTTTTAGCCCTGTCCCACTATAGCTGCCTTCCTAGTTGATGAAGTTAGAGAAAATGCCAGAATGTGATACAAAGTATTTGGATCTAAGGGCTCAAGAATGAAATATTTGAAAACTAATTTTTATAACCAATTTTTAGAAAAAGTTGTTTTTATAATTTTACAAAAATAAAATATATATTTTGTTATTTTAACAAAAATTAAGACACCCACAACTAGAAAACTTCTGAAATATTTAAGGATATTGGGGTTTACAGTAAAGCAAGGTTATTTCTTACAGTTAAGTATAAAAATTCAATTAAAAGATCATTTAGAGCACTGAGCTTAATATTGATGTATAAGAAAGTCATAATGGCTCAGATCTATATCACAAATATGTATAGTAATACATTCTGTGTTATTATTATTCTCATTTTATAGATGATAAGGGTGAGGTTTAGCAAGGTAAAGAAATCGCTCAAGTTCCCACAGTATACAAATGGAAGGGCTGAGATTCAAATTCAGATTGATTGGATGTCAAAGTCCATTCATTCAACAAATATTTCTGAGTGCCTCCTATATGCCAGACACTGTTCTGGAGACTTGGGCTACATCAGGGAAGAAAACAGAAGATCCCTGCACTCTTGGTGCTTATACTCATTAGCTGACAAGTCCTTTGTCTTCTCTCCTGCCACCTATCTACACAAATAAAGAAAATGTTACTTTCCCAAGATTAATCGTTCTACCTAGGTTGTTGATTTTATCGTCTTTATCACAAGTGTCTTCTGAAATATGGCTTAATCAAGTATTGCCTCTTCCACTTCCACCCAATTACATTAAATATACACTGTCTCATCTTGAAAAGATGCCTCTCCTTGTCCCTATTTCCATTCCTATTTCTTGTTCCACACCATATACCCCGAATTCCACAGCACTCATTCTCTCTAACCCTTTCCTATGTGGTTTTCTTTCCAAAGGTTGTTTGCAGTCCCTGTACCTCTCAATTTCTCTACAACATTAACCATGCTAACCACTCCTGGAAACTCCTTCCTTGACTGGTGAGAAGTCACCTGATCCTGGCTTTAAAAAAATGGTGTTTCAATATCAATAAGAGTTTCTGTAAGAAGGAATGGGACCTTCTCTGATGAATGCTCTCATCACAGGGAGGTGTTGAATAAGTCATAAAATTAGCTAATATTTTTCTGAAATCATCTAGAGGATTTTTTTCTTTTCACATATTTGAGAACTTTCTAATACAAACAAGATCACACGTATTTACATCCATTGTGGTATATATTTTACTGGAGAATAGAGAAAACTACAAACTAGGATAAAAGTCAGACATAATTTCTAGAACTCAGAAGGTGACTTAGACCTGCTTCTAACTCAAGACACACAGAAGCAGATACAAAAATTTTAAAAACGTAGCTTTGGAGTCATTTAATGTTAGGACAACAAATCCCGCATAAATAAGTGTATTCCAGCCCAATAATAAATAACATTGTTTACTATAGTACTTCTAAATCATTAAGAAAAGATAAAATTATGTTCCACATACTATTCATACTAGCCTGAGAACATGTATACTGCGTAAACACACACTTACACACACTTTAACTTTTTCCATTGTGAAATACTACACAGAACAGTACACAACATAAACATACAGCTCAATGAATTACTACCAAAAAACACTACCTAGGTAAAGAAAGAGAACATAGCCTGCACCCCAATATTTATGAGATTCATTCATGTTGTTACACATGTCTGTAGTTTATTCATTTTTGCTATTATGGGGTAGTCTATCATACACGTTCACCACATGTTATCCATTCTTCTGTTGATGAACACTGGGTTGTTTGCAGTTTTATCTATGAATGTCCTTGCATATGTCTCTAGGACATGTGAATGTATAGATAGGAGTAGAATTGTTGGGTCATAGGACATGCATATTTTTAGCTTTAATAGATGCAAATTGTCTTCCAAATTGGCATACAAACTGGCACTTCCACCAGCAGCATTATATAAGTTCCAGTAACTGCATATCCTCACTAACACTTGGTACTGTCTTTCTTTTTAGTCATTCTGGTAGGTATGCAGTAATACCTCACTGTAGCTTAAATTTGCATTTTTCTGATTGCTAATTAGGTTAATTGTCTTTTTATATTTTTTTGGCCATTTAGATTGTTCTTTGGTGATAGCTTCTCTACATTTTAAAAGATTTTGATATTAAATGGTAGAAATAAACAGAATAAATTTTGTTAGGTAGAACAGGGATAAAGAATAGCCATTAAAGCTCTTCAATATTGCGACATGGCTTTCTGAGCAAAGCAAAAAAAGACCAAAAGTTTCTCTGCACAGCAACGGAGTCAATTGTTCCTATGGGCCAAGGTTGAGGCCAGCAAATACAGGGAATATTTTATTTTCTCAATAGGCTTTAGAGAAATTTATGTTTCAAAGTTTAATGTATAAGTTTTGTGGAGTCTAAAAGAACAGGGAGGCTAGAGCCAGAGGAATCCTGCTCCATCGCATTCCCTCCTAGGCCTCAGGAGAAAGAAGACATTAGCTCAAAGAATGGACTTCAGTCAGTTTCTGGTGGCTTTTGGTAGCAGCAGAGAATCTCATAACCAGAAAATATTTTCAACAGACACTGTAAGACTGACTTATTCTCCCTCACAGGCTAAAAGTAAAGCTGCAGTGGGTCGGGATGGGAGGGACCCAGTGGTTACCGGGTGATCAAGAATGGGATATTCACAAATATAGAAGAATTTCATTTGCCCTCCTGTCAGATTATTGAAGCTTTTTGGTAAATTCTGTTATTTTAAATTAAAGAAGAATCCCTTATTTGCCAGACATCCCTACAATAATTAAGGATAATTAATCATGCTAGAGAAACAATAGGCTGTTGCAGAAAGCAAATGCCTTTGTAAGACTGGGTATTTAGCACATAAAGCCTTGGGAAACAAAAAGTGGAGATAGGTTCCAGGCTCATAAATGTTTCTATGCGAATTCTATCAAAACCTTAAGGCATACATACATTATAATCAACAATACCTAGTCTATTCTAGAAAACAGAATGCTATGAAAAGCTTTATTATGCGTTTACAAAATTAGCATAACCCTGAGAACAAAATCTGAGGCACATGGCACACACAAAAAAGAAAACCACAGACTAATATCATTTATGGAAACCAATGCAAAAATATCCCAAATATGATATTAACCATTAAATCTAATAATGTATTAACAGAATAACACACCCTAACCAAGAAGGGCTTATTTTGAGAGTGTACAGATGGTTCAACATCAAGAAATCAATAAATAAATTTCACCACATTAATGGATCAAAAAAGTAAAAATTAAAATCAGCTTTACTTTTAGCCTATGTGGGAGAATCAGTGAAGGTTATAGCTTCCCTTGGAAATATTTTCTGGTTATGAAACTCTCAGCAGCTACCAAAAGCTGCTAAATTGATTTTGAGAGGAAACAAAAGAGAGCTTGATAAAATTCACTGTCTAGTCTTGGTTTGTAAAAAACAAACAGAAGTGTAAATGAAGACATGATAAACAGTAAACAAAAAATTTCAAAACTAACATTAAAACTTTAATTACATTTTCATCAAAGTTGTAAACAATAAAACATCCCCACTATTGTTGTTATTATTCATATCTATTCTGGAAGCTAGCTAATAAGACAAGAAAAAGAAATAAGGGGTATGATACTAAAAAAATAAGGGAAATTTATAATTATATGTAGATGATAATTGTCTGGAAAACCAAGAGTCAACTAAAAAAACTATTACTACTAATAAGAAAGGTTCAGAAAGATGTGCTTTTATGAGGTAACTTTCTTGTACAGTAGCAGTAATCCTTCGGAAAATATAGGGGAAGAAAGATCACATTCAACCACAGCCCAGACTGAGGCCTTTGTACTTGACATTTCTTCTGCTTGAAAACACTTCTCATAGATCTTTGTATGTCTGCCACTCTCATCATTCCTTTCTCATCTCAATTCCCTGCTCTTTAGGAAGAGTTCTCCCCTTTCTAGGCCCTAACACTATTAAGCATTTCCCAAAGCAGAGACTGCTTCTATGTGTTTTTGCATGTGTTTACTTTTACAACTGGATAGACAGAACACATTTCCCAGCCTCCCTTGTAGTTAATTGGGCCCATGTGAATGAATTTTGGCCAATGTAATATGGGAGAAAGTATCACTTTTAGAGCAGGGGAAAAAACCTCTCAGGCACGTCTCTGTTCCCCCTTCTCTTTTCCCATCAACAAAAGAAAATACTCCAATAACCTAGAGATGGTGGAGCCACAAGATGGAAGCAAAATGGCAGGAGTCTAGGTCCTTGAGTTACAGTTTACAAGAGAACTGCCCAAGGCAGCTGCCCAATCAGGAACACCCACTCTGGCCTGTTACACGAGCAGAAAGTAAGTTTACCTTTTTCAAGCAAGAAATTTTGTGGTTGTTTGCTACAACATTAGATAACTGGACAAATCCATTTACTATGTGTCAAATATTATAGCGTTTTAAGTAATCTAGCTCTCACAACTCCATTTTCTGATGAGAAAATACAAATTTAGTGATTTTAGTTTATTTGTCCAAAATCAGATAGCTACTGGAGTGGTGGAGCCATTGTTTGTTTGTGGAGCCTAAGCTCTTTGGAGTCTAAGCTCTTTACCAATAGGATATACTGACTCATCAGAGCAAGAACATTTTTGGGGAAAAAAAGAAAAGGAGTAATGAAAAGGACCCTACCAGAAACAAAAACATATTGTAAACCTATAAAAATGAAAAAGACTAAACAAGAGAGGTAGACACATAGATCAATGGAACAGAACCACAAATAATCCCAAACAATATGCCCAAGTGATTTTGGATACAAGTATAAAAGCTAGTAATGGAGGAAGAATAGCCTTTTCAATAAATGGTGCTAGAGTAATTGGACAACTATTGACAAAATAAATAAATAAACCTCATCCTAAAACTCACACCTTATGCAAAAATTAACTCAAAATGGTCTTAAATATAAAACATGAAGACTGTAAAACTTAGAAGAAAAAGAAAAACTTTGGGACCTAAGGCTATGCAAAGAGTTCTTAGTCTTGACACCAAAAATCATGATCTGTAACACCCAAGACCTTTTTAAAAGGATGAAAGGACAAGCTACGGATTGAGAGAAAATATTCGCAAACCACATATCCAACACCAAAGAGATCATATAGATTTAATACATAAAGAATCCTCAAACTTCAACAGTTAAAAAACAATGCAGTTAGAAAATGGGCAAAAGACATTTCACTGAGGAGGATATACAGATGGAGATAAGCACAAGAAAAGATGTTCAACATCATTAGCCATCAGAGAAATGCAAATTAGAACCACAATGAGATATTGCTACACACTGATAAGAATGGCTAAAATAATAAATAATGATAACACCAAATGCTGGCAAGGAAGCAGAGAAATTGAATCACTCATCCGTTGCTGGTGGGACTGTAAAAGGCACAGTCACTCTGGAAAATAGTCTCCTTTAGTGAATCAGTGACGTCATTTTTTTAAAAATAGTTTGTATTGTCTTGCCCTGGAAGTAAATAAACTCAGTTCCCCTTTAAGAAAAGGGAAGGAGGAATAGACAAATCAATGGAACAAAAGAGAAAGTCCAGAAATAGCCTCGGAAGAGGTAAGAATTTAGAACACAGAAAGGTAGAATTTTGAATCAGCAGGGGAAGATGGATCAGTCAAATGGTATTGGGTCAACTGGCAAACTATTTGGAAGAAAGATCAATTATATACTATCTCATGTTTTATTTCAAAATAAATTTCACATGGAATAATATTATATGGACAAGAAAACATAAAAATACAAGCCTTATTATTTTGACTTAAAAGTCACTACTATTTAGGAGAAAATGTTTGTAAGCATTATACAACCTTACTGTGGAGAAAGACTACCTAAGCATGTTACAATAGGTAGCAATAAAATGAAATACACTGATAGACTTAACTATATAAAAATAAAATCTTTTTTTACCTAGAAATAAAAAGCAAATGGAAAACTTACAGAAATATTTGTAATAATTATGACAGGTAAAAGTTTAGTATCTTTAATAGATAAAGATCTCATATAAACAAAAAGAAAGAACCCAATAGAAAAATGGACAAAGGACATGAAACCCCTTACAAAAGAAAAAATACAAATAACCAAACATTTGGGGAAAGATGTTGTCTCATTAGAAATTAGAGATATACACACCGATTTTTATTTATTAATCTTCGAGGTATAAAATTTGCCCACTTTTAAAATTACAACTATATTCTCCAGAAATTGTGGGTACTATGGGAAGAGATTTATACCTAAAGATGTTCATCCAAGTTTTGTTTATGTTAGTAAAAAAGTTAAAAGAAAAAAAAACAAGTGTTTAGTAAAAAGGGATTAAATAAATTATGGCATATCCTAACAATTGACTACTGTATATACTGCTGTTAGAAATTGTGTAAAAGTGTATTTTATTCCCCTGGTAAGATATTTTTAATATATGGTTCAAATAAAAAAAAGTTACAAAATTACGATGCATATGTTTCCAAGATATATCAAAATTTTAACACTGGCCAGGATTTATCTCTGGATTGCTGGGCTAATTGGTGTTTTTAATTTTTATTTTAACTATTTTTTTTCTGTTTTGAATTTTCTGTAATGGGCATTATTGTTTTTGTAACAATAAAAACAAGGTTAGCTGGGTTTTGTCTTTAACTGTTGCAACACAGTAATTTTCATGACAACCGGAAGATAATACACAAACTTTATGGTAGGTCTAAGGAAAAGTATTGTTTGCAATACATGATAAAATAGTTTGTCTTTGCAGTATAATTATGTATGAAGTATACATAGTGCAACACAATCCAGTCCCTAAAGTTTGGCTCATTGCACCTGCTTCTACACTGCTTTTAGGTAATGGAACTACAACTGAACATCACTTTCTTTCTCCTTTACAACTCTTTCGGCTAACGATACTGGAAATTTCATATAGAGAAATATATGAAAAAATAGCTTTTGAAAAATTATGGGTCTAGTAAATTAATTTGATCATTAAGCCTATTGGCTAGCAAAGGTCAGATGATCCTAAGCATTGATAATAAATTTCTCAGCCTTCTAATTGCTTGTTTTGAATGAAAAAGTTGTTACCTTTCAGAGAAAGTACTAAGCACATTGTCAGGACATAACGGGCACTTAGTATTATTCTACCTTCCTCTTAAGCAGTGTTCATATTTATAACAAGTCTTTCTACATAGCAGCAAAATGAAAGTGGTCACGGGCCGGACCGGTGGCTCAGGCGGTTAGAGCTCCATGCTCCTAACTCCGAAGGCTGCCAGTTCGATTCCCACATGGTCTAGTTGGCTCTCAACCACAAGGTTGCCAGTTCCATTCCTCCGACTCCCACAAGGGATGGTGGGCTGTGCCCCCTGCAACTAGAAAACGGCAACTGGACCTGGAGCTGAGCTGCACCCTCCACAACTAAGATTGAAAGGACAACAACTTGACTTGGAAAAAAAAGGCCTGGAAGTACACACTGTTCCCCAATAAAGTCCTGTTCCCCTTCCCCAATAAAATCTTAAAAAAAAAAAAAAAATCAAAGTGGTCAATGTTTTCAATCCCAAGAGTGGGATTGATCAGGCCTTATTTTTACAACCTGAGAGACCTCTTTTCTACTTTTAGACTTTGATGTTCATTTTAACTTTTAAAAATTGCTGGGTAGGCACCCAGTATAACAGCATCTGGGCACAACTCTTTCTATAAATGTCCAACTATCCTTCCCTCCAAGTTACAGCCCCACCCACACGTTTCACCTCTATTCCTATGTTCTTTTTCTTCTTCCCCAGAGTTTATGTAGGCCCCCTGACCTAACTCACTAAAAATGTCCACTCAGACCTGTAAGCGACAGCAACAACATTTGAGGAACACTTCGCTTTTCTAGGAAGGTGCCTGGGTCACATGGTGGTTCCAACCCTCACTTCAAAAGTAAGATTCTATGGAGTATTTAGTCTCTGTCTTTCCTAGGGTTTAGCTTGTTAACCCATATTCTCTCTTCTAACAAAGTAGCAAATTTTGTTTGGGCCTGAATATTGCTTTTCTGGCTTTTGAGTGGCTTCAGTCTTACAAATTAGTAACATAACTTTCTATGCATGTCTTCAAGGATAGCCCAAAATTTAATTTTGCTGTAACTTTGTTCTTCATAATAATGGGTTACACAGCTAGGTAGGCCCCTGTATCTTCTGGAGTCCACCCTTATTGCATGCTTAGACCTTGGGAAGTATATTCAAATGTTCAGATTCCGAAGATGCAATCAACACAGAAGGTTCTCGGCAACTTGCACTTACGTGTGTACAGTTTAAAGTTTGAAGGAAAGTAGCAGATCTAATAAAAAGCAAGTTTTGAATTGTAGTATTTTTTGTTTATATTTTGTACAAGTCAAATATAATTATGTAGACCAAGCCATTGTTTTGCAAGTACAGATTAAGAATATATATTAGACTAAGCACATGTCTTCTCAAGGAAGCACTTCCTGTACTTGTCTGACCCCTAAACACCCATAATACTAAACACTGCCTTTCTTGGTGCCCTTATTCCTCTACATAGCTCCTATAACACATTGTATCCACTTGTTTACATGTCAGTAATTCTGGGATGGGAGTGTACAGGGACAGTGCCTTCCTTCTCTAAAACAATACCTGCCACACTTTAGTCCCTTATTTAATATATCCTGAATGAATGAATGAATGAATGAATGAATATGAATGAATGCATGAATGCTATGAAGAATCTGGATTGTATTTTTTGCATCTCCAGTATATAAACATAGATTTGAAATAGTTTTTCCTTTCTAGAATCATGATCATTGAAATAAATACGTGTGGATTATTAAATAAATATGTGGAATGGAAAGAACACCAATTGAAGCCAGGAGATTTAGTCTCTGCCATCAATTCTACTCACTCAATTTCTGGTGGTTGTGGGGACTCAGTTTTCTTAGTGGTGAGTGAATTTACCTATAAAACAAGAAGTTTAAATTAGATATTTGCCACAGAACTAGATTTTTGTGAGGCCCCTGGTTATTCCATAGCACAGAAATTATCTTTGTGCTTTAGAAAAGTTGGTATTATTAACAGAGTTTGGAGTGATTGTTACTAATTATAGTAATATCTTTTGCCTTTTTACATGCCATTGTCCTCATGCATGAGAATAGCACTTTTGTAAACACCTCTGTTATAGCACTTGTCACTTTGCATCATAATTATTTGCTTTCTTGATGGTGTCTCTCATTAGACAGCTAGCTCCTCAAGGACAGGTGCCAGCACTGCCATATCTTCCGTATAGATTGTTGTATAACCACCTCTAGCACATGTCTCACGTGTATTGGGCCTCCAAAAATATATTTTTAAATGAATTAATTTTTAGTATTTTAGGTACACCTTGAATGAGTTCATGCATGAAGCTTCACATATTTCTAAAGCAATTCTATTTTTATATTTAGGGGTTTTCACGGTTATTTTAAACTCCTTTTTATTTTTCTGTGGCTTGCGCCATTATTGTTATTTAAGTTTTAAATTTCATTTTAAATATGTAAAAAAGCATATTAACTAGGAACTGATCCATATGTCAAGTGGGTAGATCACAGAATTTAATTACCTATAAACTGTCAGAGGTGTGAATTTTAATATCCGTAAAGGCTTTTACCATGGTGGGGTGAAAGACACTCAAGAGTAATGCATCATTATCAACAGTGCAACCAATCTGCACGCACAAATTTAAAAGTACATCTAAAACACCATTTCAAATTTTGTAAGAAGACATGCAAATGTATCATATCGTGGCTACCACCAAAACTAGAAATAATTTAGGTTTTTTTACTAATGCTTTTTATAGTCAATTATTTCTAGCTAAAATATTTCATGTTTGTTAATAGAACTTAATCTTCAGTTATATTTTAGGAGGGTTTTTGTTCTGTTTTATTTATTGTACAGGTTTTTAATATAATTAGCTCCCAAATTATTTTAAAGCATGACTATATTTCAGGGTAAATCCACTTCATTCTCTCTTAATCCCCATTATCCAATCCATAAAAATCCCCTTTTTCTTTTAAATAATACTCAAATCAATTTAATTTTCCTACCATTATCACTATCACTGTCTAAATCCAACAAGCCTATCATCTCTTGCATGAAATACTACCATCACCTCGGTCTACCTGTATTTACTCTTCTCTCTTGCAGCTCTCCATGCTACAGTGTTCCTTTTTTTTTTTTTTTTTTTTTTAAATAAAACCTACTTATGTCACTTTTAGCTTTAAAACTTTCAATGTTTTCCCATTGTTCTTAAAGTCCAAAGTCCTTAGCCTTCAAAACTCCGGACATTCTGGTCTCTCATCTATTCTTCAGGTTCCTATTACAATACACTCCTCGGGCTTTCTTCTCCAGACACACTCATCTTCTTTCAACCCCTGGCAAGTCCTGATCTTTCCTGGTGCTGTTTTCCCTGCCAGGAATATTCTTCCCACTGTTTTGGGCTAGTTACTTATACTCACCCTTCAGAGCTCATCTGTCTCTTCCTTCTGGAAGCCTTTCTTGACTAAATTAAATCTCTGTTTGCTATAATCTCTCACAGAACCATATGTATCTTTTTCATGGCCATTGCCAGCTTTACATTTATTTGTATAATTTTTAAAATTATTCTGCTTCTCCCACTAGATTGTATACTCCATTAGGGCACAGACTGTTTTGCTCACCATTAGATCCCCAGCTCCTAGAACAGTTCCTGGTACATAGATGCTCAATAAAAATTTGTTAATTCTGTTATAGTAATACTTAATCTAGACTTACCATAGGCAGTAAAGTCATAAAGATTTTAAAAAGGGAATTTTAAAAGAAAAATCGTAGAAAATATAATCACTATTCAGAAATTACTTTTATTAGTTAAATTATTAAATCTGATAATAGAGAATTACATGAGATTAGAAGATTTATGTTATAAAAATTTTTACCATCAATAATGTTTTTCCTAGAATATATCAATGTCACTCTCTTTTGAACTATTACTATGAAGTACTAATAAACATAACAGATGGCATTTATTGAATGCTAACTATGTGCAGGAACTGTGTCAAGTGCTTTACATGCATTATCTCATACAATCCTCACAATACCCTTGAGGTAGGTATTAAACCCATTTTACTCATGAGAAAATTAAGGTTCAAAGCAGTTAAGTTGACTTGCTCAAAGTTATACAACTACTAAGGGGTAGAGACAATATAGCCAATAGTCAGCCCAGATGTATTTGACTCCTAATTCGCTTCCCCATCCTTTCTTAACCACAAACATCTGTATGCTAAGAGATATTAGGACATCATAGGTTTTGATGTTAGACCAGCTCTGAATTTGAGCCCCAGCTCTGGCACAAATCAGTCATTTGATCTTAGACAAATTACATAACCACCTCACTCTCACCCCTAAACCTCAGTTTCTGTAAGTATAAAATGGAAATAATATAATAGCACCTATTTTACGGTGTTGCTATAAAAATAGGTATACTATACATAAAGTGCCTGACACACAGTAAATATTCAATAAATCAGTTTTTATTGTTTTTGTATATGATGTCTTTACTTTTTTCAAGCCCCTCGTTTTTGGCAACATTGTGCTATATTTTTATTTATTTTTTTTCACTGCATTTTCAGATTGTTCAGAATAGTCCTCATTTCTATGATTCAGAAACAATGTCACCAAAGAGATATTTGTCAGAGCCCATGCCCTACTTTTTTGGTTTGGAAAATAGGATCATTATACTCAAATATCATTTAGCTGAGTGCTAAGCCTAAAAAAGTTACCTAACAAATCTATATTAAATAACTGAATGATTATTATATAGCAAATGTATGAAGAATTCACAAGTAAACAGAAAAATCTACTTAAAATGGATCAGCAAGAATAAGCAGAGTTCACAATTTAACTCTGAGTTTTACATTGGATTTATTAAGTTCTGAAAATACAAGTTATTGCTACAATGAAAAAAATAACATCATGTCTGCACATTTAAGTCTATTGTTACTGATTAGTCAAAAAGTTATGATTCACCATTCATACAAGCAAAATAAATGAGCAAATATAATGTTTGTTGAAATGATGTATGATATTTAATCATGGTCATGTGAAAATCCAAAAAATTGTTGTATTCGATTGAAAGAAATGCATATGATACAAATTGTTCACAAAAATATTGACAATTAATTAAAATATCTGGATGATGGTAAACATATACAAAGACCTTTCAACATAATTGCTGAAAACACTTCAGCTTTGGCAGCTATGCCAATTTTTCCCCAATTCTAAAACCTCAGGGAGAAACCCAAATTAGACACTATGGTTTAAAAATAGAACCCATGAGATCTGCAACTGAAACATACTTGGATCATATACTGTGTACGAAATTAAAAATTATGACTTAGTTTATATCAAGCAGTATTGATTTAAAACCCGTAATTAACACTGATGTAAAGTGCCAATAGTTTTCTTATTTATTCTGATTTACTAATTAGGGAAAATTTTCACATACACAAAAATTAAATTCTGTAGCAGATTCATTTTGAGTGTTTAACACTCCCCAAAGTTTTATCCAGGAGATTTAATTTTTATATAAATGAACATTTCACACACTTTTTAAATTATAAATGTGTAATGCTTTATTTATACTTGTGTAATTTTATAAATGGTAATATTATAGAAAACCACAGGTTATGACTTTAAATATAATTATTATTTACTTATTTAATACTTGTAATGAATAATCATTAATTTCCATGACATTCCTATGAAATATTGCTATATTTTATTCCTATGTTATAAATGATTAATATAAAATGCACATAGAATATCTAGTAGCAACAGAGCTAGAAAAAATATGTTTCTGATATGTGATTTTTGGAATTAGTCTCCTAATTCTCACTTCAACTCTGGATATTAAAAAAAAAATTCCCACACTAGAGACACAACTAAATCTAAGCAATATTACCTTTAATAAATAACTATTTTATATTTAAACAATATAGTCTTTCCAAATGTACAGTACTTGTCAATTAATCTGAATAGTAACAAGACCACTCTTAGAAATAAGCTAATTAATCTGTTACCCCAGTGAGATTTGAAAGCCACAGGGAGAGGCCTTTCCCCAATCTCTTTCCCAAGTTTCCCTGGCAGCTGTCAGCCATTAATATGTTAGTTTGAATTATTTTACCAGTTACCAACCTGCTCAAGACTTGTAGGAAATAGGAGCTCAGTGCAGAAAGGGAAGGAAAGAACAACTGCTAGGCTAGTGAATCTTCAATGGAGACAGTAGGAAGTTTGGAGCAGCAGCAGGATACAAGACAGACCCTAGAAGAATGGAGAATGAAAAAAGATGCCTCAGAGAAAGCGATAAAGGATTTATGGGGAAAAAATAAATTTCACCTATTTCACAATTTTTCAAATAATCTAGATTTATACAGTTGATACCAAGCTGTGTTCAAATAAAATAGTCAGATCTTAAATATTAAATGCAGTTACAGATAACAAAAGTTCTAAACAGCTAAGAAATACTTAATTACCTGTTTTTTCGGTGTTGAAAAGTTATAGGCTGAATTTCATATTGCTGTGAATGTATTCTATTTATTCTACTGGTTTTTTCCTTCTAGCAGTTAAAAACCAGTAACCTGTAGGAAAATAGTAGTATAATCTGAACATTCTATTAAAGTTGACCATAATCAGTAGCTGAGCCAATACTGAAGTGGTAAAGTTATTTATTGTAGTTTACAGTAAGTAATGATATATGTGTATGTTTTTAATCCCTTTTATTAGAAAAGATGAGATTACTGAACATTTAAGTTACTGGAGAAAAACATTCTTATTGTCCTTGGTCTCTGTACAAAATTCTGATATATGGGCTATAATCAGGTGTCTAGTTCAAAATCTGAAAAATGTAATATAAGATAAAGTATTTGGGGGAGAAAAATGTGCTCATACATATTTCTGTCTGTTTCAGATATGTACAGAGATACCAAAGACAGAAAAGAAAGCATATATTCAAATAGGACCTTGGGCACCACTGAATCTTCACACGAAACTCTCCTCAAGAGTAGAGCAGAGGGGCCATAGAAAGACCGTCCTCTCCTCTTTTTGCTTGTTTTGTTTTCATATGTCCGTGAAGGAAAGCAGTGTTTTATTAAACAAACAAACAAACAAACAAACAAAAACAAACCACCACCATAGACACACAGTAGGGATGGAATTAAGAAGAGATGAAATTACTTGGTCAGTGGCTCCCAAGCATCATTTCAAGGCTGTCTTCAATATCTCACTGATAATTTGAAGGAAGGCAGGAAGGCAAGCTTTACCCAACCGTGTTGCAGAGAACAAAAGTGGAAAAGGGCAGTTTGTAAGGTGGTTCCTCACTTATGCCCTGAAGTCAGGCAGGCTTGGGTTTGAATCCTGTCTCTGGCACTTACTAGCTGCAACTAAACAATATGTGCAAGTGTCTATTTCCTGATCCTGTGCCTCTTTCCTGATCTGCAAAGGGAGTGAATAATAGTGCCTACCTCAGAGGGTTGTTGTGAGGATCAAACAAAATCGGTGCTGGTCATGGAGTAAATATGTAATAAATATAGGCTTGGAGTAGCTATGCAGTCATCATTATTCCTTCTCTTCCCTGTTACTGTTGTGAAGTTGGAAAAGACTGATTTTGAGGCAGATCACAAAATATGAGTGCCTTGTTGATAAATATTTGTTGAGCCAAATCTACTCTTAGCACTCTGACTGTATGCTCAAACAACAAAAATTTAAATCTCTCTTTTGATATAAATTTTTCTTTATCTTTCACCTGCAGACTCTTTAGGAGTTCATGGGAAGAAATACTTCGAAAAAGAAATAGGCCTATTGCCTGAGGGAAATAGTACGATTTTAGTAGCTAAAAAAAAAAAAAGAAGAGTTGGGTTACTACATTGCTTCCATTTTCCAAAGAAAAAGGAAATATTTTCAAGCTGGGGGAAAAAAAAAAAATCAAAATCCTACTTGGAAACCGGTCTCCAGCCCCTCCAAGATAAAAACTCTTAACATTATCCACACTTCCTGGTACAAGCTTTAAAATCTGAAAATCAGTAGTATAGTATTAGAAATTCAGAACTTTAAGACCAGCTACTTTCACACACAGAATTTCATCTATGTCACGATCCATTTCATTCACACAAAAGTGTGTATTGGTTGGGGACATAAGATCATGGACCAAGGATTTCAATCTAAAAAACAAAACCATGAAAGTATGAGATAAAACCATGGAATAGCTAGGTTAGAAAAACATTTTTACCTCCAGTTTGTTGAAGAAAAAATAATGATTAAGAATGATTAATGACTTGTTCAAGATAATATAATTTGTTGGTATGAGTTGTTTATAGAATTTGGATATATCTTGACATTTCTTACCATAGTCTTTCCATCCATTATAAAGCTAGTGCAACTTTTGAGAAAGCCCTTTTAGTGTAACTATCCTCAACATGATTTTTATGTTGTTTGCTAGAAAAAGGGTTTCAATAAACCTCTTTTTTAAAATGTAAAATGCATATCCAACAAAGGAAAAATGACTATAGTTTATAAATGACTAATGCTTGCAAAACAATGACAGTGATGATACTTTTTTATCACATTGGGGCACTAGTTTTAATATATGTCTTTACTATCTTATTTAGTATTTGTACTAAACACATTTCCTTTTGCTAAGCATGATGATCGTTTTGTGAAGAATTATTGTTCAGGGTCAACATTCTACAATAAACCTCCAGTATATGCCAATACTCACCAGGAACAAACAATCCAGTTTGCTAATTCTTAAAAAATTAGAGCTAAACCACAAGGAGGCGTCGGGGAAGGTGGTTAGCGTACCCATAAACAATCTGGCACTGGGGTACTTCCGACCCTGGGAGCAATTAAGTGACTGTGGCCATGTGGCTGAGGGGCAGGGACTCTCAGTCACCTTTCTTCTTCCTTCCACCAATCTCCAGGTTAGAAGGTGAAAGACGGTATTTGCAGCATCACTAGCAATTTCTTTTCTGCTTCTCCGTATAACAGCAAAGTCCCAGTATACTGAAGAAAGAAAGAGGCCTTGGCTTCTGGCATCAGTCATAAGAAAAGTTTGCTTACAGACTGGTTAAAATGAAATAAAACATATTATTTTCTTGAAGATTCCTGAGAATGGGGATTCAAAATCCCTGGTTAGATAGTTATGTTCTTCAATACGTTTAAATGTAGCCTGGGTACTAGTACGACAGCGTGATATAATGGGAAAAGACCAGGACTTGGAATCAGGGCAAGTGTAGTTAAGTCCTGGTTCTGCCTCTTTTAAATTGTGAACGTGGGCAAGTTACTTAACCTTCTCATCCTCAATTTCCTCATCTTTAAAATAGAGATAATAATTGCATCAGTGTTGTAATACTGTTACAAGGAACAAATGAGGTAGAGTGTATAAAAAGTATATTGTAGGGGCTGGCCCGGTGGCTCAGGCTGTTAGAACTCCGAGCTCCTAACGCCGAAGGCTGCTGGTTCGATTCCCACATGGGCCAGTGGGCTCTCAACCACAAGGTTGCCAGTTCAATTCCTCGAGTCCCGCAAGGGATGGCGGGCTGTGCCCCCTGCAACTAGAAATGGCAACTGGACCTGGAGCTGAGCTGCGCCCTCCACAACTAAGACAGAAAGGACAACAACTTGAAGCTGAACTAAGATTGAAAGGACAACAACTTGACTTGGGAAAAAAAAAAAGTCATGAAAGTACACACTGTTCCCCAATAAAGTCCTGTTCTCCTTCCCCAATTAAAAAAAATATGTATATTGTAAAGTGCTATGTAAATGTTAATTTTTTCAACAAACTTGTGTTTTGTACACAACTTCTACAAAAGGTAATTTCTTCTATAGCTATTTTTTCCCATGACCATTTATTTATATTTTCTTTATCTTTGTAATCGACAGTGACACTTTTCTCTACATCACTGTATTGATTACTGGACACCATTTTTAAATGGCTATTTGTCATCAATGCTACAGATTTAATTTTGTAAGGCCAACCTTATGAAAATGTATTATTTTCTGTGAGCCATTGTACTTACAATTCAGGTGTCGCCAAATGGATGGTGGTGCCTGGTTTATGGTTGCGTGGGCTTACTATCTGTTCTCTGATTTAGATAAGAGCATATAGATTAGTCCATAACCTAGCCAATTTTTTCTATCACATCTATTTATTAAAAATAATAGTTTTAAAGTACGACATAATTACTAATGGTATATACTGGATATCATATTCAATGAGGTTTAGAGATGCACAAACACTTATATACAAAGCCATTCCCTCTTTCAATTTCAGCTCTTTTTAGTAAAACCACTTGCCAAAACTACCAAAAGCTTCTACTGGAGCTAAGGCAGGGCTGGAATGTTGCATTTATTAGAATGGGTGAAAGGTGAAGGCAGTAGACGACTACTGGAGTGGGTGCATTCCTGAAAGCCCTGAAGAACAGGTGAGTCAAGTTGTTGATGTAGAGCAGGTAGGGTAGGAACCAGAAGGAGTTGTGGTATGCACAGAATTAGTCACTGGGATGTCAGAGAGAATGTTGACATCAAGTCAGGACCAAAATTAGCCAGGAATTAGGAGACCAAAATAGATGCCTTACCAGGGCAGGAATTAGAGACCAAAATGTGTCAGGCTACCGTGGGAGAAAAAAACCAGTGTGTCCTTTGATTAACTCTTGCATGCATAGAAATGCCACCTGGAAATTAGAATCTCCCTTTGGGTTGTTCGTCAAAAGCAATCTACAGTTATCTTCTTTTTTAAAAAAATCTGATATTTATCGAGCACTTGCTATGTCCAATCACCATTCTAAGCACTTTACTTGTATTATCTCTTTTAATTTTTACAACAGCCCTATGAAGTAGGTTATAGGTAATCTATTTATATAAATCTGCTTTTATAGAAGAAGAAACTGAGGCAAAGGAGGTTAACCAGCTTGTCCAAGTTTACTCATCCAGTAAATATTAGAGCTGTGACTCTAGTCCGGGTAGCCTGTCTCCAGAGCCCGGCTCCAAACCGCTATAGTACGTGGCTCCCTGCAGTTTTAACTTTATCTTCTATCATTTCACTGGGCTCAGCCTAGTCTTGAGAGAGATGGCGAGAGACATGCATATCAGGTCCAGACGTTATGTAGTCTAATTTTTCTTGTTAAGAACATTATATTTTTAAAAATTTTAAAGAAGTACAATGTAAGAAAAAAATCTTTAACTTTATTCTCTTGGAGATTTAAAAAGCTGCTATGTATTGTGCTGCACAAAAGTACTTGAAATTTTGTCATCAGAATTCTTCATGACCTATTTTGCTCAATTTTGGATCTGTTCATTTATAGAAGAAAATTTGGTTTTATTTTTCCTTCTTCAAGGGAAGACCACATTTACCTCTCTGCATTCTAAACTCCCAATCTCTGTATCTTTTCCCCCTGTAGTCTTATTGCATTTAAAGAGATTTCAGGATGTCCTGATGAAAATGTCAGCTAGTGAGATGTGTGGGGTTACATAGAACTCGAGAGAAATTAGAGCTAGAGATATGAATTTTGATGTTATTCATTAAAAGGTTATAGTTGAAGTGAAAGGAAATACTTAAGATCTGCAAGGAAAAACATTCTTTTTTTTTTTTTTTTTTTTTTAAGATTTTATTGGGAAAGGGGAACAGGACTTTATTGGGGAACAGTGTGTATTTCCAGGACTTTTCTTCCAAGTCAAGTTGTTGTCCTTTCAATCTTAGTTGTGGAGGGCACAGCTCAGCTCCAGGTCCAGTTGCCGTTGTTAGTTGCAGGGGGCGCAGCCCACCATCCCTTACAGGAGTCGACTGGCAACCTTGTGATTGAGAACCCACTGGCCCATGTGGAAATCAAAACGGCAGCCTTCAGCGTTAGGAGCACGGAGCTCCAACCACCTGAGCCACTGGGCCGGCCTCGAAAAACATTCAAAAAATAAAAAAGGAGGGCTCAGTTCAGGTGGAACAAACTTTATAGATTATTCTAGTCCAATCCTTTCTACAAGTCTCAGATCACTGGAACAAAATCATCCAACTCTATTACCTGTGATGATGGAAACTCAGTACAACCACAAATTTAGTAACAAAAATATAATCTTAAAGTTTTGGAGGTCAGAAATCCAAAATGAGTTTCACTAAAATCAAGGTATTGGCAGGGCTGCATTCACTCCTGAGGCTCTAAGGTAGAATCTGTTCCCTTGCCTTTTCCATTATGTAGAGGCCACCTGCATTCAGTGGTTTATATTCCCTTCCTCCACTTTCAAAGCCAGTAAGATAGCATCATCACATCTCCCTTTGACTTTGGTCCTCTGCTTCCATCATCCCGTCTTCTTCTCTGGTTAGTCTGCCTCCCTCTTTCTTCTTTTAAAGACCATTGTGATTACACTGAAGGCAGTTTAGAATAATTATTTAGATTTATGGTTACCTAGATAATCCAGGATAATCTCCCTAAATTAGGATTCTTAAATTAATCAATCACATCTACAAAGTCCCTTTTGCTGTGTATGGCAACGTACTCAGGGGTTCCAGGGATTAATACATAGACATCTTTGGGGGAGCATTCCTCTACCACACCCTTCAAAGTAGCCCACAATCCTAATGTTTAGAAAGTTGTTATATTGAGCTAAACTTTGTCTACATGTAGTTTCTATACATTGATCCTGGCTTTGTCCTTTGAGGTCATCAATATTAAGTTTAATATCTGCCACGTAACTCTCCTTCGGATATTTGTAGATACATTGACCCATTCTCCCCCAATGAAACCATTTATTCAGCAGTTTGATAGGACCTAGTTCCAAATTCCTATTATCTTGGTTGGCCTTCTGTGGATACCTTTGATTTATTTAACGTTTCTTTGGAAACGTGGTGTGGTCCAATCAAGCAAGAATAGATAGTGCCTGTTTCTCTGATATTAAATTTTAATTAATGAAGCCCAAGATTATAGTCTACTACAATTCTTGTCTTTCCAAATACTGCTGAAGGATATGTTTATCTGAATTATACTTGTACAATTGATTTTTAACTGAAATGCTGGCTTTTATAAGTAGGTTTTCCAAATAACCCTTCAGTGTCAATGAACAAATTAGTAATTCTTAACTACATGTGATCTACAGATTTAATTACATGTGAGTTTCTTTCCAAATCATTAATAAAAATGCTAAGTGCAATAGAGCCCATCAGAGAGCCCTGCAGTATAACCGAAGGGTTCGTCCACGAGAACATCTCTTTGCTTTCTTGGGCCAAAGTCATTCAAGCAAGATCTCACTGCATTATAATCTGATCCACAGTTTTTCATCTTGTCCACAAGGAATACAGTGTTTTACACTCTTCGTGTAGCCTTCTCCCTGATTACCAATCTACCAGGAGGAGTTCGGTAAATCTTTGTATATGGAGACATTACCTTTCAGATCACCTATATGAAGAGAACAGAGCAAAATAGGATAAAGATTTTTACTTACTATATTTAGTATACCTCCTTTTTTATAGATGTGTGGTATTTATTGCTTCTGACCCTGAAGGGAACAGTTCTTTATGAGCTAAGCAATGAAACAAAAAGAAATGAAGAACTAAATGCCAGTTTTACCCATTTGACTTGCTCTTAAACATTAGTCAGAGTTATTTACAGCTCCTCCACAAAATGGGCCAAGTCAGTTAAATAAGCTTAATGAGAAGTTTTGAGGATATGGGAACGAATGAATGTGAAGAAGTCTTCACTATAACAGCTAAATAAATATTGTGCATATTTAAGAATAGTGCTATGTAAATTTTACATGTATATAAAAGTAACAAATACTCTGGTCTATAGACCTCTAAACACCATTATTATACTTACAATTTGAGATTTATACCTTTCAGTTTACCCAGAAATTTGGCTCAGTTAGTCCTTTCGCACATATACGAGTATGCCTGCGTGCCCGCGTATGTGTTTGTGTGTGTGTAGATTTCATTTTTGCTTTCATGTCAGAATTTCTCATTTATTTCTGGCAGTCACAGATAAGAGTACTTCACAGAGCTGCTATAGGAGGCAGTTTAGAATAATTATTTAGAATTATGGTCTTATAAAGCTAGATTTGTTTTTTGATAGCACATATGTAATACAAACCTTTCTCATTAAAGTCCTCCTAACTGTAGAGAAAAGTAAATATTAGCTATCTAAACCTTTCACAAAAGATCTGGAAGCCAATGTAACCCTAAGATGTGCACCTTTTTGAAGTCTCATTTTTATCTTTAAAATTTTGTGGCATATTTTGAGGAAATAGATATGTTCATTATCTTGATTGTGGTATCACAACAGGTGTATACATATGCCAAAATGCATCAAACTGTATATTTTTAAAATATGCAATTTATTATATGTTATTTAACCTCAATAATATTGTAAAAAAAATTTAAGCTCATGGAAGAATGAGTGAACTATAATTATATAAAACAATATAGATGAATGCCACAAACATAATGCTGAAGAAAAGAAGCCGGATACAAAAGAGTACATGATGCATGATTAGCTCTTAATGACTGAAAGGAATATAAGGATGTATTCTGAGTTGGTGATGATTTTGTTTCTTGAAGTGAATTACATGGCTACATTTGCTTTATGAAAATTCATTCAGCTGTGCATTTATGCACAGGATCTTTGTGGTGATGGAGTAGTTCTGCATCTTGATTATGGTGGTGGTTACACAAATCTATAAAGATGTGATAAAAGTGCATAGATTTTTATACACACATACAAATGAGTGCATGTAAAAGTGGAAAAATATTAATAATGTCTATGGATTATACCAGCCAATTTCCTGGTTTTGATAGTGTATTATAGTTATGTAAGATGCGACCACTGGGGGAAACTGGGTAGAACTTCTCTTTACTAATGTCCTGTGAATCTATAATTATTTCAAAATAAAAACGATACTATTGTGTAAAGTAGAATTTTAGTGTGAGAACACCTACTGGATTTTCTACTTATATCCCTTTTGTGGTGAAAGATGTAATGTTCAATCTAAGTGATCCCAACTGTCAACCTAGATGACAGTTGATTAATGCAGGGGTGGCGTCTGTTCTAAAGGCCAATTAGAGCCTTTTCCTGGAATACAGCATTTGGACTGAGAGAGAGCCATCTGGACTATACTTTGTAAATTCTGGATTATGCTTTGTAAATTCAAGAGCTTCCAGGGTGTCTTGTTTTCCATCCGGTGGTCAGGGGAAGCAGAAGAACCTGGTCTACAGAAAGAAGGTGGAATGAAGCAGATGTGCAAAGAGAGGGAGAGACAGGAGAGGAAGGGTCCTTTGGACATTCACCTTCCTGGTTCCTTAGGTACAGCTGAATTTTTGTTCTTGGATTCTGTGAGACACTTCAGTACCTTTATGATAAATTCACCTTCTTATCTAAAGACCATCCATTTGGATTTTTATTTATTACAACCATAAAAAATTCTAACTAATATATATAGGAAGATGCAACCATATTTATTCTGAGGTTTACACTTAGAATATGTGTGTGTTTTTTTAACTTAAGAAGTATGACTTTACAGTATCTGAGATAAAGATTTCCACTTCCCCATTGTACAATCGCACAGGATGTACTAAAGATCATTTAACCCAGCCCTCTCATTTTCAGGAGAGGTAACTGAAACCAGAGGGGTTAAGAGACTTAACCAAAGTCATACAGCCAGTTTGTAGAAGATCCAGAACCACTACGCTGTCACCTCTCTCACTTCAATCTGACATGGTATGTGCTGGAGAGAAGCACCAGAATGTCCCATTGAGCGTTTTATTTGCTTGTTTTTAGTGTATTGGCTGCATAACTAATGAATCAGAATGTGGTTAGCAAGAACCTACTTGAGAAGTCACATGAATAAGGGATAAGGAATAGGGATGTAAGTGGAGTTATAATACAGACACTTAATACAGAAAAAACTAGCTTTTATCATTATTAGTCATAGAGATATTCCATTTGTCACTTAGAGTCTTTTGAGAGTCAAAGGAAAAATAATTTTAGGACTGATTACTCAAACATTTTAACTCAAATAGTGAGTATCTAGAAGTGAGGAGAAAAGTTCAGACGGTATTAAACAGGATGTCAATACTCAGTTTGACGTAAACTTCCTGAGAGGTGGAGGTTTGCTCTGAAACTTCCTGCTTGGTCATAAAGGGGAACAAGACAACTGGAACACATTAGTCTTTCTCTCTCAATCTGGTCCCATGTGGTCGATTAAAAACACTGATTTGTGATTATTCTTTAAAAACAAAAGTAGCCAAAGTACAGCATCGTGTTGACTGTATTTCGGGAGGCACCCGTAAGGTGGGAAAGAGAAGTATTACCCAGTTTTTAAATAAAGAGAAGTCTGATAAACACGTGACTTGCTGGAAAGCAAAGCACAGAATAGAAAAAGTGTAATTTTCAGCTTTCAGTTTTCTGTTCCCTTAATGGAAGTAATTGCTCTGATCACAGCTAGTGTGTTGGACACCTAAAGTTGTAGCTGTGCACTATTGATGAAAGCTGTCTACCCCGTTGGTTGTGCTTTAACTCTGCTGGGGCTGTGGACAATAACTTAGTCCTGTGTTAGGGGTACATGTAACACTCCTACTCTTGTTCTCTCCTAAGCTGGCAGAGTATCTTATCCTTTCAGTAATTCCTTCTGTCCAGGGGCATTTTAATATTGGTTTCTGGGGAGTAGGGATCCCGCTCTATCACCACCTCAGGTGACCATGCCATTGTCCTTGATCTTGATCCTGGAGCTGCACTCTCCAGAGATCAGGCACCAACTGGAGATTGAGACCTCAAAACCTTTGAGCTAGGGGAAAAGAAAAACTTTCTCACTGTAGTTGCCAAAATATAACTAACTCACAAAAAGCTTAAAAAGAAGGAACGAAGAAAGGAGCAAAAAATAAAAAAATAAAGACTTCCCAGTCCCTTAAGATTTTCTCTGGAGTAGGGAGAAAATAGGGCATAAAAGATTCCTTTGGCCCTCATCTCAAGTATATTTCTCCTAGAGTACAGCCCCAACACTTTCATGTTCAGTTGGCTTCCCAGTGTCTCCACTCCTTTTTGAGAACATTATTTCTTCCTGGCCTATAGCTTTGCATCTTCATAATATTGTTTTGCAAAGAAATGTATCAGGCCTGTCTGTGGCTTTGATATTAATACTTGCCATAATATTAATTTATAACCCCCAAGTCCTCATTACTCACAGTTCCATCTTGCAACTCTGTCACATAGTCTAACAGGAGGATAATTGTATTCAATTTAATTTAGCAAACACTAAATAGAGCAACACTGAGATAAATTGGAAGCTCATAATCCTATAACTGTGAAACTATGATAAGCATCAGACATTGACAATTGATATTACAGAAGCACAGACAATAAATAGACACTCAGAAAGTAATGACAGGAGAGAGTAATTCTAAATGAGAAGGATGAGATTTTAGCAAAGTAGAACTTTGTTTGAAAAAAATTACTGGTCTTTTCTTTAATGACAAAATACCGGCTTTTAAGTTTTAAAAACACAGAAAAGCAGAATGAAAGAAAAAAAAAATCCACCTCTGAGATAATCACTGCTAACATTTTGGCATATTCCTTTTAACATTTTCATTTATATATACATTTACACACACACACATATATATATAATTGGGATCTTATTTTATGTAACACTCTATAACATTTTAAAAATTTAATTAAATTTATTGGGGTAACATTGGTTATTATATTAGTTTCAGCTGTACAATTCTATAATATGTCATCTGTATATTGCATCTGTATATTGTGTGCTCACCACCCAAAGTCTATTCTCTTTCTGTCATAATATATTTGATCCTCTTTACCCTCTTTATCCTCCACCCCTCTCCTCCTTCCCCTCCGGTAACCACCATACTGTTATCTGTGTCTATGAGTTTGTTTGTTTTGTTTGTTTGTTTATGTAACATTATTTTTCAACCTAACAATGTGTTGTGAATATTTATTCACACCCTGAAATATTCTTGTATATCTGATTGTGAATTCTTGAATATGGATATTCTGTACTTAATCCCTGCTATTAGACATTCAATTTGTTTTCAATTTTTAACCATTATAAACAAACCGTAGTGAACAATCATACTTAAATCATTTTGTAAACATTAGGTTGTGTTCTTAAATTCCTAGAAATTGAACTGCTTAGTCAAAATATTTAAACATTTTAAGGCTTTATGACACTCTTATCAGCAACATAGGAGGATCTCCTATTCTGATGGGTAGAACTTTTCCAGGGGTGACAATATCTATTCTTTGAATGCTTATAACAAAGATTTTCCTCCCTACCATGACATACTAGGAAAAAGATGCATTGCTGTAGTCATTCCCCTCTGCTAGATTGGTGTTTGAGTGGGGAAGGGTAAGTGTGTGTTTAAGGTGGTGTTGTGTGAGACACCTTGTCGTGTGAGACATAATATGTAGATCAAAGAGAAGAAAAGCTTTGGACAGTTATTTTCGTCTCTGATGTGCTTCTGTTAAATGCCTTCCACATACTATTAAACAGTCTTCTACAGGTGGACAGTACAGGCCTTTCTTACCTGAATCTTTTCCCCTTCAAAGGTGATAAGGAATTTCGTCATTTTCATTAAATATTCATGGACTGAAAGATCAGATCTACTCAAAGATAGTTTATTTTTGTATTTCATTGTAACTATATACTTTTTATTAAAATAAAAAAGAAAACCAAGTGGCATGAACTTGGAGTATATGTGTGATTAGGGTTAATCCCTTCCCATTTTAATTAGTATAGCATTATGTGTATATATCTTGATTTTTAGTGTGGTGCAATCTATCATTGAGGAATTTCAAAACTGTTAAAGATGCTGATTATATAATATATAGATGTCATTGGTGTGTGTTTTAACCTGTTAAGACATGCTTAGAAAAGGGAACACAAGTATATTCTCACTTTAATACAAACCTATATTAGGAGATATGTAGTAATATATAGGTGTGTATATAGTATATATAGTAATCCTTGAATAACATTCGGTCATATGTTATTAAAAAGATCCGTGAAACTAAATTTCAGTTGGTAATTTATTTTACTTGTGTAGCACTCTCCATGCCCACCCCTCCCTGCTGTAGAATCTACACTCCATAAAGACTGTGAGCTTGTCCATCTTGTCCACTGTGGCACTTCTTGTCCTGAACAGTTTCAGATTTGTAGCAAAAATGAATAAATGAAAAATAGAAATGTCATTAAAAAGCAGTAAAAACTGACATTGAATTTATAAATACACTATAACCAAAAGTTCTAAAGGCATCCACTTCTAAAACAAACCAGATTTGTCACAGATTTGCAAACTTAATCTAATTATAAACTTTAAAGTGGTAGCATGCATTACTGGTTCAATGAATGATATAATTAGATTTTAATAGTAATAGTTAAAACTCAGAATGAGTGATAAAGGCATAGTAGGTTTCATAATACCAGTGTCAAAAGGAGCCCCCCGTGGTACTGACTAAATATTTGAGAAAGGGCAGATTATCAATCCATGTGAGCAGGTGTTTAAGCCTATAGAAGATGAAAAAGAAGGTAACTGCAAGAGCCATTTCTCTTTTTCTGATTTCTCTTTAAGTTTCATTTTTTTTCATCCTTTATCATCCTAAACTAAAGGCTTAATTAAACCTGAAGGACCTGAGTAACTGATTCAGTAAATAGGTAAATTACACAATTTTAGGAGAATTAATTACAGTATATTAAACTTAATGGAAGCTTAGAAAGCACTCTTTTTTCAGATGACTATCATATGGAGCCTTTAAAACTTGAATTTTAACCAGTCTTAAATATATTAGAATAAGGCAGAAAACTTGTTTGATTTTTTAAACCTAATTTTTATTATGAAATGTATCATACACACCAAAGAGTATATAAAACATAGAGATTTTAAAGAATAATAACCAAAGAAACATCTATGTACCCAACAGCTTGAGAATGATTTCTTAAATTAACTATTTATGAAAATTGTCAAGTTAATTGTTTTCCAACTGAACTTTTCACAAAATGGTGGCTGTTTGATTAAATAGATAAGTCTATTCAAATCCACAGCTGTGATAATTTCTACTACAGAATACTTATTTCCAGAATTGACCATAGTTATTACAGAGCTAGGAGTACATTATTTTTCAGAATAGTAGAGAACTCATTAGGTACCCATGGCTTGTAAAAATAGAATCTCTTGATCTTTTAGTGGAAAAATATGATTGGAAACTGTAAGTCTTTAAGATTAATTTCTAAAATCAGAAGTGAAATCGTGACATAATCAGCCGACAAGTATCTAAGCTTTTTCTGGCAATAACTACTTTGACTGGGTAAAGTAGAAATATTCTCAGATGCATATTAATTTCTTCTTTAATTGAGGGAAATATGAGTTAGGGGTAAGCTAATATTTATCAAATGGAACTTGTATTAGTTATCTATTGCTGCATAACAAATTGCCACTTGGTGGCTTAAAGCAATAAACATTTATTATCTCAGAGTCTAGGAGAAGGGAATCTGGGCATGAGTTAGTTGGGTCTTCTGACTCTGGGTCTTTCACATGACTGCAAGGTGTTGGCTACTACAAACAACCTTCTTAATGCTTGACTGGAGGTAGATCCACTTCTGCCTCACTCAGGAGGAAGTTGGTAGGATTTAGTTCCTCTCAGGGTATGACACTTAAGGCTCTAGTTCTTCACTGGCTGTTGCCTGGAAGCTGCTTGAGGTCTATCTGTTGGGCAGTTCAGAACATGGCAGTCTCCTTCATCGGAATGAGCAAGTGAGAGCAAGGGAGAGAGAGCAAAAGAAAGAAGTCACAGTCCTTTGTAAGCTAATTTCAGATATGATATTCTATTGTTTTATATTCTGTTCATTAGAAACAAGGAACTAAATCCAGTCCACACACAACAGGAGGAAATTACACCAGGAGTGGGGATCATTAGGAGCTTCACAAAGGAGCAGATGAAGCTTTGTTCTTGAGCGATTGGTAGAAAATAATAAACACATCCCCAGACCATTGGCAAGCCTTGCATAGTAACATTTCTACTATGCCTTCCTTTATATTAGAGGTAGCATTCCCAACACATTTCATCCATTTGACAGGAATGCTGATTATACAGCTTTTTAGGTGATCAGAGTCCAAGAAGCCTACTGGAGAAGTTGCTGTATTACAACCCCTTTTCAGTTGCACCACCCTTTTTGAAAACTGTGTTTGAAACTTTCCACACCAAAAGTGATTATTTTTCTGTTTCAAAAATGTGAGATAATTCATCTGAGGTGATTTTTTTTTACTTACTCATAGGGAAAAATGCATATTGTTTTACTTTGAAAGTTTTCTTTCAAAAATATTTTTTTTCTGAGTTGCCTTCTCTACTCTGTCATTCTGTAACTTAGGGTAGAAAACGGTCCTATTTATTTTTGGCTTCACTAGAGTAACAACTGGTCACTTGAAAATTAAGTTTTATGTTCAATGTCTTTCATAATTAAATATCTCAAATGTGACTTATCAGCAAAATTGTAGTGGAAGAGCAGGTTTTTAAAAAGTTGCCAGTCCTAGAATCTGTTTAATACTTAAAGCTATAAAAATCAAGATTCAATAAATGATTAAAAGAAGTTTTGACCTGTTTTCTAAAAGCCTTTGAGGTGTTACTTAAGTTGCTTAATTATTAGCTACTACTACATTTTGGCAAAGTATCATGATGATTTTATTTTTCTCATTTCTCATCTGTTAATTTTTCAAAAACTTAACAGTTGAGACTCTAGCTACACATATGTTAGGCTGCCTGACAGTTGTCTGACAGTCCTTTTTCTCCCATTCTTTTATCTTTCTGTGTTTCATTTTTAATAATTTCTATTGCTGTTTCTTCAAGTTTACTAATCTTTTCTTCTGCAGTGTCCAATATGCTAGTAATTGCTAGTACTACAATTAACAGCATATTGGACACTTTCCCCCTCCCCCATTTTTTAAGCTTTCTCCACGTTATGAAATAATTTTAAAAATAAAAATTTATATTGTTTATTTAACTAATAAAATATTAGGAAATAAAAAATTTATGATATGACTTCTGCTACCAGCAAGGATGGTGTAAAAGGGACCAGAATTAGTCTCTCACCTAAAATTATTTCAAAGTTGGACAAAATGTATGAAGTAATAGTTTTTAGATGTCAGATAACAAGTAGTACAGGACAATGATTTCTCAGAGAAGGAAACAAACACGATGAGTTCTATAATTGCCCCTGGCTACAGGAGATTTTCCAGGCTACTGTAGGGAGGAGAAACCCAAAGAGACCGCAACCACCTCTCTGAGTTAAAGAAACATAATTTGACGATCTGGGAGGCAAAGGAACCAGAATTTGAGGGTGAAAACCAGAACCAGAGAAGAGAGGTGCACAAAAGCAGGGCTCAGAAGGGTTCCTCTTGAATCCTCAGCTGAGTACTGATTAGCAGATCAGCATGTAAAAAAGCTACTAAGGCTGGATAAAGAATCACTAGAAAAGAATAAGCAGAACAAAACTTGGAGTAACACAGGGCCAGGAATAATTTGTGTCCCAACCAGATAGAGTGGAAAGATCTCCTAACATGTAGGCCATCGAGTAGAAGGTTATTGCTTCAGGAGTTGGGACAAATAAGCGCTAAATTAAAGGTTGTTCTGGACCTGCTCAAGAAAGCTTAAAAGTAAGGCTTGAAAGGATCAAACTGTTTCCAATATAACTGCATTCCAGAACAAAGCCCAAACATATTTAAAGGAATTAAAAAAGCTCCAGCAGAATGGCATCCAATCAAAAATAAGAAGGTATTCAAAAAAAGAAGAAAAATACAACTTCTTATGAGGAAAAATTTAGTCAATAGAAACAATCCCAGAAATGACACAGATGATAGTTAAATTAGTTAGGGATACTAAATCAGCTATTAAAACTACTCCATATCTTCAAAAAGGTAAAGGAAAGTGCAAGCATGATAAGGAGAGGTATGTAAGATATAAAAAAGACCCAAATCAAACTTCTAGAGATGAAAAACAAAACAATGTTTAAAATGAGAAACACTCTGAATACAATTAACAGCATATTGGACACTGCTGAAGAAAAGATTAGTAAACTTGAAGAAACAGCAATATAAATTATTAAAAATGAAACACAGAAAGATAAAAGAATGGGAGAAAAAGAACTGTCAGACATCATGCAGCCTAATATATGTGTAGTTAGAGTCTCAAAAGGGGAAAGAAAGATGGAGGGATGGAATAAATATTTAAAGAAATAATGATGAAAAATTTTCCAAATTTGATGAAAAATATACACTCACAGATCCAAGAAACTCAATAAATCCTAAGCAAAAGAAACATGAAATAAAACACAGCAATGAACATAAAAATGAAATTGTCGAGGACCAGTAACAAAAATATATTGAAAGCAGCCACAGAAACAAGATATAGATACAGAGAAACAAAGATAAGAATGACAGAACCAATGCAAACCAGAGCAACATTTTTAAAGTACTGGAAGACAAGACTGAAAGTCAACCTAGAGTAATAATCACACTTAAAAGTGAAAGACCAAATGCTTTTGCCTCAAGATTGGAAAAAAGACAAGGAGGTTTTGTCTAACCACTTCTGTTCAACATTTTACTAGAAGTCATAGCTACTGCAATTCGGTAAGTAAAATAAATAAAAGTATATAGAGTGGAAGCGAAGAAGTAAAACTTTTTATTTTCCTGAAGAAATCAGCAAAAAATGTAGAACTAACAAGTAAATTGAACAAGATTGCAGAATACAAGTCATTAAACAAAAATTGACTATTTCTATATACTAGCAACAAACAGAAATGAAAATTTTTAGAAATATTATTCATCAAAAACATGAAATACTTAGGAATGAATTTAACAAAAGTAGTACAAGACCTGTACACTGAAAACTATAAAACATTGCTGAGAGCAATTAAAGAAGACCTAAATAAATGGAAAGCCATACCTTGTTCATGAGTCAGAAGACTCAACGTTGTTAAGATGTTAATCCTCTCCAGGTTTTTTGATATCCAAGATGGCAGAGTAGATAAATACTGTGCCTGCTTTCTTCCATGAACACATTAAAATTACAACTAAATTATAAACAATTAACCTGGAGAACCATCTGAAGTCTGGCTGAACAGAAGTTTTATAATGAAGGATATAAAGCAGAATCCACATCGAGACTGGTAGGAAGGGTAGAGACACAAAATGAGCTGGCCCCAAACCTCTGTGTGGCGGTTGAGAACTAGGAGGGATATCTCGGCCACAGAGGTTTCCCCTGGAAGAGTGAGAAACTGCAGCCCCACACCAGGCTCCCCAGCCCAGAGTACAGGTGCCAGGAAGAGGAGCCCTCACATCTGGCTGTGAAAAACAGTGGGGATTCTGACTATCTGGGTGGTATGGAAAGCTATGGGAAACACAGACATCCTCTTAAACAACCCACACACAGACTCTCTCACTTGCAGGCACTCACCTTGGGCTCCGGTGGAGAGATAGTAACTTAGAGGGTGTCGGAGGCATATGAGAGGTAGGCTGAGGTGTGTGGCTTCAAAACGAGGACTGGAGGACAGTCACCATTTTCCCTGGTTGGGGTCCTCTTCCAAAGCAGCCAGCAGGTGGGCACCTTTTTTCCTGTGTTGAGCCCACCCCCATAGGCCAAATTCAAATCTGGTTGGGTTGGTGAGTTCCTCTGCTCTACCCTGGTTACTCACTGAGATTCCAACTCACCCAACACTAGAAGCACTTTCTCCGAGAGCAGCCAGCCCTGCCCACATTGCACTTTTCTTGAAAAACTATCAGAGTCCACAGATCCAGGTGGGCGGCCACTAGCCTCAGTGTGCTCTGAGACTTTTGCTGACTAGCTGCAGGCTCAGCACTGGCACCAAACCAGAGTCTACATTAACATGCTGACCACAATTCTTCCCGCTCTAATGACTTCCTGAGACCCTGCCTCACCCAGCTCGTATATTGCACAAGGCTTTATCAGTAGCTGAACCTTAAGGGATCTGGCAGGTGGCAGCAGGATTCAGGGTGTCCTGGCTTTTTGTGGAGCTACCGCAAGTCCAGTACTGGTGGAAGCCATCCTGACTTCACAGCATGGCCTCTTCCACATGCCTCCAGTGTTAGCACAGGCAGTGAACAATCACAGATTGCTTTGTAGCTCCTACCAGGTAGTCCTGGGCTGGTCTACCTGGTCCAAGTCAATGGGTGACTTGGACCTATACTGGAACCCCTCTCAAGAGGCCCCAGAACCAACATACCGTGTTTCCCCCAAAATAAGACCTAGCCGGACAATCAGCTCTAATGCGTCTTTTGGAACAAAAATTAATATAAGACCCGGTCTTGTTTTACTATAAGACAAGGTATAATATAATATGGTATAATATAATATAATATAATATAATATAATATAATATAATATAATATAATATAATATAATATAATGGGTCTTATATTAATTTTTGCTCCAAAAGACGCATTAGAGCTGATTGTCCGGCTAGGTCTTATTCTCAGGGAAACATGGTACTTGGATGTTGGCTTCAGACCACAGCAGAGTACCAACCAATTCTTATAAGTGGCACACCCAAATAAATATTTGGGTCTCAACAGGCACCGGAACCTGCTGGGATGAATCCCTCTCACTGGCGTTAGCTCCCCCACAACAGCCTGTAAGCTGCGGATATGGCCAAACCCCACAGCCAATCAGCCTCAGGGTCAATTCCACCAACTCACGTGCCAATAGCAATCAAGACTCAACTATAACTGGATGGCACATACAACCCACACAAGGGACAATCCTGGAACACCTGAAGCAGGTGACTGGGGAAACAGTGCCAGGGTCACAAAAGGCACCCACCCACTACATAAGGCCAGCCGTCTGAGACTGGGAGACAGCAAATCTACTTAATACATAGAAACAGACAGGCAGCCAAAATGAGGAAACAAAGAACTACATCCCAAATGAAAGAACAAAAAACTCCAGAAACAGAACTAAACAAAATGGAGGCAAGCAACCTACCAGATACAGAGTTCAAAATACTGATTATAAGGATGCTCGAGGAACTTAGTGAGAACTTCAACAAAGAGATAGCAAGCATAAAAAAGGACATAGAAACTATTTAAAAAAGAACCAGCCAGAAGTGAAGAATATAATAACTGAAAGGAAGAATGCACAAAAAGGAATCACTAACAGACTAGATGAAGCAGAGAATTGAATCAGCAATTTGGAAGGCAAGGTAGCAGAAAACACCCAATCAGAACAGCAAAAAAAAAAAAAAAAAAAAGCTAGTTTAAGAGACCTCTGTGACAACATCAAGCGTAACAACATTCACATCATTGGGGTACCAGAAGGAGAATAGAGAAAGAAAGGGATTGTGAATCTTAAAGAAATAATGACTGAAAACTTTCCTTATCTGAAGGAAATAGACATACAAGTCCAGGAAGCACAGAGTCCCAAACAAGATGAACCCAAATAGGCCCACACCAAGACATATTATAATTAGAATGGGAAAGGTTAAAGAAAAAGAGAGAATCCTAAAGGCAGCAAGAGAAAGGCAACTAGTAATTTAAAAGGGAGCTCCCATAGAATTGTCAGCTGATTTCTCAACAGAAACTTTGCAAGCCAGAAGGGATTGGCACAAAATATTCAACATGATGCAAATCAAGGATCTACAACCAAAATTACCTTACCCAGCAAAGCTATCATTTAGAATCAAAGGACAGATAAAGAGCTTCCCAGACAAGAAAAAGCTAAAGGAGTTCATCACCAGCAAACCAGTATTACAAGAAATATTAGAGGGACTTCTTTAAGATGGAGAAAAAAAACACCAAAATGATGATGAATAAAATGGTAATAGCGTCACATCTATTAACAATTACTTTCGATGTAAATGGATTAAATGCTGCATGCAAAAGACATAGAAGGGTTGACTGGATAAGAAAATAAAACCCTTACATATGCTGCCTACAAGAGAATAACTTCAGATTGAAAGACACACACAGAGGGAAAGTAAAGCGATGGCGACATGTATTTCATGAAAATGGAAATGAAAAAAAAAAAAAAGGGCTGTGGTAGCAATACTTATACCAAACAAAATAGACTTTAAAACAAAGGCTATAACAACAGACAAAGAAAGACCCAGTTATCCCACTTCAGAGTATTTAGCTGAAGAAATCCAAACAGTATTTCAAGGGAACGCATGCATCCATATGTTCAGTGCAGCACTGTTTACAGTGGCAGAGATGTGGAAGCAGTCTGGGTTCTGTCGATGGAAGAATGAATAAAGAGGACGTTCCATATATATATATATATATATATATATAATGGAATATTGCTCAAACATGTTAGGGAATGGGTTCTTGCCATCTGCAGTAGCATAGATGGACCTGGAGGGTACTGTGGCGGGTGGAGTGTAAGACAGAGAAAGACAGATGCAATGTGATTTCACCTATATGTGGAATCTAAAGAACAAAATACACAAACAAAACAGAAACTCACTCATAGATACAGAGAACATTTTGATGGTTGCCTGATGGGAGGGCAGTTGGGAATGGGTGAAAACAGGGAAGGGATTAAGAAGTACAAATTGGTTATTCACAGTAATCATGGGGATGTAGAGAGTATAGCATAAGGAATATAGTCAATAATATTGTAATCACTATGTATGGTGTCAGATGGGTACTAGATTTGTTGGGGTGATAGATGGAAGGGGGTTAGAGGGCAGGGTGAAAAAGGTGAAGGGATTAAGAATTACAAACTGGTAGTTACAAAATAGTCATGGGGATGTAAAGTAAAGCCCAAGGAATATAACCAATAATATGGGAATAACTATGCATAGTGCCAGGTGGGTACCAGACTAATCAGGGGACCATTTCTTAAATTATACAAATATCAAACCATATGCTGTATACACCTGAAATTAATATCAAATAATACTGAATGTTAACTGTAATTGAAAATTTTTAAAAGAAGGGAAAAGGTGAAGGGGAACAAGAAGTCCAAATTTCTAGGTATAAAACAAATAAGTCACAGGGATGTAATGTACAGCATAGAGAATACAGTCAATAATATTGTGGTAGCATGGAACGGAGTCAGACGGTTGCTGGAATTATCATGGTGATCAGTTCTTTAGGTATATAAATGTTGCATAACTATTTGTACATCTGAAACTAATGTACTATTGTATGTTAGCTATATTTTAATAAAAACCTTTAAAGTGAAAGATGTTGATTTCTCCAAATTGGTCTATAAATTCAATGCAATCTCAATGAAAATCTCAGCAAGCTTTTCTGTGGAAATTCACAAGTGGATCCCGATATTTCTATGGAAATGCAAAGGACCTACAATAGCTAAAACAATTTTGGAAAAAAAAGTTGGAAGATCTACAGTGTTTTTTATTAAGACTTATTATAAAGCTATGGTAATTGAGATAGTGTGTTATTTTCATAAAAATAGAAGAATAGACCAGTAGAACAGAATAGAGTCCAGAAGTAGACACACATATACAGTTACTTGATTTTTGACAGAGGTTCTAAGGCAATTCAATGAAGGGATAATCTTCTCAAAAAAATGGTGTTAAATAACTGGAAACCCATATGCAAAAAAATAAAAAAAATAAAAAGAGAGAGAAAGAAAGAAAGAAAGAAACAGTTCTTTACCTTATATCACATATATACATAAAAGCTAAAAGTATTAAGACTTCTGGTTGAAAACATTGGAGAAAATCTTAGTGACCTTGGGTTAGACAAAGATTTCTTAAATAGGAAGAACCACAAAAAACAAACTATAAAAGAAAAAATCGATAAATTAGACATCATTATGTCTTCTGCTCTTCAAAAGACACCATTGAGAAAATGAAAAGTCAAGCCATAGACTGGGAGAAAGTATTTGTAAAACATATATCCAGTAAAAAACTTACTGTATTCAGAATATGGAAAAAACTCTTACAGTTCAATAATACAACAAACCGACTTAAAAATGGGTAAAATATTTGAACAGACACTTCTCCCAAAAAGATATATAGACGGAAAATAAGCACATGAAAAGTTGCTCAACATCATTAGTCATTAGGGAAATGAATTGAAAGCAAGTGAGATACTTCTATCAGCCCACTGGATTGCTTCAAATGAGAAAGACTGGCCATACTAAGTATTGGTGATGATATGCAAGAACTGGAACTTTCATACACTGTTATTTGCAATATAAAATGAAACATCTACTTTGTAAAGCAGTTTGTTAGTTACTAAAAATTTTAAATACAGACCTCTCATAAGACCCAGCCATTCCAGTCCTAGGTTTTTACCCAAGAGAAATGAAAGCAAATACACACATAAAAACTTAAACACAGAAGTTCATAATAGCTTTGTTTGTATTTGCCCAAACTGGAAACCAGCCAAAGCCAATCAACTGGTGAATGGAAGGAAAATGTATATCCATACCATGGATCACTATTTATCAATAAAAAAGAACAAACTATTGATATATCCAACAACATGAATGGATATTAAAATCCTTATGCTAAATGTGAAAAGCTAGAGAAAGAAAGTGTATACAATATGATTCTAATCATATAAAGTAAGCTAATCTATTATAACAGAAATCAGATCAGTTTTTGCCTGGGGCAGAATCCAGAGAGGAGTGGATGACAAAGGGATAAGAGAAAACTCTAGAGAGGATAGAAGTGTTTATCACCTTCATTGTGGTAAAGGTTTCAATGGTATATACAAATGTCATGCTGTATTTATTGCACTTATTGCAGCACATTGTATGTTGATTATTCCTCAATAAAGCTGTATGGTTTGATACCAGTATTAACATTAGATGTAGTACTTAGAAGAACTAGCTAGACTTCTAAATGTGTATCTTAAGAGTGCCCTGCAAATTGCTTTCTTCAAATTGTTTTACCTGCAAAAATTATAGTCTTGGGCCTGCCCGGTGGCTCAGGCGGTTAGAGTTCCATGCTCCTAACTCTGAAGGCTGCCGGTTAGATTCCCACATGGGCCAGTGGGCTCTCAACCACAAGGTTGCCAGTTCAATTCCTCGAGTCCCGCAAGGGACGGTGGGCTGTGCCCCCTGCAACTAGAAAACGGCAACTGGACCTAGAGCTGCGCTGCGCCCTCCACAACTAAGACTGAAAAGACAACTTGAAGCTGAATGGCACCCTCCACAACTAAAATTGAAAGGACAACAACTTGACTTGGAAAAAAGTCCTGGAAGTACACACTGTTCCCCAATAAAGTCCTGTTCCCCTTCCCCAATAAAATCTTAAAAAAAAAAATTATAGTCTTTTTGCAGTGATCAAAGATATATTTTATCAATGCCACCTTTCCTACTTGAGTCATTCTGGCCCTTCAGTTTTGTTTTGTTTTGTTTTATAAATTTTATTGGGGAATATTGGGGAACAGTGTTTCTCCTGGGCCCATCAGCTTCAAGTCGTTGTCCTTCAATCTAGTTGTGGAGGGCACAGCTTAGCTCCAAGTCAAGTGGCCGCTTTTCAATCTTTAGTTGCAGGGGGCATAGCCTACCATCCCATGCAGGACTTGAACCAGCAAACTTGTTGTTGAGAGCTCGCGCTCTAACCAACTGAGCCATCATCCGGCTGCTTCTCCAGAAGTTCAGCAGCAGCTCTCTGTCTTCAATCTAGTTGGGGAGGGCGCAGCTCACTGGCCCATGTGGGAATCCAACTAGCAACCTTGTTGTTAAACAGTTCGCACTCTAACCAACTGAGCCATCCGGCCGCCCCAGTGGTCCTTCAGTTTTGAATACTATGTATACATCTACTAGTCCCAGTACCTATGTCCAATTTCCCAGCAAACTCTTACTAAATACTGAGGAAAAAGGACAGCACACTCCACTGCTTCTAGGCATGCTGCCTTATTGTTTTTTTGGCAGCTTGCTTTCTTTTAGAACTTTGTCAGCAGACATGTTCCAGATCTTGTTTCATGTCTACAGCCATAAACGTGAAAGTTATCTTTAGTGCTAAAAAAATGCATGAAGGCTATGAAAATGCTGGACATCTATCCAGGATCTCCAGTGGACTCACGTGAGAGGAGGAATAAAAGACTGCTGTTTTCAGAGTTATAACTTTATGTCCACATATACATAAAATAGTGGGTGACAGTACTAAAATTATCTCATTTCTCCTAATGAACCTATTGAGATTAGCATAATTTTAACGCAATTATTTGCTTCCTGAAAATCAAGCATGTACTTGTTAAAGTAACAATAGGTAGTCTTGTCACTTTATGATTTAATAATATAAACAATGCTATGGTATGGTAAATAGTTACCCAACTGTTACAAGGATAATGCCACAGATATATATATATTTTTTATAACCTGAGGTGTTTTCTTTTTTTTACCTCATTTTCTGTTTTTTAAAAACAGTTTTATGGAGATATAATTCACATACCATACACTATACAATTTCAACCATATAAAGTGTACAATTCAATGGTTCTTAGTAATATTCAGAGTTGTGCAACTATCACCACAATCTAATTTTAGAGTATTTTTATCACCTCCAAAAGAAACACCTTATCTATTAGTAGTCACTTCCATCCTCCCTCTGCCCCCCTCCCAGCCCTAAGCAACCAGTAATGTACTTTCTGTTTCTATAGATTTGCCTATTCTGACTTTTTATATAAATAGAATAATATAACATGATCTTTGAACTGGCTTCTTTCACTTAGCATGTTTTTAAGATTCATCCATGTTGTAGAACGTATCAACACTTTATGTCTTTTTTTCCTGAATTTTAATTCATTTATACATTCATCAGTTGATGGATATTTGTTTGCTGCACCCCACATTTTGGCTATTACAATAATGTATCATAATCATTTATATATAAGTTTTTATGTTGGATGTATGTTTTCCTTTCTCTTGGGTATATATCTAGGAGTGGAATTGCTAGGTTATATGGTAACTCTATTTTTAACATTTTGAGAAACTCCCAAATTGTTTTCCAAAGCATCTGCATCATTATAGGAAGGTTCCAGCAATGTAGGAAGGTTCCGATTTCTTAGCAACAATCTAAAGGAATTTTCAAGCTTCATTTTATCCCATAAAATGTGGGTCCCATTTGCCAGAATGCACATATATTTTAAGGAAGTTGCTTTTCCCTCTTTGCAAAGAAGCTCCAAATATAATTTTTATTTCTCTAAGAAAAGGGAGTTGGTCTAGTTTATTTATCCTAAGGTGTCTTCTAACTTTAAAAATCTGTGCTTCTCCGAATTCTTCATATTCCAACAGAAAGAATGGTTCTTATTATTTGCACCTTGCAGTTTGACCTAAATTATATCTGTTTGGCAAGGAAAAATAAATAAAGCTGGCATCCAAAAACTGAGTCATTGTTTTAAGTAAATCATTTGTAGTCTCTACTAGTTCTCCTTTCTGTCTGTGAGCCAAAATGTTGGCATATTTTCTGTGTCTTCAGTTACCTTTGAAAAGTTTGGATATTATTTTACAATGTATGAACAATTTAGTAAATGGAAAAAAAAGGAAGAGACTGAAACTATTTTCTATACAGGTAAATTTCAATGTAAAAATAGAATCACATTATTAATTTTTACTTAGGATATTATATTTATAGTATTAGGCAATAGCAATTATTATGTTCAAGCCATGTTGTACCTCTCTTTTATTCAAAAGTAACAGAGTTTAAACCAGTTGTCATTTTTCCTCTTGGCCTAAGTGCCCCACAGATTTATCAGTAACTGTAGCTCACACAGTTGACAATTACTCAAGCAACTCTCACATTGATGAGGAAGCAAAAGGCAAAATGAGGAGGCTTCTCTCCATTAGAATGTTGATTTTGGGGTTAATATTAGACTATGAAATTTAAAATATAGAGACAGCATAACAAAAGAGCATAGGCTTTGGACTTCAGATAGAAAATAGGGTTGAATCCTGGCTATGCCATTTACTAGCTGTATAACTTTTGGAAAGTTTCTTACCTTTACTAAAACTCAGTTTATTAATCTGTTAAATGGGATTAATAGCTCCTACTTCATTGGGTTATTGTCAGAATCAATAGATAATGTATTGTGTACAAAATACGTGTCAATAAATATTAAGTGTTTTTTTGCCTGAAAAATCTTCTGAGGGCTCAGGATTTAAATATATATCACCTTTTAGGTCTAGGAGTCTGTCTTTGATTTAGGTCAGGATGGAAGTCTGCATAAGAACTGATTTCATAGTTTGTGATCTTTTCCTGCCATTAGATTCAGTTGAGATTTTTCATACATATCTGTCACGCAGGGCGGCCTGTGGGATCTCTGCTCCCGCTCCCCACATGAGAACGCAGGATGTGGCTAGGCCAAAAAGGAACACCCATGGTAGGTAGGGGAGTCATACCACCACAGTCTCATTGAAGGCTGGATTCACACGACGTGCGACCTGCTGTCCGCTTTTCTGCAAACTAACTGACGACTCTCCTCGACATTCCTCAACTCTCCTGACTTGACTCCCCAGTGTAGCTGCGGCAGTTATATTAGTGGCCAATGGCTCAATGGTTACAGCTGACAGCCAACTAGCCACAGCTGACAACCATCTACTACCTGAGCCAGCACCTTCCACATGAGGCTGAGAGCCTGGAAACTGCTCTCTGGGGCTCTGTCCCCACAATATTTTTTCTTCTTAGTCTACAGGATTACATTTTCATTAACCCATATTCAGTTTATTCGTAGGAGTTTATCTTGGGCATATTTTTCTTTTCCTCATCTCCCTCAAAGAAAGTAAAAATTTGAGAAAACCAAGAAGGTTTAGAGAATTTAGCAACCGGACGACCATTATGGTTAGCAAAGAGCAACTTGAACTTCAGTGCTCTTGGAAATGAGGATCTTTGAGGACCATTATGATTATTATATCTATCAATTTTCTTGGGACACTTCTTTAGAAGAGACTAAAATCTATTCCTATTTGCATTCTATTATATATGCTTTTCCATGCCTGTATCTCAAGGCGTTTATCATTCAGTTAATATACATAATACTTCTGTGAAACTCACCATACAAAAACATTAATTAACTTATTTTACAAGTGGGTAAACTGCAGCCTAAAGTTGTTGCATTGCTTAAGGCATCTGGGCAAGTCTAGAGAAGTTAACAGCAGCCCAAGTTTCAAGGCCTGTTTCATTAATATTGTATCCGGAATATGAGTTCCTCTTAAAAGCAGAAGTCTTTTACAGTACTTGAATGTCCCCAGTGAAACCCTTAACTGTTCTTTTTCCCAGCTAAATTCTTATTTACACAAAAAAATGTTTGGAATTTTATGCCCCACCCAAAACCTTCTCTTCAACAGTAATATCCTTGTTTATTTTATGTGTGTGTGTGTGTGTGTGTGTGTGTGTGTGTGTGTGTGTGTGTGTGTTTCACCCTTGGCAGGTTCCTTTTCAAGCTATTGTCTTAGTATTTGCCTCCTAGCATTCTTTTTTGGCTATATACTTAATATTTAACTATTTTTTATGCTGATAGTATAAGATTCCATTCAGTAGATTTCTTGCTTTTATCTTTTGACTTAACAAATGTGCTTTCATCGTTTGACTTAATAAATTTACTATAATGCCGCATTGATTTTCTTATATATATTCATAAATATACTCGTAATTTTTAAACCCTATTCACTTAGGAATTGATGTAATCCCCCTAAAAGTGCTGAGTCCTCTTGCCTCTGGACTCTTTTCTTTTCCCTCCATCCCGACTTGCTGCCTTGGTTCATTCCTACTGGGTTCACTGGACCAGCACAGCGGCTTCCTGACATCCGCTTGTCTCTTGTTTTTCCCCTTTAATCATCCTAGATAATGTCTACAGATTTATGTTGCTGTAATTTTACTGTGACTATATCAATACGCTGCTTAAAATCTTCTAATGGTGCACCTTGACTCTCATAATAAGATGTCATCTTGTTTGCTTGGCATACCATGCCATCCTGATCTGGCATCCATGTCTTCACCAACCTCATGTAATCCTACCTTGGCTTCTAGTGATATTAAAATACTCATTATTCTGTATGTATCTGCACAGGCTGTTCTCTCTGCCCAGGACATCTTTCCTTACCCTATATCTAAACTAAGGTTTTCCTCTCCTTCCTCACAGTGTGAGTTCCACCGATAATATTGAAAGTATCCATTTTTGTATCTGCAGAGAGTGACAGCACTAGATACAGTGTGAGCTTAATATAATATATTTTGTGTGATTAGTTAGTGCAATTAATAGTTGCACTCACCATCAATAGAAAATACCTTATAATGTCTACTGGTTATGAAGTTTTCATGAAATTCTGGAATGTTTAAGCTGTGGTATCCCCAAATGGGACCTGGTTGGGACCTCAAGGGCACCTGCATTAATAAAGGGGATTGGAGGTAGGATGAGAGAAAGAGGTGACAAAACTTGGAGAAACTCAGTGATGTTGAGTAATTTTAAAGGAACGCTGGCAGGAAAAAGTTCGAAAGTTTTGACAAGCAACTTTATTTTCTGTTTTCTATTACATTTTCATCAAATTTGTCATGTATTTTATGAGGTAAAGAGCTAAATAATTTGGAAATTTATTGTAATCTTAATGTTTTTAATTGTTTGAGCACAAGTAATGCTACACGAAAAAAATATTTTTATTTTTGTTTTGTGTATTTTTCATTTGGCTGCTGAAATATGAAAATACCTCAACTCTACTATACTCCTGCCTCTGAGCCTTCTGAGACTCACAGCATGGACATTGGAAGGTAGAGAGGGTGGTTGAGGCTAATGACTGACAAACTGAGAGAAGTATGATACTTACTAAGTTAAATAATTTCACATACATAATATTAATACTGGTATAGCCTCAATATCCTATAGTTCTAATATTTGCCTCCGGCATTTATTAAAAAACATTAGTATATACCTATCACACAGAATATTTTCCAATATTTTAGACTGTTTATACCTTTTTCCACTCCACCAACTAAACATCCGTAGTTCATTTTAACATGTCTAAAAATCATAGCAGTGACAATAAACAATTGCCCATTATTTCTGTAACTTTATTTATTTTTCTTTTTTTCACAGTACTATTGGGTTTTTTTAAAAGTTTTTAAACACTTATTAAAACATAGCTAACATACAATATTATATAAGTTTCAGGGGTACACCATAGTTATTCAGCATTTATATACCTAAAGAAGTGATCACCATGATAAGTCCAGCAACCATCTGACACCGTACCACGTTGTCACAATATTATTGACTACATTCCCTATGCTGTGTATTACATCCCCATGACTTATTTCTTTTATACCTGGAAATTTGGACCTTATTCCCCTTCAATTTTTTGCCCCCCTTTTAAATTATTCAATTACAGTTGACATTCAATATTATTTTATATTAATTTCAGGTGTACTGCATAGTGGTTAGACGTTTATATAATTTAAGAAGTGATCCCTCTGACTAGTCTAGTACCCACCTGGCACTATACATAGTTATTACCATATCATTGACTATATTCCCTATGCTTCACATCCCCATGAATATTTTGTAGTTCCCAATTTGTTTGCTTTTTTTTTCCGAAAGTTTTATTTATTCATTTTTACTTTTACTTTTTTTTTTTTTTTTAAGGAGGGCCCAGCTCACAGTGGCCCATGCGGGGATCAAACGGGCAACTTTGGTGTTATTAGCACCATGCTCTAACCAACTGTGTAACTCCCAATTTGTTAATACTGAATACTTATTTTTAATTTACAGATGAGGGGCTGAACGATTTGAAACTAGGTTTATAAATAGATTTCTCCCCTCATGGCCCCGAATATTGTTAGTGTTATCTCTCCTTCTGTCCTGTGCGGGGCATTCTAGAAAGGGAGTTCTGGCATTCAAGGGCCATAGCAGTATATTTTGCTTTAGAGATTCATGCTTCTGAGGAACAAATAAACACTAGAGCAACTGGGATTCAGATTTTAGGAAATAAAAAAAAATAAATAAAATAAAAAGATTTTAGGAAATATGGTTTATTAAGAATAGGTGAAGCATAAAGTGAAATTCAATAGCTGTGATATGTAATTATGTACCATATTGCTAATAAACTCATTTTTTCATGGATGATTACTATGTGTATCTTATGCAATGCTCTCACTGTTACAGTTAGTATTTTTGTTGTGTTTGAAATTTAGGTGCCTAAATATGTTATCACAGTAAGCCAATAAACACATTTTATTATGTATAAAGCAATCATATGACTGACAGTTACAAGCTATTCAAAAATACTTTAAAATAATTATTCTTTTTTAGAAATCTTTTTCCAAAATCTCAGAAAATCTGCACAGCCTCCTGGAAACATCCACCAATTGTTACTGGGATGCCAGAAGTTGTTAGTGACTTCCTAACTCTGCTTTAGCTTCTTTTTGGTGACTAGCATGGTAAGAATGTTTAATGGGTTCACAGGAATAAGTAAGGCCTATATAAGTAAGAAAGTATTGGAATTCCAGCATTTATTCTGATGTTTAATATTATACCAGAGCCTAAATATTAAACTTATTAACATCAACAGTAAAGTTCCAAACTTTTGTCTTTTTATTTTTAGCATTTTGTTTAGCTGCTGACCAATAACTTCCTTTTGAAACAGAATTGACTGCTACTGCAAATTCTTTTTCATTAGGAGGTGATGACAAAAAATGTGTTAGATAAATCCTTTCACTAAATAGATCTCCAAAACGTTCTGCAATTCCAAAATGTGGGTTAGTTTAGTTTAAAAAGTAATATAAATACAAAATATGAGATTACTGGAACTAGTTAAGTATTCAAGTTTTAATATTCCATTGTATTCTTTAAAAAAGTTTTGCTTTTCCTGATTTCCAGAGAAATACAGTCATCATAGAAATAAAAACCCATTAATAATTTCTCCATCTTGATAAAATCTCTGTATTTTGGAGGCTATCTTTCTAGTTTTGCTTTTCCCTAGCAACTATAATTATTTTTTATTTTATTTATTTTTCTATTATTAACTATATTCCTCATACTGTACTTTATATCCCTGTGAATATTTTGTAACTACCAATTTCTACTTCTTAATTGCTTCACCTTTTTTACCCTAACCCCCAATCTGCTTCTCATCTGGTAATCATCAGTTTGTTCTCTGTATCTATGAGTTTGTTTCTGTTTTGTATGTTTATTTTGTTTTTTATATGCCACATACAACTGAGATCATAAGGTATCTGTCTTTGTCAGTCTGACTTATTTCACTTAGCATAATACCCTCTAATTTCATCTATGTTGTCATAAATGGTAAGATTTCATTCTTTTTATGGCAGAGTAATATTCCATTGTACATATGTACCACTATTTCTTTATCCAATTGTCTATTGATGGCCATTTTGGTTATTTCCACATCCTGGCAACTGTAAATAGCTCTCCAGTGAACATAGGGGTGCATATATCTTTTCAAATTAGTGTTTTGGATTTCTTTGGATAAATACCCAGGAGTGGAATTGCTGGGTCATAAGGTAGTTCTATTTTTAATTTTTTGAGGAGCCTCTAAGCTGTTTTCTATAGTGATTGCACCAATTTGTAGTCACACCAACAGTGTACGAGGGTTCCCTTTTCTCCACATCCTCGTCAACATTTCTTATTTTTTGATTTATTGATGATAGCCATTCTGACAGGTGTGGTTTAATTAGCATTTCTCTGATCATTAGTGATGTTGAGCATCTTTTCATATGTCCATCTTTTCATATGTCTGTATATCCTCTTTGGAGAAATGCCTATTAGGTCCTCTGCCCATTTTTAAATTGGATTGTTTGTGTTTTTGGTGTTGAGTTGTATGAGTTCTTTAAAAATATTAAACCCATATCAGATGTATCATTGGCAAATATCTTCTCCCATTCAGTAGGATGTCTTTTTGTTTTATTGATGATTTCCCTTGCTGTGCACAAATGTTTTAGTTTGATGTAATCCCATTTGTTTATTTTTTCGTTTCCCATGCCCCAAAAGATATATCTGAAAAAATATTACTAAGGGTAATGTTGGAGAGTTTATTGCCGATGTTTTCTTCTAGTAGTTTTATGGTTTCGGGTCTTACATTTAAGTCTTTAAACCAATTTGAGTTTATTCTTGTATATGGCATAAGAAGGTGGTCCAGTTTCATTTTTTTGCAAGTAACTGTCCAGTTTTTCTTAGCACCATTTATTGAATAGACTGTCTTTACCCCATTATATATGCTTGCTTCTTTTGTCACAGATTAAATGACCACATAGGTGTGGGTTTATTTCTGGTTTCTCTATTCTGCTCCATTGATCTATGTGTCCGTTTTTATACCAATACTATGCTGTTTTGATCACTGTACACTTGTAGTATAGTTTGATATCAAGTAGCATGATACCTCCAATTTTGTTCTTTCTCAACATTGTTGTGGCTATTTGAGGTTCCATATAAATTTTAGGATTATTTGTTCTAGTTCTGCGAAGAGTGTCATTGGTAATTTGATAGGGATTGCATTGAATCTATAGATTGCTTTGATTACTATGAGCATTTTATTAATTCTTCCTATCCATGAGCATGGTATGTTTCCATTTATTTGTATCTTCTTTAATTTCTCCCTTCAATGTCATATAATTTTCGGAGTGCAGGTCTTTTACTTCCTTGGTTAAATTTATACCTAGGTATTTTATATTTTGATGCAATTATAAATGGCATTGTTTTCTCTTTCTGATAGCTTGTTATTGGTATATAAAAATGTAACTGATTTCTGAATATTAATTTTGTATCCTACTACTTAACTAAATTCATTTATCAGTTCTAATAATTTTTTGGTGGAATCTTTGGGATTCTCTATATATAGTATCATGTCATCTGCAAATAATGACAGTTTTACTTCTTCCTTTCCAATTTGGATGCCTTTTATTTCTTTTTCTTATCTGATTGCTGTGGTTAGGACTTCAATATTGTATTGAATAAAAGTGGTGAAAGTGGACATCCTTGTCTTATTCCTGATCTTAAGAATGCTTTCAGCTTTTCCGCATTATCTGTGGGTTTGTCATATATGGCCTTTATTACGTTGGATATGTTCCCTCTAGTCCCACTTTGCTGAGAGCTTTTATCATAAATGGATGCTGGATTTTGTCAAATGATTTTTCTGCATCCACTGATATGATCATATGGTTTTCATCTTTCATTTTGTTTATGTGGTGTATCATGCTGACTTGTAAATATTGAACCAACCTTGCACCCCAGGAATAAATCCCACTTGATCATGGTGTATAATCTTTTAATGTATTGCTGAATTTAGTTTGGTACTATTTTGTTGAGGATTTTTGCATCTATGTTCATCAGGGATATTGGCCTATAGTTTTCTTTTTCTGTAATGTCTTTATATGGTTTTGGAATTCAGGTAATGGTGGCCTCGTAGCATCAGCTTGGGAGCCATCTCTCTTCTTGAATTTTTTTGGACTAGTGAGAATAGGTGTTAATTCTTCTTTGAATGTTTGGTAAAATTTACCTATAAAGCCATCTGGTCCAGGACTTTTGTTTGTTGGGAGTTTTTAAATGACTGATTCATTAGAAGTAATTGGTCAGTTCAGATTTTCTGTTTCTTCTTGATTCAGTCTCAGAAGATTGTATGACTATGAATTTATTTATTTCAGATTGTCCAATTTGTTGGCATATAATTGCTCGTAGTATATTCTTAATTTTTTTTTTTTTTTTTTTGTATTTCTGTGGTGTCCCTTGTCACTTCTCTTTCATTTCTGATTTTATTTATTTGGGTCCTCTTTTTTTCTTGATGAGTCTGGTTAAAGTTTTATCAATTTTGCTTATCTTTTCAAAGAACCAGTTCTTGGTTTCATTGATCTTTTGTGTTGTTGTTTTTAGATTCTATTTATTTCTGCTTTGATTTTTATTATTTCCCTCCTTCTACTCACTTTGGGCTTTGTTTGCTATTCTTTTTCCAGTTCTTGTAAGTGTTAAGTTAGATTGTTTATTTGAGATTTTTCTTGTTTTTTGAGGTAGGCCTGCATTGCTTTGAATTTCTCTTAGGACTGCTTTCACTGTGTTCCATAGATTTTGGGTCACTGTGTTTTCATTTTCATTTATCTCAAGGTATCTTTTGATTTCTTCCTTGATCTCATTGTTAGCCCACTCATCGTTTAGTAGCATATTATGTAGCCTCCATGTGTTTGTGTGATTTTTAGGTTTGTTTTTTTTTTGTAATTAATTTCTAGATTCATAACATTATGGTTGGAGAGGATGATTGATATGATTTCAGTCTTCTTGAATTTACTGAGACTTGTTTTGTGGCCTAATACGTGGTCTAACTTGGAAGATGTTCCATGTGCACTTGAAAAGAATGTATATTCTTCTACTATGGGGTGGAGTGCTCTAAAAATATTAAATCCGTCTGGCCTAGTGTGTCATTTACGGTTGCTGTTCCTTGCTGATTTTGTCTGGAAGATCTGTTCATTGGTGTTAGTGGGGTGTTAAAGTCCCCTACTATGGTTGTATTACTGTCAATCTCTCCCTTTACGTCAGTCAATATTTGCTTCATGTATTTTGGTGTGGGTCTCTTTGGGTTCATCTTGTTTGGGACAATGCAGTTTCTGGCCTTGTAATGTCTATTTCTTTCACCAGGTTAAGGGAGTTTTCAGTCATTATTTCTTCCAATAGGTTCTCAATCCCTTGCTCCCTTGCTTCTCCTTCTGGTATTCCTACGATGTGAATGTTGTTAACACTCATTGTTGCCCCAGAGGTCCTTTAAACTGTATTTGTTTTTAAGCATTCTTATTATCAGTGTTTTGAACTCTGTCTCTGGTAGGCTGGTTGCCCTCATTTCATTAAGCTTTTCTGAAGTTTTCTTTTGTTCTTTTATTTGGGTCATGTCTTTGTTTCCTCATTTTGGCTGCCTCTGTTTGTTTCTATGTATTAGGTAGATCTCCTATGTTTGTCATTCTTTGCTGAGTGGACTTATATATTAGGTGTCCTATGTGGTTCAGTGTCATGGTCTCCCTGATCACCGGTGCCATGTTCCAGGAGTTTCCCTTGTGTAGGTTGTATGTGCCCTCCTGTTGTAGTTGTACCTTGGTTGCTTTTGGCACACCAGTGGGTGGGATGGACTCTCAGGCTAACTGGCTGTGAGGATTGGCTGTGCCCACAGTGTATGAGCTGCTGAACGGGGGCTGATCCCTCAGAGGGGGATTTGCTCCAGTGGGCTGTTGTGCCTGTTGAGACCACCCTTTATGTGTGCTGCTTGTGGGGTAATCGAGTGGTGCTGTTTTAGTCTGATTGGTTGTCTTGAGTTGACAGTGGCCCCAGTGATGCTGTTGGAATTGGGTAGGGTGGTATCCCAGCGAGTCACCGGGGCCGTGTTCATGAAGTTAATGCAGATTCAGTTTAGCGCCAAGTGCCGAGCCTGTGGCCACTTTGCAAAGTGCCCAGAGAACACCATGGCCAGCTCCCACTCACCTCGGGACCACTGACCCCGAAGAGCTGCCCAAGAAAGGCTGCAGCACTAGCCGGAGTTGACTGTGCACCACAAAGTGTCCCAGGCAGCCGCACAAGTCCCCACTGGCTGTCTGCAGCTGCAAAGGCTTTATGCAGCTTGCAGGATAGGGCTGGCTTCCCAGGAGCTGACAGTGTCCCAGGGTGATGCCTTGCAAGCTAGCTGGCTAATTATTTTTTATTTTCATCCTGTGCTGGCCCCCTTAGATAAAGCTGTGTGCAAGGAGTCTTACAGAATTGAGATCTAATAATTGGGATACAATGTAACTTACTTCCCCTCCACACTTCTGTCTTGAAAGAAGCTACTTTTGGTCTTTTATTGCCATTTCTGGAATATGAATTATATATATATATATATATATATATATATATATATATATGTTGTTGTTTTCTTAACAGAATAAAAGAAACCCGGGGAAACCACAAATTTTCAAACAAATATTTTAATTAAATTATCACACAAAGTTGTATATATACATATACAACTATGGCTATATACACATGCAACTATTTATAAATATGTAAACATGTAGAAAGACTAGAAAGGAATATACAGAAAAAATATGTGCGTACTGGGGTAATGTTTCCCATTATTTTGTAATATATTAAACAAAACATTACACTGAGGTAGGACTATTTTAGTGCTAGAGAATCTTATATAAATGTATTTGTTCCAGAGCTTCCCTGTCAACGTCCTTTTCTGGGTATACATTATAATTCAGTGGTAACTGTTGAACCCAGGGAGATAACTGTATATTGACCTGGAAAAAAAAAGATTACAAGCAAACATGAAAATTGCAGAATGATCCTATTCTCTGGAAGAAATCATGACTAACTAAGTAACTGAACACAACAGATTTTTAACACAAAGAGCAGGATTAAGTTCTACATGGTGCGACATGAAAAATTCTTTGTCATGCTGAAAGGTACATGCTATACTAAATGGTCTGTAGAGTCAGGGACTTAATTAATTTACTCTGATTTTGGAATTTAAAAGAATAAAGAAAACACAGAATAATTGTTTTAATGTAAATAGTTTAATAATTAACATTAAGCTTAAACAAAAAAGACCAAACAACTTTAAGAATACACAGAGAACACAGAAAAACTGTTCCTTGACACACAGTGGTGGTGCTAAGGGGTGCATGAGAAAGGGTAATCTCCCACCATCACCTTCATTAGGCCTTTCCCTTCACATTTCAAACCTGAGTCTCCAGGACACAGAAATTCTGGAGCCACCAATGGATATATATCTGGTTATAAAAGTTTCACTAAATAGGACAGCAATAAAGTTATTCAAGAATTTATGTATAAGGACTCTGTCATAAATATTAATTTCCAACGGTTATTTAGACAGATTTATGTATTTAGTGTGCAAGTTGTTGTTTTGGTAAGTAAAAATATCACTAAATTATTTCAATATATATATAAATTATAAATTGGAGACCATATATTTTTAAAAGCCTGTTGTTGTTTTTTTGTTTGTTTCCACAACATAATATTTATTTTACTTTATAGTATTAATCTTACTCTTTCAAATCCACTAGCACTACTAAAGAAAATGATAATATTCTGTTAAGAAATACAACAGTATCTTTCATCTGGATCTCAAAGAGTTTTACAAGTACTAATTAACCTTTATATAAGGACCAATTTATTGGGCTGATTCTTATTAAATATCAGCCTTATTTTATATGGCGATCTGAGGAACAAAGAGGTAGTTTGTGTGAGATTCCAAACTGACCTAGAAGCTCACCTGTGCATAGTATGTGGGCTTCCAGTCTACTTTTTTGATTCTAGAACCTAGAATCAATCTGTTCCTTTTGTTCTGAGGGGACAGGTTATGATGTGGGTGTTCAAATCCTCTTAGAAATATTTAATAGCATTTGTTAACCTAAAGCTGTCACTCCACAGTTGGAAAAATTGGGTAGAGAAACAAAGGAATATGTATGTATCAAGACAACAATTACAATTTCAGAGCTCTTGAGGCCAGTTAACAAAACACAGACCAGTTCTTAAACCACAAGGTCTTGCTATTCTCTATCATCTGTCACTGTATTCAGACAGAACATTCCTAGAATATTGTAACAGCTATTGGCAAAAAGAAGGAGAAAAGCTTTGACAATAAAAATGCTGGGAAAGAAGCTCACGTACCTGAAGACCTGAGAGAGACTGTTCAAGACTTGGTACTGTCACCAATAATGATCCTTGTTTCCTTACATTATGGCTGATATATTCCCAGGCTCTACAACACATTAAAAATTTTGTTAGGTTTTACGAGACAGTAGGAATTTTTTAAAAATGAGGGTGACAAAAGAAAATGCAGCACAGGTGGTGGTACCTAGACATCCAGAAGGGCAAAGATGTTTGCCTGCAGGAAATAGGACTGCAGTGACATATGGTAAATTCTTTAGTTCCTGAAGGGGTGTTGGCAAAATTGTTAAGTTATAGGACTGAAGAGATTCTAACAAGATGGTGATTTGGGTTACTTTTAATACAAGCTATTATGAGTTAGGCCGAAATTCAGTTTCAGAACTGATACAGAAGCCAAAGCTGGACCCACAGTTAAAGCCCCTTAAATTCTTTATGAAATGTGTCAAAATTGGTTCTGCAGAATGGAACAGGGTTAAGGGGTAGAGGTGGGGAAGAGTCGTGGAGAAAGGCCATAGAAGCCAGAAACCAAACAAAGACTAACAGTAAGAGTATAATAGGTAGATTCGATCTTTTAAAACAACACTAAGAGTGAAATCATACTTTATTTGGTTGTCAGAAATATTCAATGGAAAGACTTCTGGACAATCGAGCACCTGAGTTCAGTGGGACCAGTCAGGTTTAAAGCACGATGGAATGCCATGTGTATGTATTGGAGGGCAGTGTTTCATTGGTTCTAATTAACCTTTTAGTGCAGACATGAACTGGATATCTACACTGAGTCTTGACAGTAACACCCCACTATTGGGGAGCAATAATCAAGCAGAGCAGGGGTGTGCAACCCTTGCAGTAGGGCAGATGGGCAGCAGTGTCATTTGCATTTATTTTAATTATAGCAATGGTTAGGAGTTTAGTACATTCTGCAGTTCATTAGGCAAAGTGATACAAACGTTCTTTTCCTCAGACAAGATCAAAATCATGTAGCAGTGTTTGATAATAAATGTCACAGTGTTTGAGCTAGAGCTGTATGTTGTTTTGATGTGGTTCTTTAAAAATGACACGTTACAAGTTTAAGAAGAATGAAGAAGCTGAGTACATTGGCATGGTTGGGTATGGCTCTCAAAATAGCTTGATGTTTCTGGTAAGCTGTGCTTACCATCGTAGTGCTTGTTTCACTTACTGAAAACTACACAGAGGCACCTTTTAAACTAACAATTACTCTAGAATCTGGGTGGTACCCTGTAATAAAAGCTAACTTATTCTGAAGCCTGAGACTTTCCTGAGTATACATTTTCTATTATTATGATATATTTCTGTTTTCTCTCATATACTAACTCCTACAGCAGTATCACTCTACTTGTCCTCAGATTCTGATTAAGATTACAAGTCTTTGGAGGCTACATGCTGTGCCATCTATTCTTTTACTTACACAATATAGAATTAATAATACCGGTCAATGATCAGTTTTGCAGGAACAATTCTAATGTCAGAATGCTTTACCATATCTTCTAACTTTCTCCTGTCATTCATGATGGAGATAATTACTTATTAGAGGCTATAACCTATCTATATTTAGAATTCATTGCACTGGACGAATTTAGGAGAATTGACTGAACTAACATAGGTAGCTAGTATCTATTTGGTGAATCATGTAGATCTGTGAACAAATGTACCACGACTTGTTGTTAAAACAATCCAAACATGCAGATTTTCAGTATCAAGTTCATCAGTAGCTTTCATTATTCTCAGCATTCAAAATCTTTATATAATAAATCTCCAAAGTTTATAAGGTGTTTTTAAACTTCTTATATAACATAAACCTGGTCATATTTCATTCTCCAACAATTATGTATGTTTTGACTACTGGTCATTACTTTAAAAAGGTAAAAAGCTAATCATATTTTGTCGACTGGAAATTAAGCTTAAAGAAGGCACTCTGATTAAAACAACTTAGCTCATGTTGTGTTTCTGGTCTTGTCAGTGACCAAAATTCATCACTCATCCTGGCTGAGCTTTAACTATATGATTAGCTTTCTGTTGAACTAGTTTCTTTTTAAACTACTTAAATCATTAATTTAGTAGTGACCTTAACCTAGTAATGGGATGGGTGGGTGTGTTTGTTTGAGAGAGAGGGAGGGAGTGAGGGGGGGGGAGAGGGGGGGAGAGAGAGAGAGAGAGAGAGAGAGAGAGAGAGAGAGAGAGAGAGAGAGAGAGAGAGGTTGGGGGTGGGGGGCGGAGAATATAGAAGGTGAAGGGCTGGCAGGATAAAGAAGAGGTTTAGCCATTCAGGATTCCACTCAGCATTAACTGCTTATGGTCTGTAACTATATGTATTTTTATTTCTGTGAGGTAGAAACCTTACTATCATATTAATTCAAACACTTCTGTAATTGCCTTTCATATATATATGGAAAGGAGCTTTTCTGCATCTAAAGCATACGTATGCCCTTATGGTAAATAAGTCAGCAAGCCTAACAAGCCAGAAAATCAGCATCTCAGACTACAGACTACAGGGATTTTCTAATTAGAGGAACCTATAGGTTCTTATGGGCCACATTAAACTGTGGCAGAGAAGTCAGAAGAGTGATCACAGATTTGCTAATTTTTCCATTATTTGAATAGTGTGATAAACTCCAGGAACCTATTTATTACCCCTTTAGAGTATTTTTAATGTTTGATAATTAATCACATATTGGTTAATATTCTTATTATATCTTGTTTTATATTCATTTATAGGCATTAGTTAATTCCCATTATTTGGTGATAGGACAGCATGTGACATGTTTTCTCAAAGAAAAAGAAACCGAGGCAGAAAAGAATAAGTATAAAGGCCCACTAGGAACTGATACTTTAAATCATCCCTGACTGCTAAGCAAATGCTTGGGTCGTGATATCATTTTACATCTGCCTAAAATTAGATGTAATATTGTACAAAGATAGACAGTTTATTTTTATTTTTGTTTTATACAGAACACGTTTCTTTTTTAATATAATTTCCTCACAGTTGACGTCATTTTTAAAAAGTTTCATTTGAAAACATTTCTACTTTACCAATCCCTTTTCATATTTTGCTGGATAAATAACAGACTTCTTGCTTGAATAAATAACATACCTGCCTTGTTCTGCCTCATCAAGAAAATATTCAAAGACATTATTCATTATTACAACATCAGCGTTTTGCAGAAGTGAACCCTGGGTACAGATGTCTGCATGAAGCACCTAAAGAAGAATGAGTTCAAAGATGTAAAGAGAACAAAGATAACATATCACACAATAATCACAGAAGAAATATCTATTGGTTCAATAACATTGTGAGGTAATATGAGAAGTTAACCCTTCTTAAAATGGAAGAACAGTATATTTAACATTACTGCCTATGAGATAATTAATATCTAATACAAACCACAAAGATGTGAAAATTTGTTTATTTGTTTTAGATGGAATTATTTCAATAGTAGTAATTATACTGTTTGATTCCCAGTTCAGAGCTTTGTCCACTACAGTAGTCTTCCTCTATCTGTGGTTTTGCTTTCCAGTTTGTTATCATGTTCTGAAAATATTAGATGAAAAAATCCCAGAAATAAATAATTCACAATAAGTTTTAAATTGTGTACCGTGCTGAGTGGCATGATGAAATCTCACACTGTCCCGCTCTAGCCCTCCCAGACTTGAAGCATCCCTCTGTCCAGTGTATCCACACTGTACCTGTTCCCTGCATGAGTCACTTAGTAGCTGCCTTGTCATCAAATCGACTGTCCAGGTATCACAGTGCTTGTATTCAAGTAACCCTTATTTTATTTAATAATGGCCCCAAAGCATAAAAGTAGTGATGCTGGCAATTCAAATATGTAAAAGAGAAGCTGTAAAGTGCTTCCTTTAAATAAAAAGGTGAAAGTTCTAGACTTAATAAGGAAAGAAAAAAAATCATATGCTGAGGTTGCTAAGATCTATGGTTAAGAACCAATCTTCCATCTCTGAAATTGTGAAGAAGGAAAAGGAAATTCATGCTAGTTTTGCAGTTGCATCTCAAACTGCAAAAGTTATGGCCACAGTACATGGTAAGTGCTTAGTTAAGATGGAAAAGGCATTAAATTTGTGGGTGAAAGACATGAACAGAAAACGTGTTCCGACTGATGACAACATGTCGTGCCAGAAAGCATTGAGCCTAGACGAAGATGTCAGCAAAGGATGCCCTGAAACGAGTGACACCAAGCCATTTACAGAGAGTAAGGGATGGTACAGGTTCAGGAATAGGTATTGACTGAAAAATATAAAAATTACTGGAGAGACCACAGTCACATAACTTTTAGTACAGTATATTATAACTGTTCTATTTCATTATTAGTTATTGTTAATCTCTTACTGTGCCTAATTTATAAATTACACTTTATCATAGGTATATATATATAAATGTAGGAAAAACAGTATATATAGGGTTTGGTACCACCCACAGTTTTAGGCATCCACTGGGGGTCTTGGAACATATCCCCACAGATAAGGGGAGACTACCGCATAATTGTATCATTAGTTGTAAGAATCATTAAATTCTGGCTCCATCATCAACTAGGTAGTCAGTAAACCAAACAGTAAATAAAACAGAATAATATCTGTCCTGATTCACAGATCAAATAGGACCATATAAAAATGATAAAAGTAATGTATAAATTATAAAATGTTAATATAATATGTTAATTGACCTTGTCTGACTCTTCATCTAAAACTCACTGGAATATATTATCTATCCAAAAAAGCAAACAAAACAATTTATTTAAAAACTATGTAACTCAAAAAATTAACTTAGACCACAATCAACAAGTCTTACAGACTACAGGCAAGATAAGAAGAGGAAACATTTGCTCAAGAACAAAGCAAACAACTTATTTTTAAAAGAAGAGAAAAAGTTTCTTGGTCTTACAAATATATAATATCTAGAATGCTGTGGCGTCTGATTTTAAAAATTATTTTCTTCCCTTTTTTTAAGTAATAAAAATACTAAAATAATTTCACTTAAGTTGGCCTGGAGTCTCTGCAGCACAGCTTTGACCTGTTCCTGAACACACAAAAAACAGTTAATCACTTCAAACTTTCTAAACATGTAGCTTAGACATGAAATAGGTATGTAAATTAACCTGCTGCTAAACATAGCTCTCACACAGTTCCCTCTTTTTCTTTCCCATCTCTGTTCACTCCTCCAGCCCCCACCCCACAAGGAGGGTAAAAAAAGAATCAGGTGGATCCATTAATTATGGCAACCAACACAGGTGCTCTAAGAGACCCAGGGAAACCCCAAGGGAAGTCCCTGGACAAACTGGAATGCTACCAATGCAATACCCACAAGGCAACCCAAATCAATTTAACCGATTTTTAATGGGCACCTCCTGTGTACTAGATACTGTGCAAGGAGATATATACAAAGATGAATGAGATACAGTATCTGCTCTCAGATAAGTTATAATCTAGTAATGGGATGAAACAGCTATGCTGATAACTCCATATAAGTGCCATCAAAGGAAATAAGCAAGATATGAAGGAAGGAAAATTTATCTATAGCCTGAGGGAAAGGGAAGAAAGAATTTAGCTCAATGGGTCTTCCATGTAAAGACAGTGGATATGACACAGGTTCGTACTGTTGCACTTTCCCGAAACCCCATTATAATTACAGCATAGGGTTTTTTAAAAAGAAGGCATACACTCACAAGGATAGGGAGAATGGGAGTGGAGATAACATATATAAAATCTGTAAGTTAGGAAAAAAAAGGGGGGGAAGTCATAAGGAATTTAGGAGACTTGAGGAAATTGATTTCTAAGCTAAAAATACAGAAAGCTAAGACCCAAATGTGATTTATACTACAGAATCTCCAAGAGGCTCATAATTGCAGTACTAGTTATCGCTGAGTGAAGGAGTAGGAAGAAATGCTAAAGATAAGGTAATTTGGTTGAAAGCTTGTTTAAGCAGCAGCCAGATCCTTATATACCTCTCTGCTACCCCAGCAAAAGAACAGAGGTTTATTTTCTGGAAACAGTAAAGCGGGCCTCTGGGTCACAGGACACCAGATCTAGTTGAAGGAAAGGATAATATACTGCAAACAACAGAATTAAGGAAATATGTACATAGGATGCTGAGAAACCCCCACCTCTCCAGTTCTTTTCTGCTCCCAATCGGTTCCCATTCGGTGAGGAGATCGGAAAGGATTTCTCTGGGCAATCAGACCAGCCAGAGAGGCAAGATTTTAAGACACTTCATTGGCTATTCCCTACCTAATTAATTACCCAAACAAGATCACAGTGAAGCCCACAGTGCTCAGAATCCCCACTCAAGTGCTCAGAACTTAAATCAGCCTTTTTGTTTTTCCTCAAGTACGAACAGACAGCTAAAGATTCCAAGACTTCTGAGGAATGCTCTGTTAAAAAAGACTGAAAAAGAGCAAACACAAAAGAAAAACAGCAAAGACTGAGAGCCTGATGGCTAGCTGATTTCAACAGATACTATAAAAAATAATCCTAGAATTCCTCTCTGTTAATATTAGGGCTCCTCACATCCCATATTTGTCTTTAGCACCAAGGAAGGAAACTAACTGTTAAGGTTGCCAAGAAGATGGTATAAAAACAGCTTTCTATCATTGGGGTGCTGATGGCCATAGAAGCCACAGCTGGGAAAGTAGGTGGGTAGGTGTGCATCCACATATAATTCTTTGAAAAGCAAGGAGTAAAAATCTTTTAAAATGTAACTAAATATGTATTTTATACACCTTTAACATCTCCTACACAAAAAAATAACAAAAAAGTACCTGGTTGTCCATTTATAAACTATGTTAGAGGCCCTTAACATCTCATTTCCAATTAAATCAATATTCCTGTTAGTTATGATTTTTATTATGCAAAAACAGCATGTTTTTATTCACTAAACATGGGGTAGTGAGAAAAATCTATGAATTTATTATTGGACAATGAATTCACTTTGATCATTTGCCTCTCTATTTCTACGATGATGGAAAGAGAAGGACAGAAGGAGGGACACAATGAAAAAATGTCCCTCTACCTAACCGGGGAAGGCTAGATCCTTAATCTTACTGAGATATGTCTTTCAACATTATATTGCCCTTAGCACCAGAGATCGTCAGATACTCCTATTTCTCTGCATTGCCATGAGAAGTGTAGGATCATTAGTGAAACGATAAGGATTACCAAACGATAAGCATTAACCAAAAAACTCCCGAAAAAGGGAAACTTTTTGTTAATTTTCCCTTTACCTAATAGGAAAAAGAGAAAACTTCTGTTGGAGACCAACCTAAGGCATTATTCCCCCATGAACTGCTATTCTGTGGCATCCACAATTCCCCCTGAAAGCTTAGAAAACAGAAAATAAAGAACTGTGAGCGTTCCTTAACCTTTTTGCTTACTTTGACGAATCACAGTCTGACCAACATCTAGAGATTCAAAAATGCTGCTACCAAAACTATCGCTGAGATGAAGAAAATTTAAAAAAAAGCTGCTTTCTAATAAATTAGGGAAGAGAAATATGTGCGTGGAATATAATGTTAATAATTCACCTTTATTAATGTTTTAAAATATTAAGTCAACTCAATCTGTTTCCACACAATAGCAGCCAAGAATAGATTTAAAAAGATTTTCCACTCCAACGCAGAAGAAATTTGGCAAAATTAAGCTACATCAAATTTATACAACAAAATATATATTCAAAAGGGTACCTTTATTCTGTCAGTGAACTGGTATTTTTTTATGATCATTTCCTGCAACTGGCAAAAGTCTCCATTCAATTCTACTCCATATAGTTGCAATGCTGAACTGTAAAGATAACCCTAAAATATGAAAATACATTAAGATGCGAATGAACTAACTCTTAATTGTGGGTTTATTTCTACTTGAAATTTATAAAGTCAAACTTTAAACAACAGAATTCAATAAAGTAAAAATAAAAGATAAATAACATCTTGTAGCTTACGTAAAACTTACAACTTTAAGAATTTAAAGACGTACTGATCAAAACCTTAATTGTACTTTATTTTTTTCTCACTTAGATTTATTTATTTTCTAGCAATGATTTAGTTTATTACATTCTATTATTTAAAAGTAAGTATTTTTGAAGATTGATTTCTTCCTTTTCCTGATGAAACTGCATTCAACAAAAGTAGAAATGAGAAAAGTGATCACATACAGATTCTCTGTGTAATACTCTGTTTCTGTAATTTCTTGGGAAGTTACATCAGGGGAAAGCAAGAAAAGAGTAAACCTGTGGGGAATACAACAGAAAATCATGCATAGACTGACAGTAGAGGAAAGTAGCTGGAAGTCTGTCCTGTTCGGCTTAGGGAATTAGAAAATGGAGTTTGAAGGTGTCTTGAGTGAGCCTGGTGTCTGGCAATCTGCCAAAGATAACTGACCAATTAGTTAACAAGGATAATCAAGAATTGACTATATATTGTTATATATCTATTTTGGTTGTGATAACAAAATGATATCTGGAAGGAAAGGTCAAATCATATTCTGAATACCATTTTACATCAACTAATACCTATGTGTAAACCAAATTTATACTTATAGCTCATCATGGATTTTTAGAATATGTTCAACAGAGCATATGCAGGTATTCAAAAAATTTTGACTGAATCAGTGACCTAATATGAAGAAAAATAATGTTTACATTTATTAACGCTGCCACTTACCTGCATAGCCACAATTATTTCAGTTATATACTTTTCTAAGAAATCCAAAAAAACAGGCAAAAATGGACAAAATACGGTAAATAATCATAATCTCTAATGTTCTCCAAACAAAAACCATCTGACAAACTGTTATTTTCTATTATGACCATCCTTCCTAATTATAGAAGGGAAGTCTTAATACTGAAAAACAAGCGAAGCATTAAAGAGTTAACTGTTTCTGTTTAGAGCAGGCAATGATGCTGGGAGCTGATAGCGCCTGTTTCTGGCATGGGCCTCTCCTGCTGTTGGCCACATGTTTTAACAAGTCTGCTAATGACAACCAGAAACCACATTTCAGTTTTTTGATAAAGCCATTTAAGAACATTAAAAATACTCATGATTTAAATTTTATTTAAAAAAAGCCACATTGAAGTGATATTTCGGAAACCAACATCTACATTCAAAGTTTGGATCACAGAAAATTGGAGCAAGATGCGTCTTTGGATAACATTTTGCTGGCTCACTGACATGGGATGAACTTGGGGCCCATAGGTGTTAAGTGACTTGCTTATGGCCATGCACAATTTCCTAGGTCACCTCAATTTGTCGGTTTTATAAGAGTTCTTATCAAAGCTCGGTCTTCTATTTTAGTACAGTACAAAGAAAATGGACTTAGAAGGGCAGTAGTGTCCAACAAAATAACAAAGTATCATGAGGGTTACCTGCTTCTGTTTTGTTGATATTCTTTCATCCGTGTCACAGAGAAAACTAATAAAGGAATTTAGAAAGCTGGCCTTTGAAATTCCAAAATCAATATACTATTTGAACCTTATTCTTGTTACTCTAATAATTAAATAAAGCTAAGCTGTCACCTTGGATGGTGGCAGGCAAAGCTGTTGCTAGCAGGAGAAGAAAGTATTTCCCAAATGTTGACTATGTCCACTCAAAGCTGGATTTTACCCCATAAAGAACCGTGCCAAGCCTGGAGCCAACGTCAACCAAGACCTTTCCCGACAGATCAGGGAGTACATGATGATAAATGAACTTCAACTCCATGAGAGAGAAGGAATGAGAAACAAATCCTGGAGAATTAGAACACAGTGAACATCAAATTTTGCTTGGGTATTAATAAATTCCATGCTGTATTTCTAAATCTTTCACTTTTATACATATCATTTACAAAAGATATCTCATATTTTTCTTTTCTTAATCAATGAAAGCCATTCAGAGATTATTAGGTTGGAGCAACAGCAGTTGCAGTTTTTGCAACTATTTTTAACCTTTTAAACCACAATTACTTTTGCACCAACCTAATATTTAGAAAAAATTAATGTGATAATTTTGCACTCATTCACTCTGAGCTGTATTAGAGAAGAATAAATAGTAAGTGTCTGACATTTAAAAGGCCTCTAGGGAATAGCTACCCGGAGGCCTGTCGCGATCCCCGTGCCTCTCTCTCACTTCCTTCTTTTCCCTTTCCCTCTTCCCTATGACCTGTTGTTCCCTGGCCCTGTTTCCTAACTCTCGTACCATCTGGCTTTCTCACCGTATTCCAGAGCCAACCACAGAACTGCCACATATCACTGCAAAGACTGCAGACTACCAAATGAATATGGCGTTGAGCAATATGGCAGCCCTGACCAACAAGTGCAGGAAAGGGGTAGTGTGGGAAGAAGTTAAGAAAATCCCCTCCATTGTTCTTATTTCCCTTAGTTTAATTGCTGTAATGTCGAGCCTCCTAGTCTGTCTGCTCACTCCACTATATTTGTAATGAAATACCTGGGAGAGCCTGAGTCTGTTCTTTTCTGATATGGAGGTAATTCAAAGACTTAAAACATTATGTTCTATATAATATAATGGTCAGGAAGGAGAGAAATACCAGTCATAACTAACAGATGGGGGCAAAGAAAATGGAAGCAGGCAGGCTAATCCCTGGGAAGAAAAGAAAGGGTCTGACGAGGCCTCAGAAGTAATGCTTGAGGGTGGGCTTTGACCACCGCAAACCATATTAGTGCTTCTGCGCTGGACTACAGCGTCATTACTAGTTCCTTGTAGCTAGACAAGCCCCTAGTCATATAGCGAAGGAGAGCCCAAAGTTTTCAGATTCACTATAGTTATCTGGGCTGGCCTGGGTACCCGGTCACTATTTATAACCTGATTTTTATAGGAAAATGCATTCTAATCTTCACATTTTATTCGTCAAACATAGCTCTTCTATACATTTTTATAAATCAGATCTGATATGGTGTCATAGTTCACTTTTCAGGTTTCCCTCTATTGTTCTGATCTAAGTCCTTTTCTACTCTGTGAATTTCAACTCCCTCAAATAGAAATCATAAGTACTATCTAAAAATAGAATCTTAAACCAGTAAATCAGGGAAGTTTAGTCCCCAATTATAAGATAGGTACAATAATATTTGCATTAGCAACATATTACCAGTTTGTTAGTAGCAAACTTTTGAGAATGATATTATCTAAGATCAGTATTATGAGCACAAGATTACTTACCTGTAGGATAGCTCACTTTAAGCAATAACTCTAAGTGAGCTGGGAGATTGAACTAGCAAGTCTAAGGAACAGCCTAGACAATCATAGCCAGTTTGAACAAAGAATATATTAACAGAACAGTTAACATGTTAGCAGCATGGAGTCAGTCTAGTTTCCCATTTGGAACACAGGGGCTACATCTGAGGGGCAGAGATGCCGGAGACTGTCACTAGAGTTGTTCTCTGTGATGGACCGTAGATGCTCTACTAGGTCATATCATGGCCTGAACAAACTCTCAAGATTATCTATCTCTGTCTTCTGAGTCCATGTTCATCCAACAATATCTGATAAATATTTGACTTCTCAAGTAGATGTTCTCATAGAGAAAATGTTTCAGCTCCCTTGACAGTTATAGTTCTCTTGTAAATAAGTCAGCATTATGATTTATATGTGACTCTCTTTGAGTTTGGAAAAGATGAGTAAGTTTCCCTGTACTCAGTGACTGCGAATTAGTTTCTGGACCTGAAAAGTCATCTCTGATTAAACAGTTTCTGTGAAAAGCACAGATAACCTGATGAGACATTAAGTGGCAGAGCTTCCTTAGACAATACTTCTATTAATCTCCTTAACTGCAATAACTGGTAATGGTTATGCTGCAGGTTGGTCTTTTGCTTTCAGACAACACTGAATGAGTTGGTCAAGAATTTGCATACTCATGACATGCAAAGAAAAGTACAAAGGCATCAGGTTTGCATACTTGAATGCCTACCTAAAGGTGCCGTCTGGTGTGAGCCACACACCATACAGTAGTTTCTGCTCATTTTTCCTTCCTCACATAATGAATCAATAAAGTCTTCATCATAAAGGAATGCATCAACTTGAATTGTGGGTTCTGGCTGCTGCTGTATCTGGTGGAGAGAAGAAAAACATCAAAAGAAACAAAGTACAAAGAAGTCTCTTTCTATTGCTAAATAAGGCAAAACATCAGTGGTTCACATGCTAAAATTCTGCAACAATACGGGCAGCAAGTTTTGCTTATCTAAGTCAGCAACTCTGCTCTTCTTTTGTTTTATTTCTGAGACACTAGCAACTTTTTACTTGATCTGTAATGATGCAAAACATGGCTGTATTTTACAAGTAAATAAACTGATACCTGGAGAGATTTCCCCAAAGAAATGACACTAGGTGGTAAGGGGGCAAAAGCTGAAACTAATACCAGGTCTTCTGACTCCTTCATGTCAGTCAATGACTTACCCATCAAAATACTTAGCAAGTAATCTTTGCCCAGAGGCAACCTTTTCAAATAATAAAAATGTTAGTAAAACTTCATGCTTACAAATAATGCCTCTTTATTAAAACTGGTGGTATTAATACATGATACAATAGCAAGTGGTTACAAAGAAAAGTCTGATTTCTTCTACCTTAACTATAATAAAGACTCAACCTATCTGGAAACCTACCCAATCATATCTACATCTACATACACATGCAAAATCTGTATTATAAGCATGTAAAATGTGTGAACATACACAGGACCGGAAGGAAACAAAGAAAGATAAAAATAGGTCAGGGGAGTGTGGGTCGACCATTAACATGCAATGAATACTTTTTCATTTTATATATTGTGGTATATCATGATGCTGACAAAATTGTTTAATTAATAACATCCAAACTGTATTACAGATACTTCTCTCAGTTTTAATACTATTCACTATTTTCCTCCTTTGAGAATCCACTCTGAATGACTGGATGCTAACTAACATTTACTAAATGATCACAATGTGCACAGTACTGATAAAAATGTACAGGATTTAGTTCCTCTGCTCAGGAATTTACATGCTGAAAAACCACATGGAGGATTGCTGTTTTCAGATCAGTGGAAGAAAAGATTATTATTATTAGCTTGGCTTTAGAAACAAAATTCATAGCATATGTATCCCATAAGAGTTGGGACTTGAAGGGACTTGAATGAGGGGGTTGCCTAGAGAAGAAAAACGAGACCTAATTCTAGGAATAAAGGAATAGAAGAATAAACAAAAATTGTACAATGCAAAAGTAGGAGAAGGAAACAAAGTGGTGAACTTAACATTGATAAAAGTGAGGGACATAAATCAAGGAAGAGAAAACCAGAACAATGATATAGGCAGGACTAGATTACTGCTGGGCCTTGATTTCTTTATATATATATATATATATATATATATATATATATATATATATATATATATATATATATATATATATATTTTTTTTTTTTTTTAATTTTTTGGAGGGGTGTGGAGGTGGTTTGAGAGCTTGGCAAACAGGATGCCCTCAAAAACATTTGCTGAGGGGTGGCCGGTTAGCTCAGTTGGTTAGAGCGCAGTGCTCTTAACAACAAGGTTGTGGGTTCAATCCCCACATGGGCCACTGTGAGCTGCACCCTCCACAACTAGATTGAAATAATTACTTGATTTGGAGCTGATGGGTTCTGGAAAAACACTTAAAATAAAGTTAAAAAAAAAAAAAAAATATATATATATATATATATATATATATATATATATATATATATATTTGTTGAATGAATGGTACTGAGGAGCTAAAGACTCAAAAGAACTGGGGAGATAGTTGAAGGACCAAATCAAAAATTGTTTAAAGCAGAATTCAGGACTAATTACACTGGAGAGGCTGTGGGGGTAAGGGAAGAATCGGAGAGTAAATTAATATAATGTATTTACTTTTTGGAGGGCTAGATGTTCTGAGGAAAGCATGGTTTCTAGTGGTAAGCAATTCCGAAGATCTTCTGCTATGTTTTTCAACATAATGTCATTATTATCTTGAGTGAACTCGTCAAAATCTCCTGGAAGAAAAGGAAAGAAATAGCTTTTATGGTTGTAGTCATACCTAGAATAAGTGATTACAATGGATATATTTTCTGTCAGCTAGCATCAATTTGTAACAATAAATAAATCTTCTAACCAATGAAATACTAGAATTGTAACAAATGTTCCATTAAAAATATTGAGCTTTTCCTTTTTCCAAAGTGTTTGAAAATATTCAACTTAACTATTTCAGCATGTTATAGAAAAACAAAGGTATTTTTAAAAATGAAGTATTTTAGCTACTCTATTTTTACTCAAGAAGAGCATTGCCATTAGTTTTTAGGGTCTTAAATTCACCAGTAAGTAGTCAAATATTCCTTGTCTGACCATGAAGATCTTAGAAGCCTTGGAGGTATCACATAGGGATTACTAAAATAACTTCAATCTGAGAATCTCTACCTCCAATAAAATGTCCCCAAGACTTCAGATAATAAGCACTAACAGTTGGCACCACGTATGTCATAAAATTTCAATAATTATGTTGCTCTACTGCATTTGCGCAGCAGATAAAATGATCATTAAAGTAGCATATTTCTGATGGCTGTGGCCTACTTTTGGATGATCTGGAAAAAGAGGAGTGTGTGAGTGTGTGTGTGTGTGTGTGTGTGTGTGTAAGCAAATAAAGATGGGGAAGGTATGGTAAAAGATTGACAGTTGATGACTCTAGATGAGGGTATAAAAGTGGTGCTCATTGTTCTATTGTTTCAACTTTTCTGTGTGTTTAAAATTTTTAAAATTGTGTCTAAAAAAGTATGATTTCTAAGGCATTCATATATAATTTTAAAAAGAATGTAACTTATCTGGACGCAAACTACTCTTAAAGTTAGCTACTGTCTGGGATGCCAAATGTATACTGGGAAGGCTACTAATGAAAATATCTTACCTTTCTCTTAAAAGATTTTCTTATATTGAATTCTTGCTAGGGTAAAGGGACCCCAAGGGGACTATGTCTTTCTTACTGTATTAAAATAGCTGTAGAAGGAAAACAAGATGCTGCTGAAGTAAACGTCATCTGTCTCTACATCCCTTGCCCCTGCCAAATCTTGGTTGTTTTTAAGTAAGCTCATTATTTCCTTTTTAAACATAAAATATTTCTTGTGTTGGTTCAGAATGCTATTTCATTTCACAAGTAACAATTAAAATTTGAAAAATATTTTATAGTTTACAAAGTCCTTTCACAAAGAAACTAGGTCATTTAACTATTATAACATCCATGTGAGAAAGACAAAGCAAGATTTCACTCCCTGATTTACAGCTGAGGTAAATGAGTCTTCCAAACTTGAATTGTGAAGAGTTACAAAGCAGGCCAACAGCAGCACAAGGAAATAAACCTAGGTTTTCTGCCTCTAAATAAAGGTACTCTTCTTTTTCATTATACCACTTTGTGTTCCTACATACAAAGGTTCTTTCTCTGTATAATTTGCCTTTGAGCAACAATGGTTAATACAAAGATCTATTACTTGGCTCTCTGAACTGATGTGGGAAGGTCTTTTAGCTCTTTTTTCTTTCCTCCCCTATTAGGTTGATGCAAAAGTAATTGTGGTTTAAAAGGTTGAAAATCGCAAAAATCGCAATTGTTTTTGCACCAACCTAATAGTACAATGTTCTAAGCTGATGCTTCAAATTATTTCTAGAAGGAGGTAGAATAAAAATTTTAGAAAACAAAAATACTATTAAGATTCATTCCAAATTATTTTAGGTGGAACTTAAATAGCATCTGATGCATTAAAAACAAACAAACAAACAAACAAATAAACAAACAAAACTGGCCTTTTTCATTGTATTCCTAAAGCTAATTAAATTTTCTCAAGGTGCTTCGATAGAGCACTGGAAGCCTCTATGATTCACATTTAATTCTAATAATATCACTCACACCAGTGATCCTTAGCAAGTTCTCTCAATTTGTAAATGGTACAACTAAAGAAAACAACAAAAATCTCATTATGTTAAACTAAGGTATTTCATAGTTCAACTCCTTTGGACTTAATTCTGTAACATAAACAACCATGTTAATAAAACACAGTCTTCATATGGGTCCGCCTTATAAAAGATGACTCTTAAACAGTGGGCGACAACCTATTCCTAAATGGCAGAATCCATCAATGCATCTCTGATATGACAGTTGTTCAGTCTTTGCTTGAAGATATTCAGGGACAGCATTTCTTCCTCATGCTGAGCCAGAATTGGCCTCTCTATAACATTAACTCAGTTTTCCAATTTCAGTCTGAGAGGAATTGTCATTTTTACTGCTATACATATTAAATGATCACTTCAGGCATGCTAGATTTGGGGCAATGCTTTTCAAACACTGTCATTTAATCCTAAGAATCCCATAGGTAGTACTATTATCATTTCTATTTTATAAAAAAGAATCTGAGGTCATACATTAAGTAACTTGCCTCAGGTCATGTTGGCCAGAAAGCTGCAGAATTGGAATTGGATGCAGGTCTAACTCTGAACTCTTTAATAACTGTATTTCCCTGAAAATAAGGCCTAGCTGGACAATCAGTTCTAATGTGTCTTTTGGAACAAAAATTAATATAAGACCCAGTATTATATTAGACCCAGTCTTACATTACATAAGACTTGTTATTATATTATATTATATATTATATTATATTATATTATATTATATTATATTATATTATATTATATCATATCATATCATATTAGACCCGGTATTATATATTAGATTAAATTAGATTAGATTATACCCAGTCTTACATTAAAATAAGACCGGGTCTTATATTAATTCTTGCTCCAAAACACGCATTAGAGCTGATTGTCCGGCTAGGTATTATTTTTGGGAAAACATGGTACTATATCACATGGCCTCTCTAAAGTGGCAAAGGCAGCTGGCTGGTAACAGTTCTCCTACGTGTTTCCCTGAAAATAAGACCTAGCCAGACAATCAGCTCTAATGCGTCTTTTGGAGCAAAAATTGATATAAGACCTGGTCTTATTTTACTGTAAGACCCGGTATAATATAATATAATATAATATAATATAATATAATATAATATAATATAATATAATATAATATAATATAATATATATAATAAATATAATATAACATATGACTACTTTAGCTAATTCTCTTCTATTACTTTGTAACATCTAAGGCCCTGATTGCTACTGCTATTGGGTTAGTAACAGATGTGGAAGGGATGGTAGTTAGTGGCTGCGGTGCAGGCTAATCGTCTTAAACAGTTATATGTGAAGTTCTGGGGAGCTGGAAAAATGAAAGATAAGAATGGCTGCAAATTCTGAACCATCACAATGGATTTCTAGGTATCTCCCTAGATAACTATGTTTATTTGGGAGTCAATCCCCCAATTAAAATGACCATCAGCAGTCAAAATGATACCACGACATTGTGTATTAAATTATTCTGTCATTTAAAAAGGCAGTAATAAATGAAGACTGCATTTGATTTACCTTAATAGCAAGAATACCAGGTGAAAATGAGAACTGGCACCTCTTACCCTAGACAACAAACTGATTTAGCCATATTCCAGGGTAAAAAGAATTTTCTTCAGTTATAGCAGGGATTCTTCACCGTGGCCCTAGTTAAGAGGATCCACATATGGGCTTTATGTGGTCCATAAATGATCTAAAGTTGTATGCTTTGTTGTATACATAAATATGTATACTTTTCTAAAAAGACAGTTCTAAAGAGATTTTTAATATTAATAATAATAGCTAAGAGATAACCAAGATAGCGCAGTAGGTAAACGCTGTTTACCTTCTCTCACAACCACATCAAAATTACAACTAATCTACAGAACAACCATTATTGGTATTGCCTAAAATCAAGCTGAACTGAAGCCTTTTAACTAAGGACTTGCAGAAGAACACAGGCTGGTCGCACACCCGTGAGTGACCATTACAGATCGGAAGGTTATTTCGGCTGTGGGGGTCACCCCCATCTCCTAAAGGAGCAAGAGATACCAGCCCCACCCCAGCCCAGGTTTCCATTGCCAGGGAGAGAAGTCCTCATAAGTTTTGATTGTGAAAAACAGCAGAAACTGTGACTGAGTGAGACAGTGCAGCCGGACTCACAGGCGCTCCTCTTAAAGGGACTGCGCGGACTTAGCCACAAGTAGAATCACTAGCTCTGAGTTCCAGCACTGAGGCAGCAGCTGCAAAGGCTGCAAGGACAAATGGTGGGGAATTGAACTGTCTGGCTTGGGACAGGGGCTGGAGAGGTGGCTTTCTCCTGGACAGAGGAGCTGGTGGAGCCATTGTTTCTTTGTTGGGCCCTCCCCCTTCTCAGCCGCCAGTTCTGAGTCTTCGCCATTCGTTTGCCCTGCCCTAGTGATTTGAGACCCAGCCCCACCCAACTTTCGGGCACACTGGCTGCTTTCAGTGGCTTTTTCGTGGAGGCCACTTGCCTTTGCTCAAGCCGCACTTCCTTAGGGTCTCTCAAAGGTTCTTGGAACCCAGACAAGCAGCATCTGACTTCAGCGTGTCCTGTACCTCTGGCTGAGCAGCCCTAAGCTGGCACTAGCGGCAGCCGGCCTTGGCCTCTCAAGGTGCTTCCAAGCACAGCACGAGCAGCAGACATCTGCGGATTTCTTTCTGGCTCCCACTAGGTGGCCCCAGGTGGTGCACAGCTGTGGTTGAAGTAGACGTACAGTGGATCCCTGCCAAGGTGGTCCTGGGGCACTTCAAAACGAGCTGGAGCATCACCTAGCCGTCTCCAAGTACAACACACCCAAGTGGCAGATTGGACAGGCATCAGAGTCCTGCTGTGACTGAGGCAGATCCTGCTCTGAAAGATTAGCCCCTGTATAACAACTCTTCCAGTCCTCACAACCAGCGAGCCCAAGGGTCAGTTCCTCACATTGATGTGCAATTATCCACCAAGGCTCAACTACAAGAGGAGGGCACACACAACCCACACAAGGGATACACCTGGAGCGTGTGGCTCAGGTGACCAGAAAGACTGCGCCACTGAACCCCACAAGACACCTACTACATAAGACCACTCTACTAAGACTGGAAGACATAGCAGGCCTACCGAATACATAGAAACAAACACAGGGAGGCAGCCAAAATGGGTAGACAAAGAAACATGTCCTAAATGAAGAACAAAACAAAGCTCCAGAAAAAGAACTAAGTGAAAGAGAGAGAAGCAATCCATCAGATACAGAGTTCCAAACACTGGTTATAAAAATGTTCAATGTTCTCATAAAAATGGAGATGGAAACCATAAAAAAGAACCTGTCAGAAATAAAGGATACAATAATGCAAACAAAGAATATATTACAGGGAATCAACAGTAGATTAGACGAAGCAGAGGATCCAAACAGTGATGTAGAAGATAAGGTAGCAGAAAACACCCAACCAGAACAGCAAAAAGAATCCAAAAAATTAAGGAGAGTTTAAGGGGCCTCGGGGACAATATTAAGTGTACCAACATTCTCATTATAGGGATACCAGAAGGAGAAGAGAGAGAACAAGGAATGAAAACCTCTTTGAAGAAATAATGACAGAAAACTTCCCTAACCCGGTGAAGGAAAAGGACATAGAAGCCCACGAAGCACAGAGAGTCCCAAACAAGATAAACCCAAAGAGGCCCACACCAAGACACATCATAATTAAAATGCCCAAGTTTAAAAACAAAGAGAGAATCTTAAAAGCAGCAAGAGAAAAACAATTAATTACCTACAAGGGAACCCCCATAAGACTGTCTGCTGATTTGTCAACAGAAACTTTGCAGGCAAGAAGGGAGTGGCAGGAAATATTCCAAGTGATGAAAAGCAACTACATACAACCAAGACTGCTCTACCCAGCAAGGCTGTCATTTAGAATTGAAGGTCAGATAAGGAGCTTCCCAGACAAGAAAAAGCTGAAGAAGTTCATCACCACCAAACCAGTATTACAAGGAATCTTAGAGGGATTTCTTTAAGATGGGAGGGGGGTTAAGAATGGGCGAAACGGGAAGGGATTAAGAAGAAGAAATTGGGTGTTATACAGTAGTCATGGGGATGTATGTTACAGCATAAGGAATATAGTCAACAATATTGTAATAACTAGGTATGGTGCCAGATGGGTACTAGATCTATCAGGCTGATAGATAGGAATGGGGTTGGGGGCAGGGTGAAAAAGGTAAAGGCATTAAGAAATACAAATTGATAGTTAATACAGTATGGGGAATATAATCAACAATGTTGTAAAGATTATGTGGGGTGCCAGATGGGCACTGGACTTATCAGGGGGATCATGTCATAGTCTGTGTAGATGTCTGACCACTGCGCTATATGCCTGAAGCTGAAGTAGAATAATATTGAACGTCAATTATAACTAAGTATATAGGTATATATAGTCATGGGATGTGGAGTACAACATAGGGAAGATAGTGGATGGTATTGTAACAGCTACATAAGATGTCAGAGGGATAGTAGCTTGGGGGGTGCGTTATCACTCTATGAGGGGTTTAAATGTCTAACTATTACGTTACTTTGTACCACTGAAACTAATAAAAAAATAATTAATAATAGCTAATATTTACTGAGCACTACTACGTAAGGCACTGTGGAAATTTTTAGCTCAAGAAGGCTAAAATTAGTTTTATTATCTATCTGTAGTGGTTGGCAAATAACTTCTGAAAAGAATACAAGACATTTTTGCCCTAATAATAGCTATAAAACATCAAAAAGGCATGATATATTACTGACGTGTATAAAACTGGAATTCATTCAACATTGTAAGTAATTAAATGTTAAAATTATAAAAATTATATTCCTTACATTATAGGAATTATATTAAGGAATTATATTCCTTAAATTATATTCTTTATATAATTTAATAAAAATTATTAAAATTATATTCCTTAAAACATCGCTTGTAAAAACTGTTTAAATATTCCATCATATGTATATTTATTTAATCATTCACTCCTACTACCACACATTTATAGTCATTAATTGTGAAAAATAGGAAATACTGCAACTAACAATTTGGCATACACAGTCTCTTTGCATTTCTGATTATTTCCTTACTATAAATTCTTAGAAGTAGAACTACTTAAATATTTTAAAAGCTTTTGCTACATATTATCAAATTTCTTTCCTGAAAGATTATACCAATTTACTCTAACAGAAAATAATAAGAACATGTGTCTCATTAAACCTTTACAGGATTGAATATTACCATAAAAACAAACTTTGTTGTTTTAATTTGCATTTCTTTAATTACTAGTAAGGCTGAACATCTTTTAACATGTATAATAGCTATTTCAGGATGTGTGGTAAGCTATGTTGCTTGGAAAAAGATTAAAGAAAGGTGTTAAATCAGTTGCCTAAGGACAATAAAGTTTTTCTCAAATTACATATGTAGGTGGGAAGGGAGTGGAGAAAGAAGAGCTTCTCTAAAGGGCAAAATTAATTCTTTAAAACTTTCCTACTTTCATTTAAATATACAGGGAAAGAGAAGTCACCAAAGCTGCCAATCTATGAGTCAAACCCTACTTTTTATATCTATTCAGGTATCAAGTCCCCCACTTTTCCTTTTGAGTCCTACTTCCTCTTTATTCCCACTTCAATTACCTCACAGGTACGTCATCACCTCACACTTAGCATACCATTGCAAACTCATAATTAGCTCCTTAATGTCAGTTTTTTTCCCCACTATAAAATACCTTACACACCTATTTTAAACTAATCTTGCTTAAACCTCACTTTCATGTCACTCCCACTCCTCACGCCTTTTGGATGGTTTTCTATTTTTCAATGTGTCAAGTCTCACTCTAGCCTGTAAGGCCCTCTGTATCACCACAATCTAAGTATTCTATTTTCTGTTCTCATTACTCCCTAACATAATTTTTGCTCAAGACAGGCAAATCTCAGTTGTTTTCCATGTTCATTTCTATTCATACTGTTCCTTTTGACTGACTTTGATTTCTGCAATAAGGGCCGGTCCAAGTTACTTCCTCTCCATGAAGCCTTACCCTCGACCTCTAGCCTTGACCCCTCCATGTCCTTCCCTCTAATGACTTACAATGTGTAATTAAACATTGGGTTATTATTACCTATTATTCATTCATATTATCTATTACTCTGAAATCCCCATTCAAATTTAAAAAATTAAAGTGACTTCTGGTTCCAGATATGATGGCAACTTCTCTCACTTTCTCCTGCTCTTCCCCACTAAATACAAGTAAATACCCTGGAAATAATTCAACAGGCAATCATAAAGGACTCTAAAAGCTGGGAAAGAAGATGCACTATCTAGGGACCTCAGGACTTAAAGAAGCTCACTGTGGGGAGTTACTTGGGTTTTCTCTTTATCGTCCATGTAGCCTGGACCGAGCACCGGAGAGGCCTGCATCCCAGAACCACCAATAGGCATAAATCAAAAAGAGAACTAAGGAAAGCCTGCTCTCTCTCACCAAGACAGATAAAGGGGAAGAACAACAAAGACCTCCTGGGGAGCCCTAATTACCCACTCCACACCTCGGGCACACTCTTGCTCTGGTAGCATAAGGGGAGCCTGATGTCTCCAGGTCCTCTACCCAGTGGCAATAAAAAGACCTAGGCCTGGCATCACCCAGCCTTCTCCCTAGTGGCAGAGAGCAAACCAGGCCCTGTACTGCTTGTCTGCCTATCCCCACCAGTGGGAGGCAGCTCAGCAACATGAGTGGTCCAGGAAAGTGTCTTACTCCATGCAAGTGACAGCAACTTAGATTGAGCAGGAACCCCAGCTGACAAAGAACAAAAGAAAAAGCAGTGACAAAGAACAAAGCGGACCTGAATAGCCCTGCAAAGGCACTGACAACTAAATTGTATGGAAGCTAGAGCCCACCAAAGCAGCCAGAACCAACAAGTTGAACCTAAGCAGGGCAACTGCCTACTAAGATAGAAGACTTGAATAGGATCAAGAGTCTTAGCATAATGTCCATAGCATAAAATGAATCATTTGAGTCTTAGCATCTGGATTATCAGACAAGGATTTTGGATTATCAGACAAAGATTATAAAGCAACCATCATAAAAATGCTTCAATAAGCAATTATGAATTCTCTTGTAACAAGTGAAAAAATAGAAAACCTCAGCAAAAAAATAGAAGTTATAAAAAAAATGAAAATTATAGAACTGAAAAATACAATAATCAAAATTAAAAAACAAACTTGCTGGATGGACTCAATAGTAGAAATGACAAAGGATAGAATTAGTGAACTTGAGGACCAATCAATAAAATTTACTTCATCTGAAAAACAGACAATAGACTGAAAAAAATAATTGAAGAGCCACAGTGATCTGTGGGACAATAACAAAAGATCTAACATTAGTATCAGAGTTCTACAAGGGGGAGAAAGAATGTTGGGCTGAAAGTATTTGAAGAAATATTACTAAAAATTCCCCAAATTTGGTGAAAGACATAAACCTACAGATTTAAGAAGCTGAGTAAACTCCAAATAGGATAGAATCAAAAAAATCCGCACAAGGACCTATCATAATTAAATGTCTGAAAACAAAAGGCAAAGAACAAATCTTGAAAGCAACCAGAAATATATGATTTATTACCTATACGGGAATACCAATTCAAACAACAGTGAATTTTTCATCTGAGACCATGGGAGCCAGAAGGAAGTTACATTGTTCAAGTGCTGGGGGAAAAAAGGACTGCAAACTGAGAATTTTATAACTGATGAAATTATTATTTAGAAATGAAGTAAAAATAAAGACATCCTTGGATAAAAGAAAACTAAGAGAATTTGTTGCCAGTAGACCTACCCTTAAAGAATGGCAATAGGAAACTCCAACAGAAAGGAAATAGCAAAAGAAGACTTGGAACTTCAGAAAGGAAAGAACAACAAAATGGGTAAAATAGAGGAAATATAAAAAACTATCTCCTTATTAGTTTCTTAAACCATATTTGATGGTTTAATAAAAATTTATAAAAACCATCTAATATAGTGCTCAACGTATATAAAGGAAATACATAAAACAATTATATTTAAAAAGTGGGGGAAGGTAAAGGGAACTAAATGGAAGTAAGATTTCAATATTTCACTCAAGTGATAATGTTGATAATAGATGGCGATAAGTTACGTATTTTATTGTAATACTCAGGGCAACCACAAAGAAAACTACACAAAGAGATATACTCAGAAACACTATAAATAAAAATAGAATTGTACAACTACTCTAGTCACCCACAGGAAGGCAAGAGGAGATAAAAAGAGGTTGAGAAACAGAAGAAACAAAAAGAAAAATAATAAAATGTCACATAAGCTCTAACATATCAATAATTACTTTAAAGGTAAATGGTATAAATACATCAATTAAAAGACAAAGATTGGCAAAGTAGATTTAAAAAACACAACTATATGTTGTCAATAGAAAGTCACTTCAAACATAATGACATAGGAAGTTTAAATGTAAAAGGATGGGAAAAACATATTGTGTAAACATTAGTTTAAAAAAAATAGAAGTGGCTATATGAAATAAAATAGACTTTAAAGCAAAGAAAATTATTAGCAACAAAGAGGAACATTACCTAATGATAAAAGTATCAATCCATCAAGAAGACACAGTGATCCTAAGTGTGTATACACCAAACAACAGAACTTCAAAATACACAAAACAAAAACTGACAGAGCTAAAAGGAGAAATAGACAAATCCACAATTATAGTGGGGAACTTCAACACCCCACTCTCAGCAACTGATAGAACTGCTAGGCAGAAAATCAGCAAGGATGTAGAAGAACTAAAAATATCTTCGACCAAAAAGATATTTATATAACACTAATAGATATTTATATAATACTCTACTAAATAAAAGTAGAATACACAGTTTTTTCCAAGTGCCCATAGAACATTCACCAAGATAAACCATATGGTGGGTCATAAAAAACATATCAAAATATTTAAAAGAACTGAAATCATACAGAGTGTCTTCTCTGACCTAATGGTGTCAAATGAGAAATCAGTAACAGAAAAGACAACAGGAAAATCTCTAAATACTTGGAAATTAAACAACAGACTTTTAAATAATAATAGCTACAGTAATCAAGACAGTGTGATACTGGTCAGAGAGAGATAAATCAATGCAAGAGAATAGAGGACTCAGAAATATATCCATACAGAATGCCCAGCTATTTTCAAAGATGCAAAAACAATTCAATAGAGAAAGATAAGCCTTTTCAACATGGATATCGAATGGATATCTACAGGGGATAAAAATGAACTTCAACTAAATTCCATACCTTACACAAATTAACTTGAATTAAAGGATTAAATGTAAAACACAAAACCACAATTCTTTTAGGAAAAAAATAGGACCTGTAACTCATACAGTGTTACAAGATTTTTAAATAAAGAGAAAAAAAGTAGGAGAAAATCTTTGGGATCTAAGGCTGAACAGTTCTTAAACAAACAGTTCATTATGAAATTAAAAAAGGAAAAATGAATAAATTGGAGTGCATCAAAATTAAAAACTTTTGCTTTGCAAAGACTTTTGAGAAGATGAACAAACTGGGAGAAAATATTTGCAAATCATGTATCTTATATCTATACAAATCTATAATATACAAAGAACTCTCAAAACAGTGTAAAAATACAGTAAGAAAATGAGCAAAAGACATGAACAAATATTTCATCAAAGAGGGTATGCAAATGCAAAATAAACACATGAAAAGGTGTTGATCATCATTAGGGAAATGGAAATTAAAACCCAATGATGTATCACTCACAACTACCAGAATGGCTACAATAAAAAATACTGACAGTACCAAATGCTAGTGAGGATGCAAAGAAACTAGATGACTCATACACTGCGGACAAAAATGTAAAATGGTACAGCCACTCTGGAAAACAGTTTGGCAGTCTCCATGAAAACTAAAAGTGCACTGACCATATGACCCAGCAATCACACTTTTGGACATTATCCCAGAGAAATGAAAAGTTCTGTTAATACCAAAATCTGCATGTGAATGTTCACAGCAATACTATTTGTAATAAAGGCTTGATGGACTGGCAGGATACTCTACTCCTGTGTCTGGTGCCTAGGCTAGGAAGGATGGCAGAACAGTTACAGGCTGGTTGGGCATCTTGCTAGGGCTCCTGACAATATGACAATCTCAGGGTAGTCAGACTACGTACATGATGGTTAGCTTCTCCCAGAGCAAGCATTCTAAGACAGGAAGTAGTAGTTGCCATTTTCTGAAGTCCTGGGTCTGAAACTGGCATGGTGTCATTTCTGCCATATTCTATTGGCCAAAACTGTCAACGAGCCCACCCAGACTCAAGAAGAGAACAAAGACCTGGTGGAATGAGAGTCAAAGAACTTGTAGCCATTTTTTAAAAATAGCTTTGTAGAGATAGAATTGGCATACACTAAACTACATATTTAAAGTGTACTATTATGTTTTGACATATGTACCATACAGCCACAAAACCATCACTACAATCAAGTAGTGAACATATCCATCATCCCTAAATGTTTCCTCATGTCCATTTCTCTCTCCTACTCGTCTCTAATACCACACACCCACCATGCCCTCAGATATCTATTTTCTATCACTATAGGTTAGTTTGCATTGTCTATAGTTGCATGTAAGTGAAATCATATAGTATACAGTCTTTTTCTAGTATGGCTTCTTTCTCTTAGCATCATTTATCCATGTTGTTGTGCATAAACATTCATTTGCCAAATATTCCATTATAAAGATATACCACAATTTTTGTATCCATTCACCGGTTTCTAATTGAGATGTCTCCCTCTTTCCCTTTTTCTTGCCCTGTTGTACTAGCTAAAAGCTTTATTATGATGCTGAATATAAGTGATGACTATACATCCTTGTCTGGTTCCTTCTTAGGGGAAAGAATTAAATCTTTCATCATGAAGTATGATGTTAGCTGCAGATTTGTCATAGATGCCCTTTATTAGGTTGAGAATGTTCCCTTCTATTCCTAGTCTGGTGAGAGTTTTCATCAGGAAGAGATGCTGGATATTGTCAAATGCTTTTTCTATGTCTGTTGAGCTAATCATAGTTTTTCTTTTTAGTTAATATGGTGAATTACGTACATTGACTGAGTTTTTAATGTTAAACCAACAGTACCTTCCTGGGATAAATCCACTTGCTCATTATTCTTTTTGCGTATCATAGCTATTTTTAACATACAAGACATGTGAAAAGTACAATTATTTTTATCTGATAGAAAAATTTTCAGGGGTAATCATTTGCTCAGTGTACATTTTTAGTTTTTGGAAAAACAATCTATTACCTCATCTATTTGATAACTTTCACACATTTGTATGGCTTTGATAAAGATAGGAAAATCTTTAAGATACACAGATACTTCCTCAATGTAAAACAATATAGAAATGGAGCAGTCTGCTGTCTGAAAAATATAAGTAAATCCAGGGTTTGCTTTTTCGTTTTGTGGGAATTTCAAAGAACCTCTAACAGCTCTGTAGCTGCTACTCAGCACCATGTCTAATTCTGCTCAGTGAACATTTAAAACTTCTTGTCACCTACTGTTATCTTCCTTAATTTAAATATTTTCTTGATGATTTTGTTAATTTTCTTATAGCAAACACTAATTTTCTATCCTTTGTAACTTGATTCTTAATAGAAACTCTTATGGGTTGTTGGTTTGACTTCCTCATTTGTATTTGCATATCCTGGAAAAATTCAGAGGCTTCAGAATAGCATTTGTTAACAGATAGCTGTTCCAATGTATTTTTTTTTATATGCTTATCAGGGACCTCACTTGCAGTTCTGGCTCTCAGCTCCCTTCACTTAATGGATTGTAGTCATTCTCCAACACTTTGAAATCTAGATAAAGATTCCACTTTATTCACATAAAGAAACTAGAAGAGAATAGATGCTCTGCCACAGATCAGAATAAATGAATTGAGGTCTTGCTGTATTTTTTACTCTTTTTTTTGGGGGGTGGGAGGTGTGCATCCTTGTGTGCTTGCCCCTCAGACTTGTTTCATCCTTCTTATATTAGTGTTCGTCTGCTTCCTAGACCTTGGCCTATGCTGTAACCAAGGTAAAATGTAAGCTCTGACCTTTATTTCAGACATTGACCTTTATTTCAGACATTGACATGTGCTTGGCTCTGCCCTGGTCCAAGCTTCTGGTTCTACCAGCCTGATCCTAAATGAGCCCAGGCCTTGGTGGGACAATCCAACTATTCCTTCAGAAACCAAGAATGTATTCTTCCTTTTGTGTATCTGAAATTATTGATTTTACCTGCTAGCAATATGTAGATATTCGTTAGCTTCAATAAACTCTATGAAACTCAAAACCAAAATTATACTCAACACCTATTAGTGTCTCTTGCTATTCCATTAAATGGTATAAAAATTCAAGGAGAATTATAATTATTAAAGGTCTAAGCAAATGCCATACAAGTAAGATATTATGCAAGTGACTTCATGCTAGAAATAAAACATTTTTTTTCCTGGAAGGAAATTAATTAGGAAAATGAAAAATGGAAGAATCTTTTGTGCTGTATTTAGAGTTACTTCATAAAAAGCTCTATTAGGAGTTTCAGTTTGGGAAGATGAGAAAGTTCTGAAGATGGATGGTGGTGATAGTCATACAATGTGAATGTACTTAATGCCATTGAACTATCCACTTAAAAAAGGTTAAAATGGTAAATTTTATGTTATACACATCTTACCACTTATAAAAGGCACTCTAATAAATTACACAACTTTTTAAGATTTACATTAAAATACATTTGTTCATTTTAAGCTATGTGACACTCTTCTTTCTTAAACTATTCATGTTTACTAACAATTGTCACCCCAATAAACTTTAATTTAAAGAAAATATTCATGCTAAGCATTCTTCAGAAACTCAGGTTTTGTTAAATTTTTAACAAACTGCTTGAGCTTCTCTGTCTACAGGGGCTGCTAGAGAAAGGCACAGAAAGTGCTTTTAAAAAAAGGAAAATGAATTCTTTAGCTAGTGAAATTGGGTCTTCATTTTTACAAAATTATCTTTCAAACATGCTTTCAAATTTTCCTAATTTTGAAAACTGGAGTCTCATTTGATGTCTCTACAACTGGAAATTTAGATTACAAATGTCTCCACAAAACTGAAATCTTGATGGCAAGGATGTTTTAGTAATTGTGCAATTGTCACAACCAGGCTGTAGGCCACATTTTTGTAGACATTCAGGGCTTTTGGAATAAAAGATCTGGTGTTTAGGAATGTAGGAAAAAAATAGAAATTAGCACTGATTCATAAACAATTTGAATATGATGAATAAAACTGTCAATACAGGGTTTAACTGAAGTTACAAGAGACTCAGCATATTTTGGAAATTCCTATCCTGAATCTTTCATGTGTTCATACATATGAAGCTACTTCTCTGGTTTTCTCTCCTTTCCAGGCTAAAAACCTCACTATCAGATGTCCAAGTTAATTTTAGTTTGGCATCTTATCTAAAATGTTCCCCCAAATATATAATAATACCCAAACTTAATGATTGACTCTACTATATCATACAGAGAGTTCCAGGAAGAAGTCAGGGTTGGAAGTCTAAAACTGGGAGTCATGGGCCAGCCCAGTGGCTCAGGCAGTTGGAGCTCTGTGCTCCTAACCCCGAAGGCTGTCGGTCCCATTCCCACATGGGTCAGTGGGCTCTCAACCACAAGGATGCCCAACCACAAGGATGCCCAACCACAAGGATGCCCAACCACAAGGATGCCGGTTGGACTCCCGCAAGGGATGGTGGGCTGCGCCCCCTGCAACTAAGATTGAAAGGATAACAACTTGACTTGGAAAAAGCCCTGGAAGTAGACACTGTTCCCCAATAAAGTCCTGTGTCCCTTCCCCAATAAAATCTTACAAAAAAAAAAATTGGGAGTCATCAGCAAACAGATATATTTCAAGTCATGCATCTCAATGAACATAAACAAGGGAATCAACATTTAGAGGTACAGAGGCATAGTATGGTTTGGCATAGGTCTCAAACAGGGGATATCCTATTTTCTTGTGCTTTCATCAGACTGCACTTTGCTAAAATAGATCTATCCCATTCTTTACCACATTTCCTTGATTCTAACTTGTGCTTATTATTATTATCACTAATTTTGTTCACAGTTTAAAATCAAAGTTTTCCCCCCCTTTTATCTCTTCCTTTCCCCATCCAGGAAAAACTGCTATTAAGTTGATGGTCCATTTTACAACTGAGAGAATAAAAGCCCTAGCTTCAAGTTATTATGCCTGCAGGTGAAAGCTTCCAGCTCTGCAGACTAAAACTTCTCTTGCAAAGAGCTTTTTCAGGTAGTACCCTACTTACTGGTCGTCACAAGTTTGTGGGAGGAATGGGATGGGGAAACTACCCCCTCCTTTTTTTCCCTTTAGATAAGGGGTTAGGCACAAGGAGGCTTTAGCGGCTTGTCTGATGTCAGCAGCGCAATCACAAATAACCCAGAACCTGCACCTAATCTTCCTGCACCAAATCCCAACTGGGCCTTGAACCTGCCAAGGTTTGAGATGTGCCCGCGTCAACCTGCCCCGTAGCAGAGCAGAGACCAGCACAGCGACTCCATGGAGGGCTTCTGGCCTGACCGTAAGTCCCCCAAGTATCCTTGCCCCAACCGCCTGCCTCTGGCTCTTGGTCGCTTACGGGTAGTTCGCATCCACTCGAGCAGCACCGGGAGGTCTGCCGGGGCCACCGTACGCAGTAGCTGCAGTATTGCTTGCCGAGCGGAGCGGAATTCCATGTTGGAGCAGAAAGCTGTGCAGGGGAAGGTTCGGATTGCGCACGCGCAAGCACAGAGGAGTCGCGACACCTGATCCCCCCCTTGGTGGAATCTTTCTTCCTCCGCTGCGAAAGCCGTAAGCCCCGCCCCCTCCTTGGAGTTCTCACGGCTGCCCGGGGAATCCCTACACTCAACCGCACCCCCATCTCTCGTCATTCCCCTCCCAGCTGGCAGTGCTCACAGTAGTTATTTTTTCTTAGGCGGCTCCTCGAGGCCGGACTTCTTTCCTGAGATCGCCACAACATTTACTGCAGCAGTTGTCGAGCAATAGAAAGTAAATGTGAAAAGCCAGTGGAAGCAAAGAAACATAACAATAAACCCTTTAAGTAAACACACTGAAGAAATGCTACGGTTGCCCCGGAAGCGGAAGTGTATCCTCTTCATGAAAGGCTGGAGTACGACGAGTGGTGACGTTTCCTCATTGGGTGGAAGGTTCGGTGGCAGTCGTCCGTCTTCCAGCTGGTGGGAGTTGGCGTAGCTGTACTGGGCTCCGGGACCCTCCTTTGTATAGTTTGGGAGGTCGGGCTGTGGGGTCGCACCTGTCTGTCTGATCCCCGCTTTCCTCTGTTTCATCCCACGTCGTGGGGCCTCGCGAAGGAATCCCTGGCCCTTTTGGGCTACGGCGGTAGCGGTGCCTTTTGCGGTAAGTGTCTTCTTTTTCCCGCCCCAGACTAGGGACTGGCAGCCCCAACCCTGCTAAGGGGGTTAGAGACTCCAGAGGGAGTCGGCTTTCCTGGCCACCGGCTGTTGTCACCGAGACTGAGATGCTCTGGCCCTTTTTCATCTCATAACCCCCATCAGAAGTTTTACTAAAAGATTCGCTGTTGACCCTTTGAAGTTGTCTTCAAATTTAGGAGCCAAATTACATGTAGGCATTTGCAGGCCTGACTCTTGCTCTCCTGATCAAGAATTTAGATATGACTGCATCCCTGAAAACCTTTTAACGTGTACCAGATTTTATTTTTCCATATTCGTTGTGCTTAACACATTGTTCTACATGTAGTAGGCGTTCATTAAATGAATAAGGGATATCAGTTCAATGCCAATGACGATTTAAGATATACTGATGGGTCTGTCTGTAGCATTTGACTCTACTGACCATTTCTTGAAATTCTTTCCTCTATTGGCTTTCTTGATGCTGTTCTCACCTAGTTCTTTTATATGCTTACTTCAACAAAATATTTATAAAATATCATTCTTAGCTATAGGGATACAGAAACGAATGATACAAATCCTCTCACTGAGGAGCTAACAACCCAGTGAGAGGTGCATGAATATATATTATATCAGGATGAGTAATGAGAAACTCTAGTAAAGAGCCATGAGAGCTATGGGAACACAGATGAGAATTACAGGTGACCCTGAACAAGTTGTAATTCCAATCTAGCCTCAGTTTCGTCATCTACCTAATAAGCTTATTATGAGGATGAAGGATATGAGGATGTTGATAGTGGAGGAAGTTGTGCATTTGTGGGGATAGTATACGGAAACTGTACGTTCTGCTCAATTGGGCAGTGAACCTAAAACTGCTCTAAAAAATAAAATGTTAATTAAAATTGAAAAAAAAGGTATGAAGATTGAAAGATTAGGTAACATGTTTGGTGCAATGCCTAGAGTATAGTAGCGGTGGTCCCAAAGGGGCAGGGAAGATTTCCCTCAAGCCTCTTTCCCTTGATTTTTTGATGTGGACAATTAGTATTTTCTGATTTAATATGAAATACTAATGCAAGAATATCTTCAAGCCCTCCTTCAAACAGATTACTACTCCAGCTATCTGGAAATTCTGTACCTGCCACTGGAGTATAGTAAGATAACCATAAATAGTAGGTTTAAATTTTTTAGTTGATTTCCTTCTGTATGACTTTGGATAGAGAAAAGGAATTAGTAAAAGCTCCTGTCCCTTTGATTATTCTGTCTTACTTAACTCTCTCCTTTTAGTTGGCCCATAACCATTGCTATGACCCAAATGGTCTTACACAAGCTCCTGGAGAGTTCTCATCTACATTCATGGCCTCCATGGCATTATCCTTGTATGCCAACAAATCTTTTTCTCTAGCTTATGTCTCATAAATGATCAGTTCTTTCTTATATATGGTTTTAAAATTTTTTCAATTACAGTTGACATACAATATTATATTAGTTTCAGGGATACAACATAGTAATTAGATACTTACAAAGTGATCACCCGGATAAATATAGTACTCATCTAGTTCAATACATAGTTATTACCATATTATTGACTATGTTCCTTATGCTGTACTTTACATCCCCATGACTATTTTATGTACCAATTTGTACTTCTTAAACCCTTCACCTTTTTCCCCATTCCCCAAACCCCCTCCCATATATGGCAACCATCAAGATGTTCTCAATAACTATGAGTCTGTTTCTGGTTTGTTTGTTTATTTTGTTTAGATTCCACATGTAAGTGAAATCATATGGCATTTGCCTTTCTTTGTCTGACTTACTCCACTCAGCACAATACCCTTTAGGTCCATCCATGTTGTTGCGGATGGCAAGATTTCATTCTTTTTAATTGTTGAGTAATACTGCAGTGTATATATATATGTACCACCTCTTTTTTATCCATTCATCCATTGGACACCCAGATTGCCTCCATATCTTGGCTATTGTAAATAATGCTGCAGTGAACATATGGATGCACATGTCCCTTCCAAATAGTGTTTTGGATTTCTTTGGGTAAATACCCAGAAGTGGTTTTACTGGGTCATTCTTTGTCTCTTGTTATACCCTTTGTTTTAAACTCATTTTGTCTGGTATAACTATTACTACCCCAGCTTAACTTTTTCGTTTCCATTTTCATGAAATATCTTTTTCCGTTCCTTTACTTACAGTTTGTGTATGTCTTTAGATCTGAAGTGAGTCTCTTGTAGGCAGCATATGTAAAGGTTTGTTTTATTATCCATTCAGCCATCCTATGTCTTTTGATTGGAGCATTTAATCTATTTATATTGAAAGTAATTGTTGATAGATATGTAGTTATTGCCATTTTTATCATATTTTTTATCTTTTTTGCCATGATTCATATTTTTTATCTTTTTTTTTTCTTCTTTTTAAAGAAGTCCCTTTAACATTTGTTGTAATACTGGTTTGGTAGCTCCTTTAACTTTTTCTTGTCTGGGAAAACCTTTGTCTGTCCTTCGATTCTAAATGATAGCTTTGCTGGGTAGAGTAATCTTGGTTGTAGGCCCTTGCTTTTCTTCACTTTGAATATTTCTTGCCCTTCTGGCCTGCAAAGTTTCCATTGAGAAATCAGCTGATAGTCTCATGGGACCTGCCTTGTAAATAACTACTTGTCTTTCTCTTGCTGCTTTTAGGATTCTCTCTTTGTCTTTAACCTTTGCCATTTTAATTATGGTGCGTCTTTGTGTGGGCCTTTTTGGGTTCATTTTGTTTGGGACTCTCTGCACTTCCTGGGCTATTTCTTTCACCAGGTTGAGGAAGTTTTCCATCATTTCTTCAAATAGGTTTTCAATTTCTTGCTCTTTCTCTTCTCTTTCTGGTATTCCTCTGATGTGAATGTTGGTACATTTGTTGTTATACTAGAGGCCCCTTAAACTATCCTCATTTTTTTGGATTCTTTTTTGTTGTTGTTCTGATTGGGTCTTTCCTGCTACCTTGTCTTCCAAATCACTGATTTGATCCTTTGCTTCACCTAATCTACTGTTAATTCCCTCCAATTCACTCTTCATTTCAGTTAATGTATTCCTCATTTCTGACTGGTTCTTTTTTATGTTTTCTATCTCTACTGTTATATTTCCTATCTTTTTGTTGAAGTACTCCCTTGAGTTCATTGAGCATCCTTATAAGCAGTGTTTTGAACTCTGCATCTGGTAGATTGCTTGTCTCCATTTTGTTTAGTTTTTTTCATGGAACTTTGTTCTTTTCTTTCATTTGGGACATGTTTCTGTATCTTCCCATTTGGCTACCTCCCTGTGTTTGTTTGTATGTATTAGGTAGAGCTGCTATGTCTTCCGGTCTTAGTAGAGTGGTCTTATGTAGTAGGTGTCCTGGGGGGCCCAGTGGCACAGTCTTCTTGGTCAGCTGAACCAGGTGCTGTGGGTATGTCCCTTGTGTGGGTTGTGTGTGCCCTCCTTTTGTAGTTGAGCCTTGGTTGCTGTTTATACATCAGTGGAAGGGATTGACCCTCTGGCTGATTGGTTGTGAGGCGTGGCCTTGACTATAGTGGAGTTGCTGTTCTGCAGGACCTGATCCTAATAGAGCAGGATTCACTTTAATAGCGCTCTGGTGCCTACCCAATCTGCCCTTTGTGTGTGTCATCTGTTGAGGTGGCCTGGTGGTGCTCCAGCATGGTCTGAAGCTGGCCACTGGCCATGCTGGCCACCAGGGCTTCCTGGGAGGGGCCCTGCTGCAGGCCAAGATCAGCCTCTTCCAGTGCCTTGCCCAGGGCCACCTGGCATGAGCCACAAAGCAATTTGTAGATATCTTCCATCTGTACTGGGTTTGGAGGTTCCTGAGGGAGGCTAAGCTGCAAACTGAGGCAGGCTGCCGCTAGTGCCAAGCTTGGGGCTGCTTAGCAAGAAACATGGGGCATGCCAAAGCTAGATGCTTGTTTTGTGAACCTTTGAGAAATTTTAGGAAAGTTGGCAGCATGTACCAAGACAGGTCATTTGTATGGAAAAGCCACTGGAATTGGCTTGAGTGCGAATGTTACATGGGTGGGGCGGGACTCAGGGAATCACCAGGGCATGGTGAATGGTATTAGCCAGCTTGATGGAGACCCAGATATGGTGGCCCTCTGTGTCTGCATACTGGGAGGGGGGAGGTTTCAACAAGGAAACAGTAGCTTCTGTCTGGGAGAATTCTTCCCCTCCAGCCCTTGTTCTGAACCCAGACAATTCAGTTCCTCCTGGTATGCCCCTGGCACTCCTTAAACTGCTGCCCCAGTGCTGGAGCCCAGAGTTAGCGAGTCTGCCAGTGAGTTAGTCTGTGTATGGGCCCTTTAGGAGGAATGCCTGGGACTCCAGCCACCCTTTGTCTCACTGAGCCACAATATCTGCTGGTTTTCACAGCCAGAAGTTACGGGGACTTCTCTTCCTGGCATTGGAACCCTGGGCTGGGGAGCATGATGTGCGGCTGGGACCCCTTGCTCCTCAGAGGGGACCTCTGCACCTGAGATAGTCCTCCTGATTTTTATTGGTCACACACAGGTGTGGGACCAGCCCGTTCCACGTGTCCACCCCTCCTACCAGTCTTGATGTGGCTTTTTATGTATGTCCTTTGTTATAGGACTTCCATTCAGCTAGACTTCAGGCGATTCTCAGTGATGGTTGTTCTGTAGTTTAGTTGTAATTTTGATGTGGTCGTGAGAGGAGGCAAGCACGTTTACCTACTTACCCATTTTGACCAGAAAATGATGTAGTTCTTTAGTTCTGCAAATTCAGTCGGTCCAAAACCAATTTGCTACTTCCACCTTCCTTCTTTTTCCTTTTTTCATTATTACCTATATCACAGATACAAAAGTGTATAAAAGCAATGGTTCTTGGTGTGTTTTTCCATTTTGACCCCTTGTTTCTAGCTGAATTTTGTGTTATTTGTATGTTAAATTTTAAAAAGATAATAAAATGACCACCTGTGTACTCACTATCCAGCTTCAATAGAAGATTACAAATAACCTTAAACTTTTTGAACCTTTTCTTTATTAACTCTAATTTTCAAAACAGCTTCTCTTTATGCCTTCCATTCATTGGTTAATGGCATCACTAGCCATCTGGGTTCAAACTAGAGGCTTTGGAGTCATTTTTGCCTTCTGTTTCTCCTTCATTCTGCACCCCCATTTGATCATTAGGTCCTATAGATTCTGCTTTATGGGTTAGCCCTTGACTCCAGCCCCTTTTTTTCCATTTTGTCTTCTGCTTCCCTAGTTCAAGCCCACATCTCTGGACCAGATTTTTGGAGTGTGATTGGTGTATGTAGTCTTGCTCTCAAGTTTTTCTCCTTTTAATGCAGGGGTGTCCAAACTGCGGCCCGCGGGGCCAACTGTGGCCCGCAATCCATTTTTATTGGCCCACAGCAAATTCCAAAAATATATTTAGTTTACTTAAATAAACCAGGTGAGGCAATACGTACTTCACCTCGAGTGAGTGGCCTGGCTGTTTGTGTATTTTACCGCATATGGCCCTTGGTAAAAAACGTTGAAAGAAATTTGGACACCCCTGTTCTAATGTATTTGCTACATTGTCTCTAATTTTTAAATTATAGAACAGATGTTTCATTCCCTTGTTTCATTTGAGGAATATTGCTTCATGCAGTGATTATTAAACCTGGTTGCATATCGGTATAGCCAGTGAAGGTGTTCAAAATGGTTGCCTTGTTTTGCTCTTCTCATCAAGAGCTTAGATGAGGCCACTTCCCTGAATATCTTCTGATGTTACCATCCCTGGAAATTCTGATTGAGTGTTTCATTTTTAGCTGATAGATGTTACCTTAATGTCATTGAAATAACCCATTGCTTGGCATATACCTCTGAGCCTCTTTTAGATGTTCTTTTCAAATTCAAGGCAAACTATTTCCAAGGAATTCTTTTGACTTTGTTTTAATTTTCTTCTTGGTTACAGTTTACATAAAGGTTCTTTTTAAAATTGACCTGACAACCAAAAGTATCCTAAAGAAATGATTCCCAATGTTTTTGAGTTATTAGTCCATATTGCTAATTGAATTTTTGGTATACCTTTTCTGCTGTTTAACTATGAAGTGTTGCGGTGGTTTTATTTTTGATATTAAAATCAGTTTAAAATTTGAAAACAATATTTTAATAAACAGCGAATTCTCGATACTTCTTGACATAATTGAGTATAATCTTTGGTGCCAAATTAAAGCATAGAAGTCGGTGGTGTGATGCATAATTTATCTTTTGAAGTTAACAGAAGAGTTTGTGTTAAATTGATATATTTATTGATTTAGAGTTAGAACTTTCTCATGCTGGGACAATTCCTAGAGCACATAGTAGGTGTTTAATGAATGAATAACTAAACGAATACAAGTGGCAACTCCATCTGAATCCCTAGTATAGTATTACTGTAATTCTCACAAGGAGTACTTTGAAAAATAATTAATTTTTCCCTTGACTTAAAAATAATTCTCTTAGTCATTACCAAAAATTTGCAAATTACAAAAAGATATAAATAAGAAAATGAAAATTACTAGTTATTGACCATTCAGAGATGACAAATATTATTTCTAACAGTTTCACTGAAATAAAATTCACATACCATACAATTCACCTAAAGTGTACAATTCAGTGGTTTTTAGTTTATTTACAGACTTTGTGCATCCATCACCACTATCAATTTTAGAACTTTTTTTTTTCACTCTGAAGAAACCCCATCACCATTAATAGTCACTCCTCATTTTCCCTAAACTCCAGCCCTAAACAACTATTAATCTACTTTCTGCTTCTATAGATTTGCCTCTTCTGGACATTTCATATAAGTGGAATCATATGTTATGTAGTCTTTTGTTGCTGTTTTTAAATTTTTGTTTTTTAACATAGTGTTTTCAAGATTTTTCCATGTTGTAGCAGTATCAGTACTTCGTTTCTTTTTATTATCAAATAATATTCCATTTTATGGATGTACCACATTATATTTATCCACTCATCAGTTAAGGGATATTTGGGTTGTTTCTGTTTTTTGGCTAGTATGAATAATGCTGCTAATGACCATTCATGTACAAGTTTTTGTGTGGATGTGTGTCTTCCTTTCTCTTTGATGTACCTAGGAATTAAAGTAACTCTATGTTTAACATTTTGAAGAATTGCCAAACTATTTTCCAAAGGGCTGCACCATTTTGCATTCCCACCAGCAGTGTATGAGAGTCCTGATTTTTCCACCTTCTCACCAACACTTGTTATCATCTATCTTTTTATTATAGTCTCCTGAATGTGTGTCAAGTGGTGTCTGATTTTGCCTTGATTTACGTTTCCTTAGTGGCTGTCATTTTTTGGATATTTGTTTATAGACAAACTATGAATTTATATAATATATACAGTTTTATATTCTGCCTTTTGCATTTAAGCATATTTTTTATCATTTGCAAGCATTTTACAAAAGAATTTTTCTCATGTTTCCTTTTTCACTCCCCCACCAAACCATAATTCTTATGAAAACTTAACTAAATTATATGCATAGAAAATAAAATCTATAGGAATGTGTGCCAAATTATTATTGGTGGTTATCAGGGGACAAGAGAGGTTAGGATTAGGGAAATTATATTTTGTACCTTTAATATTTCTGTAATGTTTGAATTTTTACAATGAACATGTATTTTCTTACAATCACAGAATATAAAGGTGAATTAATTCATTGGAGGACTAAGTAGATTCAGAATGGAAAAATATTTCTAATTTTAAAAGTCAGACTTAACATTATAATGTTAGTTCTCCAAATATAGTAGTTTCACCAAATCAATCCTATAGGCTACTTTGTTAACCAAATTTGTTTTTCTGTGGTCCTAGACTATGAATACATATGCTGTGCAGAATTTAAAAAAAAAAAAAAAAATATATATATATATATATATATATATATACACATATATATAGATATAGATATAGATATATGTATATATATACACACACACACACATATTTAGTATTATAGTAAGGAAAAGCAAGTATTTGTTTGGGCTATTGACTATAGAAAGTATATAACATAGAAGTGATTTTTCTAAAGGTATTTACTAATATAATATATTTGTATATTTAGTTCTTTAGTCTAATATTGATGCAGTAAGTTAATCACTGACTAGGGCTTAGAACTTTTTATAGAGATTTTTGTTGTACAGTCATGCGCCACTTGACAATTGGGATACGTTCTGAGAAATGTGTTGCTATGCTATTTCGTCATGTGTGAACATCATAGAGTACACTCAGAAACCTAGGTAGCATAGCCTACTACACACCTAGGCTATATGGCATAGTCTATTGCTCCTAAACTACAAAACTGTGCAGCATGTTACTGTACTGAATACTGTAGGCAGTTGTAACACAGTGGTAGATATTTGTGTCTAAACATAGAAAAGGAACCGTAAAAATATGATATTAATATAAAATTTAAAAATGGTGCACTTGTACAGGGCACTTACCATGAATGGAGCTTACAGGACTGGAAGTTGCTCTGAGTGAGTCAGTAAGTTGAGTGGTGAGTGAATGCAAAAGCCTAGGACATTACTGTACACTACTGTAGACTTTATAAACACTGTCCACCAGCATCACTACAAACATGTGAGTAATATATTGCAGTATGATATTACGACTGCTGTAATGTCACTAGACAATAGGAATTTTTCAGCTCCATTATAACCTTATGGGATCACCATGGTATATGCGGTCTGTCGTTGACCAAAATGTTATGCAGCACAAGACTTGAATAGGATTTGAAATCTTTATTGTTAGGATCTGTTTATATAGTCTCAGATCAGGCGAGGTTCTGGCAGGAATATTTATAATTGTTCATGTAGAGAAAAATGGACACTCCAGCTTCTATTGAATAATAACCAGGCACATGAACTGATAATAACACCAAAAAACCCCACACAATCCAATTAAAAAATGGGCAGACGACCTGAATAGACATTTTTCCAAATAGGACATACAGATGGTCAATAGACATGAAAAGATGCTCAACATTACTAATCATCAGAGAAATGCAAATTAAAATTACAATGAGATACCACTTCACACCTGTCAAAATGGCCATCATCAATAAATCAACAAACAAATGTTGGCGAGGATGTGGAGAAAAGGGAACTCCTGTGCACTGTTGGTGGGATTGGTGCAGCCACTATGGAAAACAGTATGGAGGTTTGTCAAAAAATTAAAAATAGAACTACCTTATGACCCAGCAATTCCACTTCTGGGTATTTATTCAAAGAAATCCAAAACATTAATTCAAAAAGATATGTGTACCCCTATGTTCATTACAGCATTATTTACAATAGCCAAGATGTGGAAATAATCTAACTGCCTATCAATAGATGATTGGATAAAGAAGATGTAGTACATACTGGGGGAGCCAAAAAAATGTATACACATGACTTGTAGTCATCTTTTATTATTGGTATATATTGAGTATTACAATTTTAATGCAGTTTTTTCCTTTCTTAAAATGTGTACACATTTTTTTGGCACCCTCTGTATATGCATTGGAATATTACTCAGCCATAAGAAAGAATGAAATCTTACATTTGCAACACCATGGATGGACCTAGAGGGTATTATGCTAAGTGAGATAAGTCAGACAGAGAAAGACAAATACCAGGTGATTTCACTTATGTGGAACCAAAAGAATAATATTAACAAACAAACAAAACAAACAGATTTGTAGATACAGAGAACAAACTGATGGTTGCCAAATGGGAGGGTGGCTAGGAGCATGGGTGAAGAAGGTGAAGGGAGGAAGAAGTACAAATTGGTAGTTACAAAATAGTCACGTGGATGTAAAGTACAGCATAGGGAATATGGTCAATAATATTGTAATAACTATGTATGTACGGGGGGGTAACTAAACTTATTGGGGGATCACTTTGTGAATTATATAAATATCTAACCACTATGCTGTACACCTGAAACTAATATAAAATGATATTGAATTTCAAATGTAATTGAAAAAAATTAATTAATTAAAAAAAATAACCAGGTGCATGTAATTGGTGCTAAATGTTAAAGATTCTAGGGGTGGTTCCTGGATAATGGAACAGACACTTTAGTAGCGTTGTTCAGAAAATTTCCAGTTTACTCACACTTCAGCCAGTTGGTATTCAACAGAGGAAGGAAGTTAATAATGTAGTAGGCACTTACAGACAGTTTTATACTGTCTCATTTAATCCTCATGACAGCCTTTCAAGGTAACTACCGTGATAATGGTATTATCTCCATTTTGCAGGTGAGGAAAGTGAGGCTCAGAGAGATTAAGTAACTTGCCCAAAGTAACACAGCCAGTATGTAGCAGAGCTGGGATTTGACTCCAAGTCTGTCAGACTCCAAAGCCCATGCTCTTTCCAGTACTTCCCACTGCAACAGGTAAGTATGATACTTGGCCCTGTGCTTGCCTTACTTAGGGCATCCCAAACTTGAGCCTGTATTCATCACCTCACTATCCAACTCCTAGTCAGACTCCTGTTAAAAGAACATGCGACTGGAGCCAAGATCAGCCCTTGTACTTCTTGCTTGCAGTGATACCAGTTCTTTCTGGATATTGCAGTTACTCTTCCTTGAGGAGGAATATGCATCTTTGCTTTCAAAATATGATTTCCTCCATTTAGCATAGCAGCAAAAGTTGTTCCTGGAGTTTGCCCACAGGGATATTCAAGCCTATTGTTTAAAGCATCATTTATACTCTAGGATCAAAGACTGTATAGCTAAGGGACTGTGGGAAGTCATTTTGACTTTTTTTTTTTTTTTTTTGGTAGGGAATAGCCCCTAACCTGCTGATAACATTATATTGTTGTGAGGGTAGAATGAGATAATAGATGTTAAACTGTGTGGAGTACTATACAGTAATCCCTTACTTTTCCAACAGCCGCATCTAAGTAGAGATCCCTCTTTTGTGAAATTCTTGTATACACAGATTTACTTCTAGAAATCTTTTTGTTAGCCTAGAGAATTTTGAATGCATGTGCTTGAACTGTAAATTATTCCAGTTTGATGCAGAGTTAGCTATTAACATTAAAAAATGTTTTGAATTTTAATGTGCATATTAGAATAAGGTGAAGTTACTTTTTAAGAATCTTGCTGGAAATTATTTTTAGGGAAATTCTGAAAAGTTATAATAAGTAATGGCAAATGAATATTAATTGTACAATATCAGTTACCTAGTTCATTGATTTTTTGATTTGTTGTGTTATTTTCATTGGTTTATTTTAATGGTCTTTAAGTGATATTTGTAAGGCCTTTCATGACTTGGCTTTTAAGAATACGCATAGTCATGCGTATTCTCTAAAGGTCTTAAATACGTCATTCATTCATAAAGTTCATTTTTACTAAGGGCTTACTGTATAAGACTGAGTATAGATAAAGCAGTGAGCTCATAGGAAAGAGGAAAAGAGGCAAAAATCCCTGCCCTCATGTGGCTTACATTTCAGTTGGGACATGTAGACCAAAAACAATAAGTAAATCATGTGTTAATTGGTAATACCTAGAACAATGAGAAAAAATAAAGGATAATGGGTTTGCAGTTTTAAACAAGTGATTATGGAAGGCCTCCTTGAGAAATTGCATCTGGACAATGATCTAAAGGAAATGAGGGAGGAAGTTACTACCGTGTTTCCCCGAAGAGAAGACCTAACTGGACAATCAGCTCTAATGCGTCTTTTGGAGCAAAAATTAATATAAGACCCGGTATTATATTATATTATTATATTATATTATATTATATTATATTATATTATATTATATTATATTATATTATATTATATTATATATATTATATTATATTATATTATATTATATTATATTATATTGTAATTAAAGACCTGGTCTTATAGTAAAATAAGACTGGGCCTTATATTAATTTTTGCTCCAAAAGACGCATTAGAGCTGATTGTCCGGCTAGGTCTTATTTTCGGGGAAACACGGTATATTGTCAGCCAGGGGAAGAGTGTGTCAGCTAGTAATAAGGCCCCGAGGTGGAAATGTGCAGCATCAGCAGCAAGGTCAGTGTGATTAAAATCGAGAGGGGAGAGGGGAGAGAGGGAGAGAGAATTTGAGAGTGCCTTGTAGTCCATTCTGAGGACTTTACCTCTGCATGAAATAGGGAGTCATTGCGGTTTTGAGTAGAATTCTAACACCAGAGTTTACAGAACACATCCTTGGAAATTGCAGAGGAAATACTGTATAAATAAAAGGTATTATTAAATATTATTCCTTTACTTAAGCGCAGGTTTTTGTAATCAGGCAAATATATTAAAAAATATGTTGCCAGTAAGTACTAACATAAGGAAAAATGTATTGGAAAATTTCACAGAAGTTTTTTTTAATTTAAAAGAGCCAATCAACTTGGGAAGATAGGTTTATTTTTAAAAGTTAACTAGTATAGCTTTTTAAAATGGAGAATGATCTGTTTATGACATAATCTCTAAAATGTTCATTGTGATGTCGTAATTAGGATCACTCTTGGTAACACAGTGGTAAAGGAAATGAACTGAAACATTTGAATCTTATTATTTCTTACCTGAAGAATATTTACTTAAGCGGTAATTTAGTATAATGAGTATGGGATAAGAAATGAGAAGTTCTGGATCTTTGCTATGCAGTAGTTAAGTAACCATGTAATTGTGAAAAATTTACGGTAAGCATATTTTTTTTCAATCCATCAAGTGCTAGTGGTAATTTTTTTAGGTTCTAAATTATGAAATTTTCCCCAAGTAAAAGTGTAGTGTTTAATTTAGAGCTCAATCTGGAATATCTTTGCCAGTGATTGGTCCTTGAATGTATTTTCCCTTCCTTTTTCCTTGACTCCCCTCACCTCTCCACTTACCCTGATGTTGAATGAGTCATCTCTTTTATCTTCCTATTTCTCTTATTTTTAATCTCCAGTATACCCTATAGACAGGATAGGATATAGTCTGGATAATCTTTGTTGACTAATTTAGACTACATTCGTTTGGAAGAGTTACCAAAGCAGGTGTTTTGAACAATGGACTTTTCTGCAGTGCTAGTATATTGGACAATTGATATGTCTTAACCTGATTTTTAGAGCTTTTTACAACTTGTGTTCCTTTCTACACACTTTATAAAACCATAACATTTTAGTGCAGGAAGGAGCCTATGAGGTTATCTTGGTTTAGAGTTAAGGAATCAAGAACAGCTTTCAAATAGGGAAGTTAATAATATACGTCTTTTCTTGGTTTTTAGAAGGATAAAATGAGATAATGTAATGTGTGTGAAAAGTTAAGTGATGTATTAAATAAAGCTTTTGGGTTTTTTTTGTTTTTTGCTTAGTTCATGAATTAAAATAGTTTTAAAAAGTTCTTCAATTTGGTAAATTACACAATATTCCTGGGTGGGATATCCCTCTTTCCAGACCAGAATGTTTTATTTACTGTCCCCCAAATAATACTCAATAATGTATAAGTACAATGTGTATATAAGGTATAAGTTGTGTCCCGGGCTTTTCCGTGTCTCCATTTCTGTTTACATCATTTCACCTTCAAATTCCCTTTTGTCCTTTTCTCCACCTATCCAAATTCTACCCATATTTCAGGATCAAATTCATATTCAATCTTCTCCATAAAGCCTATTCTGTCTACTTGAGCCTGTTTTTTCTTCTTTGAATTTTTACAGAAATAATCATTGGCAGTTGACCATAAACTTTTATTGCTAGCTTTGAACTAGGACTTTACTGGTATTACTTAGGTTCTTCACAAAAACAGAACCAATATGCTGTGTGTGTATATATACACACATAAAAAAGAGATTTATTATGAGGAGTTGTCTCATGTCTGACAAGTCCCAAGATCCACAGGATGAGTTCACAAGAGGGATACTCAGGAGAGCCGAGCTGGTGGGGTAGTTCCAGTCTGAAGGCTGGCAGGCTTGAGACATGCGTAGAAAGAACTGGTGTTTCGGTTTCAGTCTGAAGGCAGGGAAAAACCAATGTCCCAGTTTGAAGTCAGGCAAGAGGAATTCTCTCGTCACATTTACATTATTTTGCTGTTCATTCATGTGCTGTGTCTTGTTAGCAAGGAGATAAGCAATTTGAGAGCAGGTTCTGTAAGTGATATTTGCTCATTTACAATCCATGAGTTTGCATCCTGACTTAATATGTAGTGGGTACATCTACGCACTTTATAAAACCATAACATTTTAGAGCAGGAAGGAGCCTGTGAGGTTATCTTGGTTTAGAGTTGAGGAATCAAGAACAGCTTTCAAATAAGGAAGTTAATAATATACGTCTTTTCTTGGTTTTTAGAAGAATAAAATGAGATAATATAATGTGTGCGAAAAGTTAAGTGATGTATTAAATAAAGCTTTTGGGGTTTTTTTGTTTTTTGCTTAGTTCATGAATTAAAATAGTTTTAAAAAGTTCTTCAATTTGGTAAATTACACAATATTCCTGGGTGGAGATTTTACCACCCCCCCCCCCTCTCTCTCTCTCCATTTAAAAATGTACATGATATAAGGGTGCCTGTGGAGGTTCTCGGCTGTGTGGGTCATGGCCAGTCCCATGAAGGGCAGTGGGGCCAGGGCATTGGACCTGCCCTGGGCCCTGCCCTGTTTGAGTCTGGCCAACTAAAAACTGAATCCAGGCTCCAGGAAACTGGAAAGATGACCAAGAGGTCAGAGAGGAGGTAGAAAATGTGGCAGAGGCCATAAAGGAGAACGGTAGAGAGGAACCCGGCCCCAACTGGGCTTCAGGGGAGGCCAAACCCCATTTTACATCCGAATTCCCAAGTATGGATTTAATGAAGGACGTAGCTTCAGATACCAGTGTCAGCCTTGGAGACTCAATAGTCTGCATGCAGTAGCTTATTGATTTGGGTCGAGTTGATCCTCTTCAACCTATTTATTGACTTAACCCAGTTTGTCAATGGAGAGGTGTGACCATCTAGCCACTTAAAAGGGATGATGGTGTCCAGCTGATAGAGGAGGCTGACACCTTTAAGGCAAAAGTTAATATTGAGGTACAGTTGGCTTCAGAACTAGCCATTGCTGCAATTGAAAACAAAATAGTGGTGGTGTTACTATAGTCTTCTATGATCCAAGAAGTCTGGAAATTCTGTGCAAACCTGTTCCATTCTTTCTGTGAGGACAGCCCATTCCAAAACGAATGATTCCACCTGAAGCCCTGGTCCTGTATTACAGTGATGCAAAGAATTGTGGTTATCTGGTGGATCTTGCCAAACTTCCTGAAGCAAGGCTTCCACTCACCAAGAAGTATGGTTCTATTTTACCTGATATCACTAAAGATGAACTCTTCAAAATGCTTAGTACTCGAGAGGATCCAAGGCATATTTTCTTTGGGTGGTGAATATGGCAGATAAGAAAATCCTAAAACCTACAGTTGAGAATCTCCTCAAGTATTATAGTTCATGAATTTCCTTCCAAGAAAGCAGAGTTGTAAACAAGTATGGGGAAAGGGAATGAAACATATGTATTTCTCATTGCATTTTCTTAATTTGTAATTCTCTAGATTTTTTTGATGTTTTCTGTGTAATCTTCTCTTTTTTAATCTAAAATTAAAATAAAAGTGCAGTAAGCAAGGACTGCATAGAGGAACTAAATCTGTGGGTTCTAGCTCAAAGATAAAAATTCCGTGGTCTGCCAAAGGAGGATTATAACTTTTAGAGTATTTCTAGTTGATTTTTTCATGATCTTTTCAAAAAGGTGTTGTCTTATTGTTGCAAATCACAATGAATGTTAAGTGGAATGGGATTGATTTGTATCCTTGTTCAGTCAAGGTTAGAGCTTGTGAAATGATACCCCCTTTTTCATCAGTAGCTTCAGGGAAACTGCTACCCAGTGTTAAGGTGGTCAGCGTTCAACTCGAGATTATAAAGATGTGGGATGTGAGTTTAAGGTTTAAGACTGGTGAATGGTTTCTAAGTAGTATGATATTTGATAGCAAAATTGAAACAAAAATTCCAAGTGAGTTAATTTTCAGGACTCTGATGCATAGACAATTAATGTTTAAGCCATTAACATTTTTTTCTTGAAGAAAGTAAGTATTCTAATTCTAATTAATATACATTTACTTATTTCATAAATATTGGAGACCTTTGTCTTTCAGTCATTTTAAATGATGTTGAAAGAATTGTTCAGTGAGCATATAAGCCATAAAAACAATTGGTAATTGTGAAAATTAGTGTAAACGATTCAGTAGTTCAGTAAGTTTATTTAGCTTTTCCAAGATCTGTTGTATCTAAACCATAAGAAAGCTCAATTTATCTTGATGCAATTACATCTTGGATAATTCTTCCACATTAGACATAAAGTGATTCCTGGCTATGTATTTTCTTAAAATAAAATTATTTAAGAACCTAAAAATAGGGAAAAAAAATAAAAATGTACATGATATATCAGTCAGTTATTCACATTCACGAGTGTGTCCAAAATGACAACAGATTTAATTTAAGATCGTGTCATCATTTCCTCAAAACATATTATCATACTCGTTAAATTTACTGATTCATCTAGTATATTCCAATTAGGTATTCAGACATAAGGCATCAAGTGGTGACTTTAACTTTTGGAACTGACTATATTGAAGCTGTAAGTTGAGGCTATAGAAGCTGAAGTTGTGATAGCTAAATACTCTTCTTTAGAAGTCTACAGTTATGGGAAGTGGTGTTGATTGTTTTCAAATGTTTTTAGTTAAATTTTTTTCCTTCCTAGATTTTCTTGTAATCATATCTTAAAGCCTTCAAGATGGTACTAGCAGACCTTGGAAGAAAAATAACATCAGCGTTACGCTCATTGAGCAATGCCACCATTATCAATGAAGAGGTATGTAAAATACATGAAATATGTATGATTGCACATCATCACTAGCATTGGGGAGTAATCTCTATGTTTATATTTATTTTGATGTAGACTTACTACCTGTAGATAAAAACCTAAAACTAAACTAGATAGTGTTTTTTATTGAGAAGTTGGCTATCTTATCAATTTCAACTTTCTATAAAGAATTACAACAAAAACTTAACTTACATGTACAAATGACATATGTTTTATATTTTGAAAATGGCTTAGATCTGGAAATTTGCTTTTCCTCTTGACCTAGGCCTAAAATTTCAGTATCCTGCTTCTCTTGGCGAGGCATATGCGTACCTGACCTTTTCTCCTCGACTTTTATTTAGCATACTTATAAAAGGCTAGTATTTTCATCTTGGCTATTTTGATTCATTTTCTCTGAAATCCTGATTCAGTTTTTTGGAGTTTTGGAAACTGACTCCCTATATGGTATCTGAAATAATCTTCCTGGCTTTATTTTTTCAGTTTAAGATACTGCTATCTCCCATTTTTTTCCTACACATTGTATCTTACTGGTTTGTCAATTGAAAAGAGATGATTGTAGCCCACAAGTATACTTTATATTTTGTGGTACCGATGGAAAAGTGCTGCCATTTGGTTTTAGAGGACCTTGCTTAGCATCCCACTTAGTACCTGTGTTATAAACTTGGCCAAGTCAGCTTCCTTAATTTATAAAATGAGAAAATAGCATTTACCTTGCAAGGTGGTTTCAAAGGTCAAATGAAATAATAGCTAAAAAGTACTTTCTTACTCAGAGGTTTGAAAGACAAATTCTGACATAGAGTTTGATATCAGCACTTTAATAAGCTAATGGAATTAAGTAATTTTGAGACCATCTTTGAGCTCGGCTAGTTCAGCCTTTCGTTTACTAGCAACAAAAAGTCAGTTTCACATGTTTATTTATTGAAAGAACCAGAATTAGAATCTTTTTCCTATTTCCTCATGCAGGGCTTTTTCTGATAATTGTTATTGAATAACAAGTCTTAACTTAAACCATTGTTTAGTCTTTGGAACTCAGAATAAATAAAACAGCTTTCCCAACAGTTTTCCTTGTTGTGTAACTCTTATGCTGTTTGTTTACAGTAGAGAAAAAAGAAACCAGGGAGAAGAGCTTGGTGGAAAGTAGAATAACAGCTGTTGCTTGAATTGGCAGCTTCTCCATTCTTGGTACTGTGCTGCTAGGGAATTAGCAAGGAAAAATCCCTCTAATGAAACATCAGCTCCATTTTTATCAGATCCTTTTTGAGGGATAGAGAAATCTGATGATCCTCTGTAGGCTGTATAAAGTGAGTTGAAGATGAGAATTCATTCAAGAAATATTTGAGGGCCTGCATTTTTGCTGACATTTTTGCTGGCATCGGATGTAGCAGTGAACAATACAGACTAAAATTCCTGTCCTCGTGGAGCTTACTTTCTTGTATGTACACACGTATTTACATGAGCAGCAAAAGTGTCATCTTCTTAAGGCTTTGTAGTTTATAATCTTTTAACCACAATGCCTTGCCACTCAACAAATATGTGATGAAAATGAGTTAGTAGTGGAGATAGTTTCCTTTTCACTTTGTTCCTCCGCTCTGAGTGGAAATAGTAAGCGTTTTTAGGTCAAACTGGGTCATTTTCTTTTGTTACATTTTCCTTCATCGTAGTCCAATTATGCACATATTGTGAATATAAAGTGCTGTGTATCAGCAACAGGAAGTGTTCAATGACATAGAAAACCTCATTGGCAACATCTATTGGGTAGTAACTTTCTTTGGCTTGTATGTTGTCTTTACTATTATTACTTTAATATAGGAATAAAATTGTGGTAATTAATACTTAGTTGAATAAAACTAAATCGGATGTCTTATTTTGACAAAATGACTAGACATTTAATAATGTGATCTCCCTAAGGCTGACTGAAAAACTTCTTGTTCCCCCAATAGTGTAGTATTGTTTTTATTAAACTGTGGTAGTATGATGACTGATCAACCATTGTTTTTATATAATTGAAATGTTACACTGAGTGATTTGAATTTTTATTCATTTATTTGCAGGTATTAAATGCTATGCTAAAAGAAGTATGTACAGCATTATTGGAAGCAGATGTTAATATTAAACTGGTGAAGCAACTAAGAGAAAATGTAAAGTAAGTTAAATTAATCACATAAAAAAACAGGCAAAAACTAAATTTAGTTTACTGCGATGAGGAGCTAACTAGAAAAGTCTGCTATATGATGAAACATTTCTTATGTACAGCACTGGAAAAGAATAGAACTCATATGTTGGAAGACTGTATAGAGTGTGTTTTCATAATGATGATGGTTCAAAGAATAAACTGCATGTGGCTTTCATTTAATTATGGATTTCTTTCCATTTTACTATATTTGGATGGATTCAGTCATGTACTGTATATAGTATTTTAATATAAAAGCCTTTTAATAATTCAGATTCTTCATAGAGAAGTGGTGCCGTTTGATCCTTTTCAGGTTTAAGATGGCATTAATCAGCCTCCTTCATTATTGGAGAATTGTATTCTTTTTTGTTCCCCTTTTGGTTTCTCTGTCCATATTTAAATGAAGGCGAAATGTGTGTGGTCTCAGTTATTGTGTTCATTGGGAGAGGCACTGACTGGGTTAGGGCACATGGAATAATATGGGCACGTCAATTAACTGCTTGAATCCTAGCTCTTGTCACGCCCAGGACATCCCTCCTTTTCATATTATTAGACTGCATAATAAATGTAGAACTACTAGCATTTAAGCATTTAGAACTATAGAAAGTAGTTCTATGTTCTGCTAGGTATCAAGATATATAAAGTATCTATGCTGCAAGAAAAATAAATAAAATTAATGCTTTGTAGTAATATGAGGACAAATTAATATTTAGACTTTTCAAAAATAGCCTTGAAAAACTAACCAAAGCCTTGCATCTCATGTTTCATGGTAAATTCTTTATGGTATAGACTTTTGAATCTGTAGTAATTATATGCATGTTAATTAGAAGACTAGTAACATGAATGATTGACTATTACTATATTCTTTGGGGCAGAAACTTCTTTTTTAGAGTGTCTTAACTGGCTTTTCTCCCTCCTTCCCCCAAATACTGTCATCATGAAGGTCTGCTATTGATCTTGAAGAGATGGCATCTGGTCTTAACAAAAGAAAAATGATTCAGCATGCTGTATTTAAAGAACTTGTGAAGGTAAAAGTATAGCAAGATTATGCTATGATTCTCTATAAACTCAATGTATAAAAATACATTAGCACTACAAACAGGCATACTATTTCAGTATACTTTTATGGTTTTATAGAATATTGAAATATTTTAAAATATTAATTGAAGGATTATTAACTTTCCTAAAGTGGCATGTTTTTATTGTAGACTTTTCTGAATACAAAATTCTGAGTACAGCTCTGAAGGCTCAGAGTAATCCTACCAAAAAGGCCAAGCCAAGTTCTGAAAAGTTAATTATCAAGTTTTGCCTATTGAACTTCCTACTTTTGTGCAGAAAGTCACTTTGGGAAAGTGTTCATTGTGTACAGAATTCCCTTTGAAAAGATCAAATATCCCTGTCTTGCCTAGAGTATGAACAATTTTGAATTAGTGAAGTTTTGTTTTGCAAGTAGTAAATGTACCCTCTTGCCCTGTCTCACCTTAGAACCAATATTGCTGCTGCTGTCATGAAAATTATGATGAAAATCTTAGAGCTTTAAAAAAATATGTCTGGGTCCAGTGGTAGGGAAAAAAAAGGAAGGAACTAAAAAAAAGGGGTTTTGTTGTTGTTTTAGAGCAACAGATACCAGTTAGTGGTCTCCTAGTATTTTTCTCTATGTTATGTGAATAGTTTCATTCACTCCATTGGTGCCAGCAATGTTGATTGGTACTTTGAAAAAGTCTAGTATCTCACATGGTTATGTCATTTCAGTTTAGTCCTGTAGAGTAATTAACAAAAAAAAAAATTCAGACCTGAAAAGGGTCACAGAATTTATCTAGTCATAACTTCTCAGTTTGCGGTTGAAAAAAGTGAGACAGCTAGTTAGTGGCCAGCCCAGGTCTTGCCTCCAAACTCCTTGTAGAGGACTACTCCTCTCATTATTTCCAGATTGCTTTTCATCTAGCACTTGAGGTCAGCACAGGGGCAGTGAAAATGGTTGTTTTTAGAGGTTGGCATTATAGGCAATTCTGGAGCATCAACTGCTTCATTAAGAAGCATTTATTGAATACCTGCCTTATTGTAGGCAATATGCCAAGTGCTGCTGAAAACACATGATTAAGACTGGTCCTTATAATAATAATATTTGCCTTTTTCCTTTTTTACTGTGTTGATGTTTGCACTGATGGTGCAAAAGCAATTGTGGGTAAAACTGCCTAGCATAAATTGAGGTAGTGGTATCAGACATACTATTGTAGTAGTCATTGTACTCTTCACCAGCACACAGCTGCAGTAAAATAAATAAATAAATAGATATAAGTAAATAAATATAAATAAATATATTCATACATAACATACATATTATGTGCATGCATGCGTGCCAGTTTCATTTAAGAATGTCCTTGAGGTAGCAGTAGAAATTCTTAGTTGTATTAAATCTTGACACTGGAGTATATACATGGTTTTATAAGATATTATGTAATGAAATGGGAAATATGCAGAAAGCACTTTTGCTGCATACTGAAATTTGATGGTTGTCTTGAGGAAAGTATGTGTGTGATTGTTTGCAAGCTAAGCTATACACTTCTTTCATAGAACACCATTTTTATGTGAATGAAAAACAGACAAATATTGTAATATGTGGTTATTCATACTTGGACATTTGGCAGATATTTGTTGCAAAGTAGATAGAGTGAGCCTGTCACTTTAAAGCAAATAACTAACAATATTGTTGCCAGTGATAAAACTCGAGCTTTCAAGTGAAAACTAGAAACTTACATCTCCACCACTGACAGCGTCCCAATACTTAGTTTTCTGCTGAGATGAGTGTTGCTATTAGTAAACAAAATTATTTGATGTTGTATACTGAAATGTGAACCAATATTTTAAAAATGACTAATGTATGATGTTATAAAATCATGCACCAGTATAAAATCCATTCAAAGCTCAAGATACAGTAACAGATTTTAATGTAATAAGAGTGTGAAAGTTTACATGGCTTCTGATTTCACATTTCAGCTAACCTTTACAAACTACCATGTTTATAAAGGAGTCCTGTGACTAAAAAGTTCAGTATTGCTGTTGTAGGGTGCAGTTGGGAGAGAAGATAGATTTATAAAATAATTATTCACTAAAACGTATATGTTCCAAATAGTAGGTTCATAGAGAACAGTGTTTCTGTCATGAAATATAGAGAATGGAGGAGAATGGAGGGTAGCATCAGTGTTCTGAAAGGATCTAGGAGGAAGGGGAGTGGATGTATGTTTAAGATAGATTTTGCCCATTTCAGAAGTTTGCTTAAGGCTAGGCCTGGGAAAGAGATGAACAAAACGTGTTTTCTTTTCCTCCCTTCTCTACCACATGGCTTTCCTCTAAATTCAAGTATAATATAGATTATGTGACTTTTGTGTATCCTTTAGCCCATGCTAGATTACGCTTTGTGGGCCATATGGTTGGTCTGTCACAGCTACTCAGCTCTGCTGTTGTAGCACAAAAGCTGTAAATGAATGCGTGGAGCTACATTCCATTACAGCTTTTATATACACATAGTTTGCCAACCTCTGGTCTAGGATATTAGCTATTATTATGGCTTTATTATCATATGGAGATACATGTTTCAAGCTCCAAACAACTGACTTGCAAATAAATTACTTTTTAAAATGAACTTTAAAAATTCCTCATTGCTTATATCTAAGTTTGGGGAGGGTCCATATGTGAACCTTAATTTTCCACTGTCATTTTAAAATTGATGATTATTTTTTTCTAGCCCTCTAAATATAATAACTTTATAGAACAGTACAGCTTTGGCTTCGGAGAATTTGACATTTGACTGACCTGGAAAGTCTATCACATTTAATTTTGTTCAAAAATAAATGTTTGTTAAATTGAACATAAAGATATGTGCTGTCTCAGTCAATATTGCAACAACTAGGTACATGTGGTTATTGAACACTTGTAATGCGGCTACTCTGAACTGAGATGTGCTTTAAGTATGAAATACATGCCAAATTTGAAGACCTAGTATGGAGAAAGGGAATATAAAATATCTTACTAATTTTTAAATGTAGACTACATGATGAAATGTTAATATTTTGGATGTATCAGGTTAAACTATTGAAATTAATATCAATAGTTTTTGCTTTTTTAATGTCACTACTAGAAATTTAAAAACTCACATTTGTCCTGTACATATATTTTTATGTTTCTGCAGCACAGATGTAGATTGCTCCTTTGGCTCAAACTTGGTCTCACATTTTTTTTTTTAATTAAAGTTTATTGGGGTGACAATTATTAGTAAAGTTACATAGATTTCAGGTGTACAATTCTGTAATACATCATCTGTATATCACATTGTGTGTTCACCACCCAGAGTCAGTTCTCTCTCCATCACCATATATTTGATCCCCTTTACCCTCATCTACCACCCCTCTTCCCCCTTACCCTCTGGTAACCACTAAACTATTGTCTGTGTGTATAAGTTTTTTTTCTTCATTTGTTTGTCTTGTTCTTGTGTTGTTTTCAATTTTATATACCACATATCAGTGAAATCATGTGGTTCTCTACTTTTTTGTCTGACTTATTTTGCTTAGTATTATAACCTCAAGATCCATACATGTTGTCGCAAATAGTACTATTTCATCTTTTCTTATGTATGAATAGTATTCCATTTGTATATATACCACAACTTCTTTATCCATTCATCTATTGAAGGACACTTTGGTTGTTTCTATGTCTTGGCCACTGTAAATAAAGCTCTAGTGAACATTGGAGCACACATCTTTATGGATAAATTTTTTCAGATATTTTTGGGTAGATACCCAGGAGAGGGATTGCTGGGTCATATGGTAATTCTGTTCTTAATTTGAGGAACCTCCATCCACACTGCCTTCCATAGCAGCTGCACCAATCTCATTCCCACCAACATGTATGAGGGTTCCTTTTTCTCCACAGCCTCTCCAACACTTGTTACTATTTGTCTTGTAGATGATAGCCATTCTAACTGGGGTGAGGTGGTATCTCATTGTGGTTTTTATTTGCATTTCTCTGATGATTAGTGATGTTGAGCATTTTTTCATATGTCTATTGGCCATTTGTATGTCCTCTTTGGAGAAATGCCTCTTCAAGTCCTCTGTGCATTTTTTAACTGGATTGTTTATATTGTTGTTGTTGAGTTGTATGAGTTCCTTGTATATTTTGGATAGTAGCCCCTTGTTGGAGGCGTTGTTTGCAAAAATCTCCCGTTCAGTTGGTTGCCTCTTTATTTTGTCAATGGTTTCTTTTGCTGTGCAGAAGCTTTTTAGTTTGATACAGTCCCACTCGTTAATTTTAGCTTTTACTTCCCTTGCCTTTGAGGTCAAATTCATAAAATTCTCTCTGAACCCAAGGTCCATAAATTTAGTACCTTTGCTTTCTCTATGCAGTTTATCGTTTCAGGTCTTATGTTTAGGTGTTTGATCCATTTTGAATTAATTTTGGTACATTGTGATAGGTAGCGGTCTAGTTTCATTCTTTTGCCCGTGGCTTTCCAATTCTCCCAGCACCATTTATTGAAGAGGCTGTCTTTCCTCCATTGTGTGTTTTTAGCTTCTTTGTCAAAAATTATCTGTCCGTATTTATGTGGTTTTATTTCTGGGTTCTCAATTCTATTCCATTGGTCTATGTGTCTGTTTTTCTGCCAATACCATGCTGTTTTCATTATTGTTGCCTTTGGTCTCACATTTTATTCACACTCTGGTTTGTTCTAAAAAATGTTTTGAGATCCTTATTGTGAATTCGTTTGGAAGTATAGGCTTGCTTATGACTTCACAACGCATTATTTTAAGTTCTTAAATTTCACTATGTGTGTACAAAGGGAGTTGCATTAGAATGGTAGAATTATGGTTGCCTTTTATACCACATGTCCTTAAATTAGTTTTACAATTTAAAAGTTTTGGGGAGAGGTGTTTTGAATGTAAGCACGTTAACCTGATTTTATTTTTGGAATGTAGCTTGTAGACCCTGGAGTTAAAGCATGGACACCCACTAAAGGAAAACAGAACGTGATCATGTTTGTTGGATTGCAAGGGAGTGGTAAAACAACAACATGTTCAAAGGTAAAGTACACTTAATTTTAAAATAAAGTCATGGGGAAGATAGGTTTGTATAAATCAAGTTTTATGTTAAAGCCAGGCTTTACAGTATTGTTGCTTTACAGTTTTGTGTTACTTGATGTATTTATTATGTATTTGTAGTAGCTTTTTATAGGATAAGAAGAAGGAATCCTATAGTCTCTCTTGTGATTGTTTTTTGTGACAATGGTAGACTTCTATATAACTGTGCTATTTCTTTTACCAAAAAGACTGTTTCTATCCTTTAAGGAGGTGAGTGATTTTTTTTGAGAAAAAAATATAGAAAGCTTACCTTACCTTCTATGGCTCAAGACTCCCTATTCACAGTGTCTCTCCCAGCATAACATAGATATTCATTTTGCATCCTTATGCTAATTTTTAATTCATTATACCACCCTTTCTCCAGAATTGGGCATTTCAACTTTGTTACCACATTTTGTTTCACAAGCCTCAACTATGTTATGGTTTAGGAAAAAACCAAAGGTTTATTTATTAGAGTCTTATGTTATTGTTTGTTTTTACTTAATTAACATTGATAATAAACATTTTTTACTATGGTCATTTGTTGCTTGATTATTTTATATCCTTTGAATGTGTCTGTCTGACAGTTAGAATTTAAATTCTTTAGGAAATTTGCTATACTCAAAAATTTAGTAATATTTTTAGGAGAATATGAGTTTTACTGTACTCCTTAAGTAAATAACAAGGTTAAACAGAAAAAGTTATATATAATAATTTGTATTCATTGATATTATTTTTTTAATCTTCCTTTCCCAGTTAGCATATTATTACCAGAGGAAAGGTTGGAAGACCTGTTTGATATGTGCAGACACATTCAGAGCAGGTAATGTGTTGAAATTTGAAAACTGTTTTCTGTAATTTTTATTTTCAAGTTTGAGAACTCATTAACTCTTTTATCTCGTAGGGGCTTTTGACCAGTTAAAACAGAATGCTACTAAAGCAAGAATTCCATTCTATGGAAGGTGGGTTTCTGTTTTCTATTTTGATTCTCATGTGCTTCATCTTGTCTGTCTTTATTTTATGCTGTCTGGTCACATTTCAATATATACTCATAAGCTTAAATCCTTTCTGGAATAACGTGGGGGTGTAATTAATAAATTTTATCTTTTATTGTCATACATGACTCTTCTGATTCAGCCTGATAGATCAGAGTGGACATTGTGTAGTTTTTAATTCTGCCTGTACTTACCATTCTGCCTTACATGCTTTCTGACATTCTTCTTCTCTATTCCCATTGTTTCTTTTGAGACCTATCTGAAGCATTCCTCGATTAAACACACAGTGGTGAATTCCATATTGTCTTTTTCTTTAGTACATAATTTAAAAAGTTTGATCGTCCTAAAATGCCTTATCTCAGGTAGAGATTCTGATCATCGCTATCCTTCATTTAATACATTAGTTTTGAGTTAGATAGCTTGTATGTGTTAGAATGATTAATTAAAAGAAATGAGTCTAGATTGAATTTAGAAGGACTTGTTTGAGGGAATAGCATTTTTCTTAACATTATTAAGGTAAATGGTTTATTATACCCTTAGGAAGAAAGTTTAAAGAAGCTAAAATCTGAGGTAATTAAATGGTGATAACTATTTTTGTTAGTCGTTACCTTCTACCTTTTGGCTGGCCAAAAAAGCTGGTGAACTTTGGCTCTGACATGTTTCTATTTAAAATTTTTTTCGTTTAGTTATTTTTTATGATAATTTCTAACAGGCAAATTAAAGAATAATATTAGGAATTTTATTTTTAGGATAAGAACTGTTTCTAATATAGATTTAAAAAATCGGGATAATAAACAGTTTCATCTTTAGGGTTCACAATTTGCAAATGATATAATGTAGCTGATAATTACTTGGCCAAAGGCAGAGCATTAATTTTTAACCAGTAGTCTCAATACCATTTATTAAATAATCTCTCCTTTATTCGTGTAAAGTTAAAAATCATACCACATACTATGGACTAAAGTATTAGAGAGCATTGTTTCCTCGGGGAGGGCTGAAGGGAATGGGACTGGGGAAGGACTTGAACTATATCTGCAGTGTTAAATTTACATACAGCATTTGTGGGGCAGTAGATACAGAACTGTTTGTTATGTTATTCGTCTTGTCTTTTTAAAAAACACACACTATCTCCATTAAAATTTTTAAATAAAAGAAGTGAAAGCACTAAGTTTCACTTCCCAGTTACCAGTTTTTAACGTGTCCATCTGTGCTTTTTCAATGGCTATACAAGTGAACACATATAGATAGATAGATAGATAGATAGATAGATAGATAGATAGATAGATAGATAGATAGATAGATAAATTTTAAATTGAATGGAATCTTCCAGTGCTTTTTACCTTGATTGCTGTAGTAGTGGTTACATGGGTTGTGTAAATTTGTCAAACTCATAAAAATAGACATTTAAAATGGTGCATTTTATTATATATGAGTATACACTATAGTTGATTAAAAATAGGGTCTTATGACAAGATATTGATTACTCTTGGGAGGAAGTGCGGTGCTGGCTACATTGATTCTTGATGTGAATATGTTTGCCTTGTGAAAATTCACTGAGTTTATCATTTGTGCAACTTTTTTATATATGTTATGCTTCATTAAAACAATTATAAAAAATGGGACCTTAATAATTCTGTAATAGACAATATACTGTTTAAGGTTATTCTTTTTTATTACATCATTGTGTTTCATTGTATGCATGTATATAATTAATCAGTTCTCTTATGAATATTTTTGGTCATATTTCTTGCACATTTATAAATTTTAATTGTATCTTAAAATATGTATTTTAAAATATCTGAAATACTAATCTGTATCTTCTTTTTCAACATTTTCTTGCCTATTCTCATCAGCTTATTTCCCTGGATAAATTTTAGAATTCTTTATTAAGTTCCAAACAGAAAAATCTCCCTAAGGTTTTGAATGGAACTACATTGAAATCAATTAATTTAGGAGAAAACTGAACTGACATCTTTACTATATTTGTATAGTTCCATTTAGGAAGCTGCTATGTATTTTTTGTTAAAAGATTTTATGTCCTTAAGTATAGTAGTTTTCTTCATTTAAATCTCACACATATTTTTTTGTTTGTTTTTAATTAAAGTTTATTGAGTTACATAGGTTTCATGTGTACAATTCTGCAGTACATCATCTATATATCACATTGTTTGTTCACCACCCATTCTTATTAACTGTTCTTCTACCTGATTTTTATTGTTAATTTAGGGGGAAAATTTTTTTTTTTTACACATCATATATCTTTTCCTTTTGACAGTATTGATCTGTATAAAAAGTTGCCACTAATCAAAAGAATACAAATTAAAATATGATCTCATTTTCTGATTTTCAAGTCTAAGTGATTCAGACCATTTGATCCAAATTCAACTTGTAGGAGTGTGTCATAACAATTTCAAAGAAACAACATTATGTATATTTCATATTGGCTATATTTTTAATACCAAGAAGATAGAAAAACCTTAAATGGCCAACAATAGGGCATTTATTTAATAAATAATAGCATAGCCATCTGATGGAGTGCTGTATAGCCTAAAAGTCATGTCTTATAAGACTATTTAATTGTTTTATGAAATGCTTGCTATCGTGTGTTAAATAGGAAAAAAGCATGTGCAAAACACTGGTAGCATTGTTCAATTACTGTATTAAAAATATAAAAAATATTGAGGGAAACAACTCATTCAGAAAAGATGTGCAGCAGAATCATACAGGATTTTGGAATTGGAAAACTGGATAACTGCTTTGTGCTGATCTGGAAGTAAATTGCTATATTTAATACTTACTAGATTTTAGTCTTCTAAATTGAAATTGAGATCATTATGACTTTTCCAGAATAGATAAAAGGTATATTAACAATGTCCAAATTATTAGTATTTGAAAGTTTTGCTGTTGTGGTGGTGGTGGTTAAATCATTTGTCCATGTTAAATAGCTATACAGAAATGGATCCTGTTATCATTGCCTCGGAAGGTGTAGAGAAATTCAAGAATGAAAATTTTGAAATTATTATTGTTGATACAAGTGGTCGTCATAAGCAAGAAGACTCTTTGTTTGAAGAAATGCTTCAAGTTGCTAATGCTATAGTAAGTAGCTTTCAATTTTACATGATACTTTGGCTGATTTAATTATAAAACCTGATTAAGTTTATGATCTATATAAATTATTCTTTGCCTGTAAGACCGACTCCAAATAATTTATTTGTGTTTCGGGCACTGCTGTCTGTTTGATAAGGACTTAATCTTCTCTACATTAAATATGAAATTTGCATGAGCAAGTATCAAAAAAAAATTTTCTTTCTCACATATTCATCTTATTAGTATGTATGAGAAAAAATAACAAACAAATATTTAAGAATTAACCTTGAATAACTATTGAATTTCCTTTCTGTAAATATTAAAACTTTAAACATTTACTTTAGTGACTTTTCAAAGATTTTCACAATGAATCATTTTAAAATATTAATTATCGTTTAGTGTGTCTTTAAAATTGTGATGGAAATAATTTGAGGAGAAGAAGCAGTTTATAGATAATCCTGTAGCACATATTACGAGCCCATGTTTTGCCATTAGGGTGGTGGCAATATTCTTTGGTTGATGGTCAATGCTAATAAGTTTCTTTTTAGCTCTGCCATTATTTTGACCTAGTAGAGCAGAGCTAAGGGTAATAGCCTCACCTCTATTTTATTCATTTTGGTTCAATTTGGTGAGAGTAAAAAAAATGTATACTCTTCTACTTTTTTTTTTTTTTTCTGATTTACTTTTGCTATTCTTTTGCCTAGAATTCTTCCAGATCTTTGCATAACTCTTTCCTCTTTATTCTGGCCTTGGCTCCAGTGTTACCTCCAGAATGGCCTTCCCTGACTACCCTACCTAAAGAAGCCTCCCACACCTCAAAACTAATATTCTCCATCCCATTTTAATTACTGTACATCTGAAATGTTTGACTTTTCATTAAAATGTTTGAATTTATTATCAGTCTCCTCTGTCTAGAATGTAAGTCCCGCAAGGACCCGGATTTTCTTGTTCATCTCTTTGTCTTAGGACCTAAATGGTGCCTAATACATAGTGCTCCCACAGTACATATTAATTGATTGATTGAAGAATTATTTGTAACAAATATTTTTATATAGTTTCTAATGATGAAATTGCATAAGATCAGTAAAAATATGTATCTTTTCTATTTAAATTTCCTAGCAACCTGATAACATTGTTTATGTGATGGATGCCTCCATTGGGCAGGCTTGTGAAGCTCAGGCTAAGGCTTTTAAAGATAAAGTAGATGTCGCCTCAGTAATAGTGACAAAACTTGATGGCCATGCAAAAGGAGGTGGTGCACTCAGTGCGTAAGTATCACTGATGCTCTTGTCCTGTCTTGGGCGTGTGTGTGTGTGTGTGTGTGTGTGTGTGTGTGTGTGTGTGTGGCTTTCTTATTGATTATTTAAAATATATTCCAATAATGGACCTAATATGGTCTATAAAAGAGGTTTAAGTAGAAACAATTTTGGAGTCCCTCTGATGTAGTTCTAACTAGTGAAAAGAAACTTGAGCTATATTTGTCTAATTAGCTTTGAAATCTGCTGGAAATTTGTTTTCCTTTTATGTTTTCTTTTCACAGAGTTGCTGCCACAAAAAGTCCAATTATTTTCATTGGTACAGGGGAACATATAGATGACTTTGAACCTTTCAAAACCCAGCCTTTCATCAGCAAACTTCTTGGTATGTACAGTGCTGGGGGTATGGAAAAATCTCCAAGAAATAGCATGGATCTTTAGGACAGGTTAGGATTTCAATCCTGCACTCTCACTAACTAGTTCAGAAAAATCATTTCCTTCTATGATTTATCTTCTTCATCTGTAAAATAAGGATGATGGTTATCTGTTTCCTGTGGTTAGAGTGGTAAAATGAGCATTTAGATGGCAAGTTCTTTGGACAAGATTTAGAGCACAGTACAAAAATATGTGGTTGTAGTAATAGCAGTGGTAATGGCAGTAAAACTTTTGTGATGTCTCCAGGTGTTACAGTTAGAGAGCATGGAATTTGGAATTAAACTCTGGGCTTGAGTCCCTGCTTTGTCACTTAAGCTTTCTAGTTTCAGTTTTCTCACCTATAAAGTGTAATAGAAATAACTGACTTGCCTATCTCTTATTATGTATGTGCATGTATTTTGTATAATGTAAAGTAAGGTATTCTATTCGTTGTTAATTGTACTTTTTTGGGTCTTATAGGTATGGGTGACATTGAAGGACTGATAGATAAAGTCAACGAGTTAAAGTTGGACGACAATGAAGCCCTTATAGAGAAGTTGAAACATGGTATATGAGTAACAAAAGCATTTTGTCTCAGATATCCTCCCTTGACTTCTTTTTAATAAAACTAGTATTAATTTGTTTGAAATGAAAAATCTATTACAAAAGTCAATCTTCAAATGTTTATATTTTTAGATGATTTACATGCAAATCACTTTAAATCTCAGACAACTGAGCAATTGTAGAATTGAATGTTTTGCTTTTCTTTCTTTTAAACGAATTGCCTTAAGGTTAAAATTGAGGCTTTCATTGGGTTCCTTGAAATAAAACAGGTTAAAAGTTAGTTAGAACACTCTCTTCTATTCTGTTTGTTTACTTATAAATTATATATATATAATAAAATATATAGAAAGAAATTTTAAAAAATGAGTTTAAATACACAAAAACGTTATTTTCACTCCACATGACGATCACTCAATGTGAGAGTATATCATTGCAATTCAGAGCTCTGGTTCTTAAATGTAACATATAACTTTCCCAAATTAACCTCAATTTCCTTATCTATAAAAAGTAGATAATACTAAGTATCTTCATAGAGTTGTGAAGATTAAATTATCTGATGTATGTAAAACGTCCAGCACATCAGAAACTTTCAGTATATTGGTATTGACCATTTCTGTTTTGCTCAAAAAGATGATATTCATTAACTTTCATGGCCACACACTCTCTTGCGTCTTTGCTTCTTCTCACTCATCTAGTTAGGTACCTTTGTCTTTACCTCTCTCTTCAGTGTTGCTGTTTTTTAGGGATCATTCTAGGCCATCTTTTGGATCTTCTATAGGCACTTCAAATTCAGTGTATCCTTATCTTCCCATCCCTGCCTCCCACCCCATTGTTATCATCAATGAATGATAACATCTTCTCTTTTTGCTTGTCAGAAACTTGGGTGTTCTCACTGATACACTAACAAAATGGTCTTTCTGAAGTGCAAATCTGATCCCATTGTTAAAATCTTTTCAGCAGCTTACCCTTGCCTTAGAACGTTTTAAAATGACTGCCACATCTTCCACATCATGTTCTGACACTGTTAGCATTCCATGTGCCAGTCACGCTGAATTTCTCTGTTTCTCAGATGGACACTGCTGTCTGCCACCTCTGAGCCTTTGCCGTTCCTAGTCTCTTTGCCTGTTAGACAGGCATCCTCTCTTCTTTCTCCTGCCCACCTCTTCCCTCAGCCAAACTGGCTAACTCAAACTTCAGGTCTCTCTCGAAATGCCCTTCAGGGACATTTTACCTACTTCCTAGGCTTAGAACCCTCTGCTGTTTGTTTACATTGCACCCTGTAATGGTTGTATTATTCATCACAATTATTCCATGTCTGTCTTCCCTGCTTGAAGATGAAAGGTTTCATAACTGTGTTTTTCATCTTTTATGTTTGCACTACCTAGCTCAGTTTCTTTAGTAAGTATTTGTTGAATGAATGAATCTATCCTTGATTGCCTGATTCTTTGCCCCTGCCTTCCACTATCTTAACTAGCCCTACTACTGCTTCCATTACCACACGAAACTGGGTAATATATTCCTAGTCAATCTATTTTCCGACTCCTGGGTCACTCCTTATGTCTCTGCATTTTGCTTCTACTCCTAACATTCTACTCCTATCTGAGGCCACCAAGAGCCTCCTGATTTCTAAATGTAGTGACTTTTCTTTTTCCCTGGGTCCCAGTATTTAAAATGTTACCTGCCTTTTCTGTTTCAAACTCTTCACTTGTATTGCATGACAGTTGATTTCCTACATTATAGCTTCAATCGTCACTTCTGTGTAATGGCCTAATATGTGTTTCAGCTTTAATCTTCTCTACCACGGTTGAATTCTGCATTTCTAGCTGCCTGCTATGACATTTTTTGTTTCTTATTGTGCTGCCACTTCAAATTCAGAATGCCTGAGCAGGGGCTGTAGGCACAGTACAGCCTTTAGGGAAACTGGAACCTGATTTGCTTACACTCCTCCAGTCCTGTCCTACTTTCATGTCTCTTCTCATGTTTTTGTTTGCAAAAAAGCAAAACTTCTACACTTTTCTTTGCTTTATCTTCGTATGTTTATTTTCATAAAAGATCTAAGTGGCCTAAATACTTTTCTCTAAATTCACAAATTTCACACATACATATTCTAATAATTCTGGTATGTTGCGCTCTAATTTGAATTTTCTCTGATCAATCTACCTATGCAACGTCTCCTAACTTTTACATGTCTTCCTGATTTGATTGCTCTATAATAAAGATGCCATTTATGATAATGTTTTTCAGTTGGTCTGTATTTTCTTATTTTACAATGCATGTCAGAATATACTAAAATGAATAGTATGAATTTTTTTTATTATGGTAGTGCAGTTCTTCCAGTCTGTTCTTCTAAAAGTGACATCTTCTTTGTCAGGTTTAACTGCTAAACCCAGAATCAGTGTCTTTCAACCATCATCAATAACTTATTCTGCTTCTTGCCCCATTTTTGAAACATATTGCTGTCTTCCACTGCAGTCTTTCCTCCCTCTAACACATGACTGTTTTCTGGTATTTTTTAGCAGCATATTTCAAACATGCAGAACAGTATAGAAAATAGTAAATACCTGTTCACCAGTAAGTTCAGTCAGTTCTTGACATTTTCCCAAACTTGTGTTAGTTATTTTTGAGGGAATAAAACACTGCAGAACAATTAAAATCACCTGTGTACCCCCTTTCCTCTCTTCCCATTTACCTCCTGGCTTCCTCCAAAATAGGCACCATTTTAAATTTATTGTTGTCCCATGCGTGGATTTTATCATTTTTAAATGCATATATCCATAAATAAAACAGCATTATCAAAAAAAAAAAATTCAGAATGCCTAAAACCAAATACGTTTTCCATTTATATCTTTAAGACATAAACAGAAAGTATTCTTTCTCCCTTGTCTTGTTAATTCTGTGTATTTTTTAAATTGAAGTTAATTTACATACAATAAAATGCTCGGATTATTCCATCAATTTTGACAACTGTACAATAATCCACACTCCATCAGGAAACAGAGCATTTCTAGAAAGTTTGCTTGTTCCCTTTCCCAGTAAATGCTTTATATTCTAGGAATCCTAGAATACGTCCTTTTTTCCCCGTCTGGCTTCTTTCACTCAGCATAATACTTTTATGTTCATCCATGTAGATATATTTACCTGTATAGCCTGTCCTTTTATTGCTGAGCAGTAGTTCATGCACAGTCTATCCATTTTCCAGTTTATGGACAGCTAAGCTGTTTAAGAAACTCCAAACAATCTTCTGAAGTGTTTCTGCCATTTTATGTTCTCACCAACAATGCATAAGAGTTCTGCTTGACCCACATCTTTAACTTTTGGTGTTGTCATGCTTTTTAATTTTAGTCATCGTAGTGGGTATAGTTTGCCTTGTTTTCAATTTTCTTGTGTATTTGTTCCATTTTCTCTGATAGACTCTAAGCTGTCTTATAACTCTGATAGACTCTAGGATAGGATCTGTGTGTCTGTATATTCTTCACTGCATTCATCCTATAATCTTGCACATAGTAACTGCTCAGTACACTTTTTTCATTGGATATTTTGAAGTGTGCTTCAAGATGAACCCATAATTAAGGAAAAGATCAGTTTTATGAAATAAAATGTGCATTCTCTAATATATCTGAATCATTTGTGTTCTATTTCAGGTCAGTTTACGTTGCGAGACATGTATGAACAATTTCAAAATATCATGAAAATGGGCCCCTTCAGTCAGATCTTGGTTAGTTATCCTACATTTTTTAAAATACTTTTGTTTTTCTGTTAAAATTTCTAAGAACAGATGCACTTGCTTTAATTATTTTTAATATTTGGGTAAAAATAGAAAGTTTAAAAACTCGTCCGTATTAAAGCCAGTAGTTAAATGTGAACATTCTGAACAGTTAATCTCAAGCCATTGTTGATTTTATGTTTACATATATCTGTTTTAGGGGATGATCCCTGGTTTTGGCACAGATTTTATGAGCAAAGGAAATGAACAGGAGTCAATGGCAAGGCTAAAGAAATTAATGACGATAATGGATAGTATGAATGATCAAGGTAAGATGGTAGGTAACTTGACTTAGAGGACAATGTTTGACTATCAGCAAAGTAATAGTGTCACTATGGTCTTGTGGACAAGATGGGGACAAACTTAGACTGAAAGAGTTATTTTGGGTAGAGTTGTAGCTCCTTGAAAGCTCTTACTCAAAGGGTTATGATTATTAAATTGACTTGATCATTGAGAGAAATGTCAAATACAGTGCTTCTCCAAATGAGTCCCATGTAAAGAACACTAGTTCTTCATGATGTTGGTAGAGATAACTTCTTAAAAGGGTAGTTTTGTAGTCAAATAAATTTGGTGGAACACTGGGTTAGGAAAAAACTAAGCTTATTTATTGTAAGTCTCCTCAGAGCTCTAATACGCTAACATGAAGTGGGATGTGTAAGTCAGGGATAGTCTAAGCTCACAAACTTATTAGGCTCTGAAACTCATTGTTCCTGCTCAGAAGTACACTGCTCTAATCATTCTTCTGATTTTTCATTTTCTTTTCTTTTCCATCTATGATTCATGTTTTGTGGTCTCTACCACTTTCCTGAGCTCTAGGTTTTCATAGTAACCCAAATAAAATTGTGTCTTTCTTATCTCTATATCTTGACCACTGCAGAAAGTTTTGCATGTAGAATTAATAATTGCAGCCATGTGTAGCGTATTTACTCTGTCCTAGGCACTGTCCTGAGCACTTTACATGTATTAACCCACTTAATCTTCACAATAATTCTTACGGGACAATTCTGGGGTCAAAATCTATTATTATCTAGCTTTTACAGATTAGGAAACTGAGATAGAGGGAAGGTGAGTAATTTCCTCCAGGTCACTAGCTAGAGAGGGGATAGGCTGGGCTTTGAACTCAGGCATTGTGGCTCGAGGGTCTACACTCTGGATCACCTTCTCTCTAGGTGCTCACTAAATGGTGGAGAGACATCTCTATTTACATGTTTGAAAGTTTTCTGAGGCACATCAGATCCAAAATGTAGTGCTTCTCCCTTGGTGAGTGACACTTCCATCTATCTTTTCAGTCAGCCAAGCTAGAAACTGGGATAAACTTAGATTTGTATCCTTGCTGATTTTCTGTCTAGTAGTTCTGTTGATTATAGAAATTGAGGTATTAAAGTGCCTGACTTTTCTCCTTTCAGTTGTGTCAATTTTGCTTCATGTATTTTGAAGCTCTTTTGTTGGGTGCATACAAATTTAGAATTATGTCTTCTTGGTGAATTGACCCTTTTATCATTAAGTATGTTAATGTCCTCCTTTGTCCCTGATCTACTTCATCTGATATTAATACAGCCCTTATAGCTTTCTTTTAGTTTTTTGCATTGTGTATCTTTTTCCATCCTTTTACTTTTAACCTACCTATATCATATTTGAAGTGAGTTTCGTGTCAAGAGCATGTTTTTTCTTTTACTACATTTTGATAATCTCTTAACTGATATATTGTTCATGTATTAGAATATAGTTCTGCCATTTTATAATTCTGTTTGTTCCCTTGGATTTTTGTTGTTTTGCTGTCTCTTTTCCACTTGCCTGTAGGTTATTTGAACATTATTTTAATGTACCTATAGTGTTTTTGAGTATATCTCTGAATAGTTTTCTTAGTGGTTGCTCTAGGTATTACAATGTACATACATATTTAACTTATCACAATCTACTTGTATCAGTAGTTTACCACTTCCAAGTGGAATACAGAAGCCTTAATGTCACCTTAGAAGTATGAGGACTACTTGCTAAATATTTCTCAGATATTGCCTCTTTGCCTCTGTATTCCCTGCATTCGTTCACACACTCATCATTTCTTAACCTGGATTGCTATAGTAGCCTCCTAACGTTTCCCTTTCTCTTTATTCACCCTCTTTTTAATCTTTCTTCCTCATTGCCACAAGAATGGTCTTTTCAAACATAACACTTCTAGGGTCAAAATCTCTCAGTGGCCCTTTATTGTCTTCATGACGAATTCCAAACTCCTAAGCTTGGCATACAAGTTCTATTATCACCTTATCCTTACCTACTTTTGCAGCTTCTTAAATCTCCCAGCTCTTATCCATGTGTGGTTCCTTTTGCACAAAACTTTTAATTTGTTCTTAGGAATTAATGTTCTGCTTCCTAGAATGCCCTGGCTCCTTTCTTTTCTTTACTTAACTCATACTTGTCCTTCAGGACTACTCAATTAAAGAGGAACTGCCAGCATGGAGTCTTTCCTGACTTCCCTCTTTAAATTTTGTCTCCTTTTGTTTGCTATTTGCTTAACTCTATCATATTGCTTACCATGATGTACTGTTAATTAGATTATCTTCTTTCACTCCTTTTGAGCTTGGAAGGAATATGATACACATTTCCTAAATATTTTATAGTAAAGATGTGGATTAAAAGCTGCATTTATGAAATGGATTTAGAGGTTTTATGGACTACAGGCTTATAATGAGACAATTTTGTCTTTATTTGTATTGCATTGGTAATCAGACTTCACCTGGATTTTAGTTCACTTCTGGCCAATATGCTTAGAAAGCATAGACAAATTAGAAGTTGTATTTAGGAAATCTAGATGATAAATGAGGTTCTAAACCATGTTATAAGAAGAACAGATGTTGGATATTTGTTACCCAAATTCACATTGTTGAGAAAATTGTTGAGAAAATTCACAGGTGACACATGGCTCTTAAATTTTTGAGAGCCTTATTCTTTGTGCTGGGCAAAAAGACATCTATGCACAATAGAAAGATGTGCCAGGCAAACATTTCGTTTTAATATGTGAAAAGATTTTCCATAATTACAGGTATAATAGAATGGCATAGATGTCCTTATTTTAGATAGTGGGTTACCTCTTCTGAGTATATTAAGACCGAGGCTAGATTACCATTTATTGGGGGGATGTTGCAGAGGGAATGCAAACAAGGTAGAAATTTTGACTAAAGGCCATCCTGTTTCTGAGAATGTATGTAACTAACACCAGAAGAAATTCACCTCATATTCAAAGAGTTACCAAAACACTGGAGGGAATTAACTCATTCTTTATGTTACAGAAAGGATTAAAATACTAGTAATTAGTGTATTATAGGAAATATAACAATTGTTTTGTTGATTATCGGTAGAACTACCTACTTCTGCTTGCTTACATGCCTGAAAATTTGATTTAAAGGTTAATAGTTATTTAAAGCTGAGGTGAGCACTTTTGTTCTTTTTGGAAATATACGTTTTACCTCTGGTATATGCTTTGAGGAGTAGTTGGATATGAGATATAGAAAGGATAGACATGGGTTTTCAGAATGTTCTATTTTAAACGTAATATTCTATTTTACTTACACTGTAGGGTGAGTACTTGTATTTTTATTTTTTATAGCTCATGAATATTGTAAACATTATTTTGAATATATTTCATATTTAATTTTTAAAAATCAGGCAAACATGGCAGATGATAACATTTGTTAAATCTGATGGTGGTTTGACCATGATATTTGTTTTTCTGTGTGTAAGGTATTTGCACATAACTGCTTTGATAATGTATGTTAATTGTATATAAGTGAAAGTAATTGACCCTTGCCTGCAGAACTTGATAGTACGGATGGTGCCAAGGTTTTTAGTAAACAACCGGGAAGAATCCAAAGAGTAGCAAGAGGATCAGGTGTGTCAACAAGAGATGTTCAAGAACTTTTGACACAATATACCAAATTTGCACAGATGGTAAAAAAGATGGGCGGTATCAAAGGACTTTTCAAAGGTAAGAAAAATAAGCTTATCATTAGTTAACACTCTGAAAGGAAAGTTGAGAAACTGAAAATTAAAACCAAGAAGTACTGCCAGTCTTAGAAAATATAGTGCTGAATTTCTCATTATATTTAAGTACTTCTGGGATTTATAATGTGAGCTGTGATTTATCTGTTTTCAGATTCAAGGTAATAAACACTTATTTTTAAAAACAAACTTAATGACTTTTGAAGATATAATATATAATCAGAGAAAATTTAGAGAATATAAGGAAGTATAAGAAAAAAATTTAAAACACCCATTACCTTTACTCCTCAGATAATCCCATAGATCCTATTGCAGATAGCATTTAATAATAACTAGTGTTTTCTTCTGATACTTCGTCACTATTTTCCATATATTGTCAAATATTCTTCAAAATGTAACTTTTAACCACTGACTACTATTCCATTTGAGCATGTATATTTGTTTAATGCAGTGCTTCTTTGTTGGATATGTAGGTTGATTCACCTGTTTCTATGTCAATATTCATTCTTGTATCAGTTTCTATGCCATCTTCCATGAGGCTAGGGGGTTTGTCTCTTTGATCAGAAACATAGTTGATGCTGAATATTATAATTGTGTAAGAATTTAATGTTTCTAATTTAATGTTCAAATGTTTTTTCAATGTGTGTTTTTTAGGTTACTACTGAAGTGTAACATGTCTGTGCATTTACTGGTTTGAATTTCCTTTGTGACTCACCTCTTAGGTTCCTTCTTTATCTATTTCATTTTTTCCCCTTACTGCTTTGTAGTAATTCTTTAAAGTCCTTGGTTTATGTCTGCAAATATTTTCCCCAGCTTTTCTCTTGCCTTTTATTTTTATTTATATTTTTTAATGAACAGAAATTTCATTTTTAATGTAGCCAAGGCTATTTATCATTTCCTTTGATTTTTTTTTTATGCTCATAAAAGTTTTCCCCATGTTGATACAATAAGAGCTATATTTTCTTCTACTTGGTTTGGTTTTATTCCTTAGGTTTTGCTTTTGTTCCATCTGGAATTTATTTTGCTATGTATTGTGCAAGGTAAAAAGATAAGTTTGTTTTTCCAAAGAGTTAATCAACTGTCCCAGCCATCTCTTAATTTTTTCTGTATTATAAATACTACTAAAGTGAATTTATTATTTCAAATAATAATGATTAAGCGGGCTCCAAAGAAGAACAGTACCACTGAATAGCTTTCTTAAAAAAATGAGTATTTACAGAAGTTCTTATCACCTTTTGTCTTTTATACTTTTCTTATTTTCCTTGCTTGCTATGTCCTACTTTTTATGACAAGGGAAAAAATGAGACAGACATGTTTAAAACTGGTTATAATTTCTAATATCACAGGCTATTTCAGATAGTTATTAATAAACAAGTTATGTCAGTTTAACATCTTTCCCAGATTACCCTGACTATTCCCCACACACACACCCTTCCTCCTTCTCTCCCTCTCTTCCTTCCTCCCTCCCTCTCTTTCTCTCTCTCTTTCTTTCTTTCTTTCTTTCTTTCTTTCTTTCTTTCTTTCTTTCTTTCTTTCTTTCTTTCTTTCTCTTATTTTTATTTTATTTTTCAACTGCGGTTGTCATACAATATTATATTAGTCTCAGGTGTACAACATAGTGAGACCCTGACTATTCTTGATAGAACTACTGCAGATCCATCAGTCAGATCTCATCCAAGCATTGATTACTCAATAAAGGCACAACCAAAATGAAATGATCAGTGGATATGGGGCACATCCTTGCCACACCAAACTCCTAATATTTTTTTAGAAGTTTTAAATTCTCAGAAACAAACTCTTATGACAAGTCACCAATGAACATAGAATTCACATCTTAACAGAGATTTAATTATTCACAGATTTCATCATATGTTTTATAAAAAACATATCTTTCATTTATAGTTCTTTAATTCATTCCAATTAGCCAGCTCTGATCAAAGAATCAGGGGAAGCTTTGTTTTTCATTTTCATAAATGTTCCTGAGAAGTGTCAGAGTTAATGTTCCTATGAAATAAATAATTCTGCCGAAGCAGTTCTACTTATTCATTGTTGTTACTTCTATCTCTTTTACTTCCTGTCTTTTCAGCACAGCAGCTATCTTCTGAAGGAATACTCTTGTCAGTTCTGCCCTAGTGTGCATCCCTTTCGTTCGTTGCCTGTTTTACTGTGGAATTTGGACTGTGTGGAAATTCATTGATAAATGGAGTTAGATTATTTGTCTTTCTAGTCTCTGAAGCTTTTTGCTACTTTTAATAGCTTTTTAGATATGTACAAATTTTCAAGTTCTCTCAGACTCATTCTTTCATATTCTCTTACCAGTAATCCAGTCTCTTTCCCGATTAACCCAAAGCTATAAACAGTTAGTTTTTTGTTCAGCATTCTCCCATATCGGAAAAAGCATTAAAAATTATTGTTATTGCTTACTATTAATAGCCACTGGATACAGTTTTGCTTGTAATGGCTCATTCACAGGTATAACTAAAAGTATTAAGAAAAATCTTAGCCCTTAAGGAAGTCCCTTAATACAGAATTTTACTTGTTCTTTCTCAAAAATATGTAATTGAGATAAAAGATTAGAAAAGACTATGTACAAATAGAAATAATTGTGTTAGAATAAGATTATAGGTGATTTTTTTCTGTTTATTTACTCAATTCATTAAACTTTCTATGACCCTGATTATATTACGTTCTATATTGACTCAAAACCGTTTTTATTTTCAGGTGGTGACATGTCTAAGAATGTGAGCCAGTCACAGATGGCAAAATTGAATCAACAAATGGCCAAAATGATGGATCCAAGAGTTCTTCATCACATGGGTAAATACAAAGTTGTCAGTTGCTAATACACAGTTTAATTTATAAGGGTTGAGGTTTAATAAGCCTTCTGTTGTGAGATTATGAAAATCTGTTCAACAGATGTGTGATTTGAGGGAAATGGCCATCTGACTTCTAAGTTGAATGGTTGTAATAGTGCTATTAAGCTGAGGTTTTATTCACCCCTCTGCTGCCATCTGTGTGATTTTTTTCAGGAAGCTACTTAATCATCTTTTGTTCATGCTTATTTTGGTGACCTTTTACCGTAGTTTAGAATCTGGATATTTTCAGTGATGAGACTTTGAAACTATATAAGCATTTTGAAATCTAGTTCCACTTTTACTATGTAATCTCTGAAAAGTTCCTTAAACTTTCTGAATTTCACTTTCCCCTTCTTTAAAATCACAGATAATATCTCATCAGGAAATTGTGACAATAAAATGAGCTAATAAATATGAAAGCATTTGGTACAGTGCTGGGCGTAAAGTAGATGTTCAGTAAATGGTGAATTTTTTCTGTAAGTCCTATTAAATAACTTCCCACCCTTCCAAACTGATTACTGCTTACAAGACTTTCCTGGACATCCCAGAAAATACTTTTTTTGTTTAGATTTTTTGACTCTGTACTGTGTAACAGGTACTGTTCTAGATCTTTTCATGTATTTTCTCATTTATTTCTCATAACTTGATGAGGTAGGTTCTTTATTGTCTTTTATAGATGAGGATACTGGTGAATATAAAATTTTGAATTAGTATGTTCTTTAAGGCTGATGACCAAATTGCAGTCAGAACCCAGTATATTTTTTGGAAGTTAAAATACTAGACAAAAGTAACAAATGTTTCAAGTTCTACTTAATAATTATCTGATTTTACTTTCATTCTAGGTGGTATGGCAGGACTTCAGTCAATGATGAGGCAGTTTCAACAGGGCGCTGCTGGCAATATGAAAGGCATGATGGGATTCAATAATATGTAAAGAAGATGCCTTAATATAAACTGACTCAGTTGATTACATTATTTGCTGAGACCTCAGAGTTTCCCTCCTTTTTGCAAACAGGGAAAAAAGTATTTTTCTTGCCTGTTTTGCCCTTTTTCTTTATCTTTTCACCTTTTCCTCTTCCTTTTCTTTTTCCTCCTTCCTTCTTCCCTCCTGCCCTCTCAAATAAGGGAAGAATGTATGGTTTTTGTGGAAATCATTATATTTTTGCTTTAGATTTTCTTCTGTTAGTTTTTGCCATCGTAACACTTCTTAAGTTAAACAAATCATGATGTAAAATTTTAGTACTTAAAAGTTTTTAATTGTTTCAAAGGCCAAGCATTACATTTGTAAACAGTCCTGGTCAGTAGTTACATGATGTCTCAATAAAAGTGCTGTAAAATAAACTTCAAAGTCATTATAAGTTAAGAGGTTGTTAACTTTCTTTATGGTTTCAAATTATCAGTGTATCACATTAAAGGGCAGACAGAAAAACCAATAGCACTATGTCATTTAAAACTATCCCTAGAAGCAAGTATGCCTTTAACGGGAAATACGGTAGAGTTACCTACCTATTAGGGATTTTTGTTTAATTTAGAATAACTAAGATAATGTTGCCATAGAAAATCTTAGCTCTGCCATTTAAATTGAAATTGTGAATTTGGTTACAGTTCATACAATATGTTTTGTATATAACTTGCATTTTTTACCTCATATTTTTGAAGCCTTAATGGCAATACTTGATTTTTTTTGAAAAGCCAATTTTGTTCTGTTTCTTACATACCAAAAATCTGCTTGAAGAAATTGATATGCTTTGATGATAATAGATAACATATAGATCTCCTAATGGAAAAATAATTGCAAATATTAGCCTGTTACTGTTACATATTAAAAATAATGGGAACATAACAAGGTTGATCTGGTTGTTGTTTACTTTGGATTGCTGCACAGTTCATTTAGAACAATGGCTTTTAAATAAGATATGGAATTAATTTAAAATACTAAAATAATTATGCCTATTATTGACATCGTAATGATAAAAGATGTAGTGCAGCAGTGTATTTTCGACTAGGATGAATTTGCTGATCTACAGTAAAGGATTCATTTGTAGTAAATGGAGAGAGTGAAAGAAATAGCTAGTTTTTATAGTATTTTTTATGACTCAAGTGTTTTAAGAAGGTCTCATAAATCAAAGTATCTTTAGAAAATAATTACATGAAGAATGCAACTGATTTTCTTGTTTACTTGGGCAAAGATGTTATATCCCACTAAGTTATTTTCACCAGTTAAAAACTAGAATATTCTTATAGGACATTGTATACCCTGTAAAAATGATGTATCATGTGTTCTGCAGAAATGTCATTGTAAGGTCCAGCTACAGAAATTTGACAATAGAGAAAATATTGTTCGTCAAATTAGTTTCTAATTAAAATGCATACCACCTTTTCTGGGCATGGATTTTTGTGATTTTTATCTTCAAGGCTCCACTTTTGACTTTTGACAGGGAAAGGAAGTCTCACTCATTTCCTTTTGTGGATTCAGGCATTGTTTTTTGTATCTTTGTGTCTGATGCAAATTATATTTTTCAGAAGCAAAAATAACTGTGGCAAAGGACAACTAAGGTATAGACACGTAGTTCAGCTTTCATTTCTCTTTCCTCTTCTGTAAAATAAGGGAATTAGAGATGCTGTCTAAAATTTTGATTCCATTAATTCCTCAATCTGGCATCTTTAGTTACAAAAGCCATTCTTCTGTTCTCAGTTTGTATTAAGGTACTGATTTTTGACGGCGTAAGTACTATATACCAAAGTCAAATTCTTTAATAAGTTGAACAAATTTCCTGTGTGTTTCACTATTAAAATTGGTTCTTTGGCTTTTTGTTATCTGTTATATTTCCAGCTTAGACCACTAGGTAGATCTAATATACAGCATTGGATTCTTCCTGAATTTTATATTGTTACTTAAATACGTACAAACATAAAACTAAGTATATAATTCCTTAAGCTTACAATGCATATGTAATTATAGAACAAAAAGACATAAAAAATAATTATAAAAAAACTACAATACCAAGAAAGGGCAAATTAACAATGTGATGTAACGGGTGTCCACGTTCTCCTAGGAATAAATTTGCTGGCATGTCAGATAGGTGTATGTATGTATGTATGTGTGCACAATAATTGCAATTTTATGGAGGATTTTTTTGGAAAAAAGTACTTTTCATCATGTAGTAAAAGTGATTTTAAAGTATGTTATATATACCATTACTTTATTCAAATAAATACAGGATATAGTAATGTGAGAAGTCCTAAATTTACTAGAACTGAAGTCTCATCAAGCATATTAATGTAGGTAAAATTAATATAATATTAATACCTCATGTCAGTGAATGTTGGTTTACTTTTTAGACCATTCTAAAAAGTAAGCCAAAAGTATATTATGGTTTACTTTTTAGAATGAAAGGTCTAAAAAGTAAACCTAATATAAAATAAAATTGAATTTGTTTTACAGGTAGCTCTAGTACATATAAATAGGGTTTCCAGGTGGGAATTCCCGCCCCTTCTCAGGAATTTTTTTTTTTGCTTTTCTGTTCCCGAATCCCAAGAAAAGTTGGTTGGGAAATCGGGAAAATTGGCTCCTTGAACCCAAGTGGTTGGCAGTATTGGCCGTCACTTTGTGGAAACGATTCATTGTGACGAACAGAAAACAGTTTATAACTTGGGATTCGGGAACAGGAAAGTGAAAAAAATTCCAACGTGTGGGAATTCCCACCTGGAAATCCTACATATAAACAAGTATTTCAGTAAAAAATGGAACAAAGCATTTAAATGTGAAGGAATTTCAAGTTGATGCATGTGTATTCAGAAAAGCAAGTAATTTATATTTGAATACGAAGAGCAACCAAGAGATTTGAATAAGTTCTAATAAAAACTATGTCAGTGAGAACCATGGCTAAATCAATGTAAATAGTTTTGGTCTTTCTTAAAATCTAGCCATGATTATTAATAAAGCCAAATAAGTTATATACAAAATGAGAAAGCCATCATCACAGCTCAGAGTTAGATGATTCTGTTCATTACTGGCATTTACTGGATTAGAAACTGAGTCACCTTAAAAATTCTGCTCTAAATTCCAATTACCATGTTCTGAACATTAAGCCATTGCATTACTATTGAACCTTCTTTGCTTTTGAGCCATAAATTACAGGAATTGATGAATTTATGTCAAGTGTTGGGGGATTCATTTAAATTTTACTTCTAGATCAGTCGTATAGTCTGTGGCTTGTTATTTTTGTAAAGTAGTTATTGATACATGAAATTTTGCTATCATAGTTTTTTTCCCACTTTGTCATTAGTGGTAGGTAATGATTTGTGCTCAGTGTTGAGTAGTTGCTAACCCATGACTCTAGGCCCTCTCCCTCTCCCTGGACCGCTTATCTATAATCCAGGCATATTGAATACAAGGTAATTTTCGGATACTTTTAAAGTGAAAATAGACCTTATAAACTGGTAATTATGGCACATTTCCTTTGACAGAATTAATGTAATGCCACACAAGTTGTTTGGAGTTTGGCATGTATGTGCTACTGTTTGCAATTCTCATTTTGTCTTCATTTGAAATCATCATTTGAGGAGCATATTGTATGTTTTTTAAAGTGTTCTCTCCTTAGCCTAAAACAATGCATTTCTCAGTAGCAGTTGGATGATAAGTGGAAAAACAGTCAAATTACACAACAGTACCTGCTTGTAAGTGGGATAATTCAGATGAGCCTGACACGAAGAAAATCGCCAACTTTTCACCTGAGACTCCTCTTACACTGCTGCATAAAGGCTTTTCCTTCTCATGGGAAACAGAAGGGACTAATATCCTGTGACTGTGGTCTATTTTTCTTAAGCAACATATGCCAAAGTTTTGTGAGCCTCTTTTCAGAGAAAGGTCCCATATCTTCATCAAGGGAGGAGAATGTGTAATGTATATATTTGGAGTCATGTTTGCTTGCTTTTTAAATGATTTTTAAATAGAATTAGGGAAATATGCTCCTCATTGGCTCAAAAGAGGTAAGAGTTATTACTGGACATATTGACAGGCCCATAATTTCTGACTTTGGGAAATCAATTAAGGGGTTCAGAATTTCATTTATGGCAGAAGTGGTGCAAGAAATATCTGTCTGTTTCTTGACACTCCATTTGATAGGAGATGGAGTATGAAAACCTTCAGTTAATGAGTATACCTTGATTTTTTTGCCATTTCCTTCTTGTGTTAAAAGATACATGGATGATCTTGCCCTGAGATGAAAGGCATCCTTACTTGTGGAAATCCTCCTTATATCTTTATACTTGGTTTTTAGATTATTATCAGAAGACCCCCCTAGGTACAGACTTCAGATAAAGATGCATGGTCCTCAACATTGAGAATATTGTGTTTTGGCATAGTGTATAAAGAAACTAATATTTTATGACTAATGCCATATAAAAAATTCTGGTAGTTGAATATCAATAGTATAGTCTTGTGACACACACACAAAAAAATCTGACCAAATTTCATTTAAAACAAATGTGTTCACAGAATCAAATAAAACAAGTTCACTTGGCATTTTCATTTGTTTCTTAACACCTAGGGCCTTAAGTTTACAAATGGCTATCTCGTCATAACACTTCAAAAAATATACACATTTTACTAATTTCCATCCAAATCTTTCCAAATATCACACTCACCTTTCGTCTAAGAATTTCCTGCCCTCCTAATACCCTATTTTTTGACATTTTCATTTTCAGAGTGGCTAAGAGGATAGGCTCTAGAATCAGACTGCCTGAGTTTGAATCCTTGCTCTGCTTATCAGCTTTGTCCTTGAACAAGTTACTTAACCTCTTTAAACCTTTTTTGCTTATCTGAAAATGTTGGTAATTGCAATAGTATCTCAGAACTGTGAGAAAGAGAAAATACAAGGAAAACCCTTAGTAGCACAGTACCTGGTATATTGGGCTCCATAAGTGAAGCCACTACTGTTATTTAACAATTTATGCTTAAAATCAACCTAATGTGGATTTTTAATTTTACCACCTTATTCTTGTGCATCAATGATGATGAAAATATATCCCCCTATTTGTGGAATGGGATAACCTTGAAAATATTCTCTAGTAAAATATTTATGTAGCTACTGTGTTTCCCTGAAAATAAGACCTAACCGGACCATCAGCTCTAATGCATCTTTTGGAGCAAAAGTTAACATAAGATCCGGTCTTATTTTAATATAAGACCCGGTAATATAATATAATATAATATAATATAATATAATATAATATAATATAATATAATAATATAATATAATACTGGGTCTTATATTAATTTTTGCTCCAAGAGATGCATTAGAGCTGATGGTCCGGCTAGGTCTTATTTTCGGGGAAACAGTATGTCAAAACTAGAAGAAAGTCTTGTTTTTTATTTGATGGCCATTCCTGGTTATTGAATCTTATTCAGCTTTGTTTTCCCAGCCTTTCACAGAAATTGATCCTAATTTACCTTTTTTTAGCTCTGTATGTATCATTAAATGATAAATTTAGACCACATTTATGCTTTCAAGTACATACCTGAATTTTTTTTTTTTTGTCATAGTGATATAACTTATACTACAAAGTGAAAGAAGGAAAGTTTTGGTATGTCGCTTTGTTGCCCACTTTTAGTTGACCTATGACAGTCTGGAAATGACAAAAATGTAAATGCCCAAACTAAAACCATTAGAATTGCTATGCTTTTCAGTTGCTGAGTTGTTTGTTTGTAATAGACTGCTCTTCAATTGCATATTTGTGTTAAAAATAACTTCTGAGAAAATACTTCCAGTTCATGTTGGAATGTGACTTGCATTTCAAATTTTCAGTAAACAAAGAAATGTACTTATAAACCATGAAAATTAGTTCTGCTTCAGTGAAAATTGTAATTTGATGTTTAATTGCCAATTTTCAAAATAAAATCATGCATTTATAAACATTCCACAAATTTTTAATAACAAAGATTGTTGATTACCCTCTTGCCAGTAAGAGGAAAGGGATTTTGAATACATGTAATGTAAACTATCTTGTTTATGAAGGCCAATTCATGAAGTCTTTAACAATTGGCTCTTTATTTTTGTTTTCAATTTATTGCAGTTTGTTTTGTCATTTTGGACAGACTCAACGCCTGGCTAATGCCACTAGACAGCATCAGATTATGTTACTAAAACTTGTTTACCTCAGCAACAAGCTAATTTTGTTAGCAATAGATTATGAATTTCCAACCAATGTTTAAAATGTAGATGGTTTTCAAATGATCAACTTTTATTTTTAAGGTTTTTAGTTTGTTTTTTAGAATATCAAAGTTATAGCAGGATGGAAAGTATACGGATGGAGTAAGGAAAAAGAACTTTTGCACAGGAGAGAAAGGAATATTTAAGGTTGTAGGGGTGTCCGTGTGCTGGCTGCTCGCCATGCTGAATAACATACACTAGGACATAACTTTGGGGAGCATTTCTGAATTTTGCCTGGCATGAAAATGGAATTTAAAGTATCAAATGAACCCCACCCCGCCTGCCGTGGCTGAAGTAATGTATTTTATTTTTGACATTTACAATTCGTGAAACCTTTCATACTAAAACTAAAATTAAAAAAAACATTTACTTGGTAATGCCCCAACTAGTCTAGTGCAGTAATCACTACAATCATGAACTTTTTAATTTGGTTGAACAGTGGGGAAAATGGGAAAAGTCTGGGATGCCTCCTCTAACCACCACACACGTGCCCCTAAAACATTATCAACTATCCCTCACATTGTTAAAATGGAAGCTTGCTGTTGCCCTTTGCTCTCCTTCAAGTCTCCCTTAACTTTTTCTAGCTATATTTATTTCAGACTAATGTAAGCAAAAATTCACCTTCGAGGCTCTTATTTCAAGGCTATTTGGCTAGCCTGTCATTCAGGTTAGGAATGGAATATGTAGAATGAGCCACGCATTTTCAGCAACCATATCTCAGCACAAGCCTTTGAAGACACAACCGTGCAGCTGTTCTCATTTCACAAGTGCAGTAAAAACCCATGTCTGGGGGAGAGGTTGCCCAGGATGCAGCTGGTGAGTGGCTGCGCCGACATCCACAGTTAGGCTCCAGGTACAGGTACGAGGCATGACATCACTGGTGATGCCAGGCGGCGGCCCGGCGAGGTCCCGACACGGACCGGGAGCGGTACTGCAAACGGCCCGCCCCGCCCCGTCACGCGAGAGCCGGTAGTAGTGCCTCCTAGGCTGCAGTCAGCCGAGTCCCGGGTGCCGAGCCCCGCGGGCGAGGCTCCGGTCGGCCCCGCCCCTCGGCCAGGCTCCGCCCCCAGGCCCGCCCCGCTCCTGGCGCTGTGGCCTGTCAGGGCGTGGCGCTAGACCGGCGCTGCGGGTGAGTCCCACTGGACCGCCCGCGAGCTCTGACCACAACTGGGCAGGGAGGCGGAGGATGGAAGTGGGCTTATCGGCCATTACGTTCTATCTCGCCAGCACCAGCAGCCCTGTGGCGGCGACAACGATGGACCGGGAGTCAGTGAGCCGTGCGGAAGGAGAAGCGGCCGCAGCCTCGGGAGCTGCCGCCGCCGCGGCGTTCAGGGAACCAGAGCGGCAGGTAGGTGAGGCCGCCGAAGGCGGCGGCGGCGCCGCGGCTCAGGCGGGGAGAGCCTCGCCTAGCCAGCTGCCCTTTTGGTCTGTCGGCCTTCCTCCGAGAAGGCCGCCCGCCGGAGGTGCATTTCGGGGTTTCTCCTCAGAATCCTCGCCTCGGCTCAGACACTGGCTTGGAGAAAGGGTCCCCTGACCAACCCCTCCCCTGGCAGCGCCGCAGACTCTCAGGGGCGGCCTCAGGTTTCTACGGGTGATATTCCAGCCTCGGGTCTGCGAACGAGAGAAGGCAGGCGTGTCCCCGAAAGGTGGCCTTCGTGACTGGAAGCCAGGTGACACCGGCTTCATTCACTTCTCAGTCTCTCCTGTGTGAGCGCCTGACCTGGCATCTGGCCTTTTCTTAGCTAATGGCCAAGAAGTGCTAAGTGTGTACAGGCGTTTTCACATGATCCTTATAACTTCTGCGGGAGGTGACGAAGGCGCAGAGCTGCGCTGTCCCATAGAACTATAATGCGAGCCCCACTGTACGTTCTACGTTTTCTAGTAGCCACATTAAAAAAGTAAAAAGAAATTAATTTTAATATTCTGTTTAACCCAATTTATCACAAAATGAACATGTAACATGAAGTGAAATAATTTTAGTATTGTATTTTACCCAATGTGTCAAGAACATGTCAACATGTAATTAACATGAAAGTTATCAGTGAGATATTTTACATTTTCTTCTGGGTACCAGTCTTTGAAATCCTGCATGCATTTACACCTACTGCACATCTCAGTGTGAACTGGTCACATTGCAACTGAGCGTGAGCCACATGTGGCTAGTGGTTCCTGTTTTGTACAACATGAGTTTGGAGAGTTGGGTAAGGTTTGAGGTTTGTTTTGTTTTGGATTTGGGAGTGTAAAGTAGTTGTTTAGGATCTTAGGCCAAGTAAAACTAATGAAGAAATTGCTTTAACTGAAACCAGCTCAGGTGTATACCATTTCCGCCGTAAAAACCTCAAGTTGCTCCTGTGTGGAAATCTTCCCACCCTCATTGAGAATTAAGCTTTTTCAGTAACTTCATTTTTGAGAGTTAACTTCTTGAATGTTAGTGAGACATTTCCCCCAAACTACACGTTCCCAGAGAATGGCACCGGAATATGAGTATAGCTTTTATAAGGTACAGTTTGCATTAAAAACTTTACCACATACTAGTCTTTATATGGAATTTCTTGGGGGTTTTTTTTGTGTGTTTTTTTCCTGCTTAAGACAGAGGACTGTAACGTCTAGAAGGAATTTGCTGGCAATGCTAATTGATTAGGAAGCCACTTTTTGCTTCAGTTGAGACCTATTGTAGACAGGTAGACTTGAACTGAACCTTTTAAAAAAGTCCACAGTGCTTGATGTAGACATTTCCATTTGTTACTATAATTGTTTTCATCACTACTTAAGCTTTGAATCTAATAGCAAAGTAAACATACCTGTACTGATTTACCAGATAAATATGTGAAGAGAGTGTTGTGGCTTTGTGATTTTATGTTTTTTTCATATTCTTGGTTAAAAAATAATAAATGTTGAGCAGTAAAGAAAGCTCTAGAGCAAAAAAAGTTACAAAATCGTAGGAATCCCCCCATCACCTGTTCTTCACATTCACATTCTCCAAAAGTAGCTAAGTTTCTGGTATAGCCTTTCGGGGATTTCCTATGCATATATAATCTTTCTTGTTAAACACAAATGGGTTCATACCGTACAAACTATTTTTATAACTCTCCCTTCCTGTTCTCTCTTTCACATTCCTGAAGCAGAAACACCTCTGGGAACCCCAGCTCTATGAGTAGTGGTTTTACCACAATAGGAGGGAAGAAGGCAGTGAGGTGGAGACTTGGATGGAAGGAGAGGCTGCTGTCCTGTACTCCTTGATCAGTTTGTCAAAACTGAGAAATCCCAAGTGCCACGTAAGGAAGGGAGTAAGAGATAGGAGCTTGGGTCAGTGTTTAGAATCAGGCCTCAAACCAGGCCATCCAGCAGCTTCTCTGACTAGACTTTTAACCATAATGTCGGCCTCAATATTATTAAAGGAGTTAAAATTTCACTACTACGCATTCATTTACGGTATTTATTTAGCACCTCTGCTGCCAAGTACTTACGATGTGCCAGGAGCTGTAAGTATAGGCTAAAGAATATAGCAAAGAAGGATACACACTGTGCCTACTCCTATGTTGCTAACCACCTAGTTGGGGAAAGTGACACACAATAAATCCCAAGTATAGTACATGTTTTAAAGAAGTTCTGGGTGCTCTGGGAGTATATAAAAAGAAAATTGCCATTAAAAACAGGTGCTGAGGAACAAGATAAGCAGAATTACAGACTGGTTAACCATAAAATGTAATAAAATGTTAATTGACATTGCATCTCATAATTTCCTGGTGTTAGAAAACTCTTTTCAGATTTCTGGAGTTTGTTAAAATGGAATTTGTATAATTGACAGTAAGAATTTTATTTGCAGGTTTACTGTTGATCTGTAAAATGAAACATTTGCAAAATTCAGGGAATAACTTTCATTTATAGTTGTTGGAAATTTTTTAGCAAATTACTTTCTGATTGGTTTTGCCCATCAATACCTCCCTTAACTGACTCGCCCACACCACCCCTCAAGTAGAGTTGGAATCACATATCATAGATTGTCTTTCACAGATTTTTTACTTGCCAGTCTGGTTCCTTCAGATGAGGGGTTGACAAATTATAACGTACGAGTATGGGCCTGATCCCACCAACCACCAGTTTATATAAAGTTTTATTGGAACAAAGCCATGCCCATTCATTATGTATTGTCCATGGCTGCTTTTGCAGATTTCAGTAGTGACAGACACTATCCTTGCAAAGCCTAAAATATTTGCTTTCTGGCTTTTACAGAAAAAATTTGCTCACTTCTGCTTAAGATGATAAAACGTGGGTTTTACTGTATCAAAAAATTAATATTAAAATTTTAAAAGGAAATCCTTAAATAAAAGTCCCTTTAATAAAAATCTATATGAAATGTGACGATTGGAGCAAATAAAATCCATTTTTAATTACATATCATGTATAGAGAATATTACTCAAAGTTCTGTTTATACTCAACTAACTGGTTTTGTAATGAAAAATAGGAATCGTGTTTCAGCCTCTGCTTTTGTAGATAAAAAAACCCACAAACTTTTAGAATATAGCCAAGAGTCAGAGTTAATGGAGATAGTAGCTAAGTTTATACTAGTTGTCATGACCGAGCCAGAATGTTTTGATTTATTGAAGTTGTTTAAGGAAGGTAAAGTAGTTGAGTCAATGAGAGACACCCCTTCTACTTTGTGTCTTAGAAAAGAAAAATTAAGCCAGAGAGACTGCTAGAGGTAGCAGTGAAAAGCTTCTTCTGACCTGATGGGAGTGGGATGGGGGTGGAATGGGGCATGGTGATGTGCTGTGAAAGGTCTCAGCTCTATTCACTGCTTTGGTATCAGATCCATTCAGCTAGTATGGGAACTGGAGATCTTAACTAGCTCCTCTGACTTTCCTTTGCCTATAAGGGGATCCAGAAAGTCATGATCCAAAAGGAGACATTGATGTCAGGACAACCATAAACCAAATCTTATGTCAAGGGGAAAAATGAGATTGGATAGGAATGGTTCACGGTGCCTAGGGATTAGGGATAGAAGAAGGGTGGCCTGGGTGGGCCATATATTGTCCATTTTGTTTATGGACACAGTAAATGGGCTGTAATGGAATTTAAATGTTATTAGAATTCTATAGAATACGTATTATTAGTTTTAAAATTCATAAACTTTTTACTCGTTATTAATGGCTGGGGTTTGTTTGAACCCTCAGGACAGTCTAATGAAAGTTGTGGTTTTTGTTTCTTTCAGGTTAATCCATAGATAGCCCATGCTGTCAAGATTTTTATGATCTCAGTTTGCTGTATAGCAGTTCTAGTTGCTGTCAGTAATGACCACATGTGTAATGGAACAATGCATGTGTTCTTTGGGTTGGATACACTTGATTCAAGTCCTGGGTAATGACTAAACTTAGCTTTGGGAAGTGAAGGGTGCAGAAGAACCATATCTACTTTCTAAGAAGGAACTTAGAGGATTAAGAGGAAACAATGCATAAAAATAAAGTTACTTATACTTGCATAACTAGGCAATTCTAGTTCACTATTTTTATCAGTACAATCCCATACCTGAACATGTAATTTAAAGTATTTTCCTAGTGGTTGAACAACAATCATGGATTTAAATTATGCTAAGTCATATCTACACGTGTAAGAATCTGTATAGAGGACAAAATTTTTGAACTTTGGACTATCCTAGAGAATCTCACTGACATGGATTCTAATCATGACAGTCCTATAGTCCTGCATCATTTTGCTTTGGTTTAGTTTTAAAATTGTACTAGGGATACATGAACATATTCTCATTACAAAAACAAAACAAAATAAACAACAACAAAATACCAAAATGAATAGAAAGCCCCCTTGACCACTACCTTACCTTTACCTACTTCTCTGTTTTCGTACCTAACCCCAAGGGTCCCCACTGTTGCCAGATTATTTTTCACAATTATTTGTACTGTGCCGTCTCGAAATCTTCAGGTAAGATGATTCAATGAAGGCTTCCTTAGGTGTTTAAACTTGAGACAAGATGACAGGGAAGAGAAGCTCTTCATCCTCTCCCACAGTATGCACGTGCTCTGAGTTTGGCACATGGCTATATGTATGAAGTAAAATTATTATTTACCTAGTAGTGGAATTTTAATGTATTTAGAATTCCATAGACTACATATTATAACTTTAAAATTCATAAACTCTTTTTAGTATCAGGAAAACTCTGTTGTCACCTATATGTTATTGACTAAGAAATTTGGAAGTTCAGAGAGAACACTGATGGTCTGCTTTCCAGATCTGGTTTACAAATGAGTTATTTGGCCTGCACATTGCTTTAAAATTATTTTCAATTCAATGTCTTTAGTTGGAGCATTCTCCAAAGGGACTATCCTGCCATCTTTAGCTTTACTCATTTTTGGTACCTGTTTGGCCCTAAAAGCCATTTGAATTTGGGGCTCCTGTTCTGAGAAAGGTGAGGTTCCGAATTAAACTGAACTGATTTTGTTTTGCTTGCACATAGCTAAGCTCAAATCCAAAGACTTAGGAGAGTTGCCTGATATAAACTGTTATTTTATTTTACACATCTAACATGTATATGTCTGTCTGTATGATTTTCCTTTGATATTACACATTAATCCTGCCATAATTGTGCGTTACTCTTTAAAAATGGTTGATGTCCAGTATGTCTTCACATATTATATACAGCATTGGAATTGCTATGACTTGAAGTCTGGTGCATGATTTCTTAGCTTTTAACTTAAACAAAAGTTTAATTGGTTAAGTTCTATTTTTTCACCTCAGTAGTGAGTATACAGATTTTGCTTTATTATTCATTAAACTCTTCTTAGATGCTATTGACACTCTTGTGATTGTTTTATTGTTTTAAAAATACTGTTTAAGGATTGGCTTATGTTTCTTTATTCCCTAAAGTAAAGCAACCCAGAATTTCTTTTGTCATATTAAAGAAAATTAATCTCACTTGAAATTCTCATTTTCTTAATTTCTTATTGACATTAGATGAGTAATGAAAGAGTCTTTGAAAATGTAGAACTGGGAGTCATCGGAAAAAAGAAGAAAGCCCCAAGGAGAGTCATCCACTTCGTTAGTGGTGAAACAATGGAAGAATACAGCACAGATGAAGATGAAGTTGATGGCCTGGAGAAGAAAGATGTTTTGCCTACTGTTGATCCGGTGCGTTTGATACTGGTGATCCTTTTGTCAGTGGGTTTTGTTTTGATTGATGTTTCTCCCAAAACATTGAATGGAAGGGGACTTGTGAGGTTTAAATCAACTATATTCTGATTATAAAGTTATGTATTACGATTTTGGTAGAAAATAGGATTTTTATACAATATGGGTGGAAGCATTTCCTACATTTCAGTAGACTGAAATAGTTTGTTTTTGAGTGTCAGAGTTCTTTGTCAGTGTGGATAGGTTTTTTTAAGATTTATCTTACTAGAGTGCTTGATTTCCAGTCCCTTTGAATTAAGGACTGTACTGCCATGATAGTTCCCACCCCAAACTTAAAGGAGTTGTCAGGTTTTTTGCATATTGCCTCAAGTTTTGATTAGAAGATAGATGTGTACAGTTCTTAATTTTATATGCCTCACTAGCTAAATTTAAGAATTTCTAAGTTATAAAAGATGTGACTGGGGTGGCCAGTTAGCTCAGTTGGTCGGCGTGTGGTACTCTTAACAACAAGGTTGCCCGTTCAATCCCCACATGGGCCACTGTGAGCTGCGCCCTCCACAACTGGATTAAAACAACTACGTGATGGAGCTGATGGGTCCTGGAAAAACACACTTGAATAAATAAAAGTTAAAAAAAAAATGACTATAAAATTGTAAGACTATATGTATATATTTTAAAAAGTAGTATTGCCCTTCTATGTCTTCATTTTAAGAGTTCAGTTGATCAAATATTGACTGACGTTCTAACAGGTACTGTTTTAGGCACTGGTGATACAGTAATGGGCAATGTACATTTCTCTTCTATGTTAGTGGATGGACAGGAAGTAAACAAATATATACTATAATTTTCAGACTTTTAAAAGTGCTATGAAGAAAATAAGCAAAGTAGCAAGATGGAGAATTATTTATGTTTGATTCAAAAAAACGTTATTACTTGTTTTTCATCAGATTGGGCTCTAAATAAATTTTGGTTATTAAAAAGAAATCAGATCCAGATTCTCTACTAGAGAAAGTATTCAAAGGACTGTGTAATATACTCTGAAGGCAATTTCAAATATATGCAGAATATTGCAGAGATGTTTCACACAGTGGAAGCATTGTTGGAATAAGTGTCTTTCTTTTAAATTACTTGGTAGGGATTAGTTTTTATTTGTATAAATTTGTACGTATAGGTATGTTTTTCAAAGTTATTCTCGCAAAAATTGCCCTCTGTTTACATAGCAACATAATAAAGGCATTGCATAGAAAAAAAATTGCATTCTTATTGCTTTCGTAAAGATTTCTTTTTTTTTAAGCTTTCTTGAGATACAATTCACATAGTAGTTTAGACTATCTTCTTAGCAGTTATAAGTTTTTGTATGTTACATATTCATTAATCTCAGAGTATTTCCTCTTTTCCTTTTTGATTTTTTTCTTTGATCTTTTGGTTATTTAAGAGTATGTTGTTTACTTCCCACGTGTTTGTGAGTTTCCCACATTCTTTTTTCTATTACTGATTTCTAATTTCACATGGAAAACATACTTTATATTATTTCTATCCTTTTAAATTTATAGTGGTTTATTTTATGGCCTAGCTTATGGTTTGTCTTGGAGAATGTTCTGTACATACTTGAGAAGAATGTATATTCTGTTGTTGTAGTATTCTATAGATGGCTGTTAGGTCTGCTTGATTTATAGTGTTGTTCAAGTCTTCTGTTTCTTTGATGATCTTCTGCCTAGTTGTCCTATTCATTATTGAAAATGGAGTATTGAAGCCTTGAGTTATTATTGTTGAATTATCTATTTCTCCCTTCTGTCAGTTTTTGTTCTTTGAGCCCCCTTATTGAATTTTTCATTTTAGTGATTATACTTTTCAACTCCAGAATTTCCATTTGGTTCTACTTTATAATTTATCTCCATTAATATTACCTGTTTGATGCAACATTGTTGTCATATCTTCCTTTATTTCTTTAATTATGATTTCATTAATTCTTTGAACATACTTTTGTAAAGGCTGCTTTGAAATTTTTTCTGTTAAATCCAACATCTGGTCATTCTCACAGGTAGTTTCTCTTGCCTGTTTTTTTTCTCCCCATGTATGGGTCATACTTTATATGTCTCATAATTTTTTGTTGGAAACTGGACATTTTAGATAACATTTTATAGCAACTCTGGGTACTGCCCCCGGGGTCTTGATTTTATTATTTGTTTTGTTGATTTATTTAGTGACTGCTGGGTTTGTTTAGTGAAGTTGTCTCCGCCCCACCCTCTGTTCTCTGCTACAAATTAGCTGGCCTATAGCTTAGCCTGTATCTTCATAGAATCTAAGAATTTCCTCCCAGTAATCATTCACCACAGTCTCCACTGATTTTGAGACCACCTGAGGCTTGGACTTTCCCACCTCTGCTGCAAATGAAGGCAGTACATTTGGGAAGAGATTAGGAGCTATGTTTTATGGCCTACTTTTCCCCCTGGGCAAAATCTCTAAACCAGAGCTTTGAAATTAGGGGTTAGAGACAGCGGGGCATTTCTCTCTGAGTGACTCCCCTACTTCAGGAGCTGACTACTTGGCGGGGGTGTGGTCTTCTTGGCTTGCCTCTTCCGTGTGGAACCACTGCATTATGAACTTGGGTAAGGGTGATTACTATGCCAGTACTCTCAGTGGCACCATGTCCAAGAAAGAGCCTCCATTTCATGAGTAGTAGATTATGGAAGAAGGGAATGCCCACCAGTCAACTGCATTCACCTTAGTAATAGTCAGCTTGTGGGCAGGATGAGAAATGCTGATTGGCGTTCTGTTTCTCTTGGGAAGAAAGCCCTCTGATTGGAAACTGGGGCTAGACCAATTCCTGTGTTCTTAGCTGTACCAGTCTGGAGTTGAGTGTATATTTCACTTTGCTGAGAAGGCAGTGAGGGAGAGTGGTCTTGGCTCAGTTACCATGCACTCTTGCATTTCTTACCCAGTTTTGATATATTTTCTTGAATAGACATTTCTTCATTTGTTGTATGCCCATAGGACTATTTCCAGATGCTTTAAATGTTTGTTTTTAATAATTTTCACCAGTTTCACCAGTTTTCACCAGTTTCAGTGGGTCCCCAGAATTTCTCATAGTGTTATGCTGGAAGTCCATATCCACTCTTAAAATCTTTAATTGCCTTGTATATAGTATGTTGCCATTAGAATTTATTTGAATTTCTAGGCTTAAACTAACAGGTTCCCGGGTGATAAGAAACCTGTCTAATATTTCCTTCACTAGGAGGCAACATGAGTATCAGAAACTTGGTTTTTAGTATTGACTCGATCCTGTGATAGTCACCGCTCTTTGACAAAAACTTAACTCTCATTGCACTTCCATGATTATTTAAAAAAAGGTAACATTTGCCTCGTCTATATTCAGTGTTGTTTTTGAAATTAAATGAGATAATGCATATGAAAATTCATTGAAAATGACTGAGAACTATATGCATGCAAGGTAATATTAGTTAAAGCAAATATAATAGGTAGCACAAGAAATCTTACTCAAGAGGCAATTTTAGAATTCCATTGGAATTTGAAAACCCATGACTAATTTAAAATTTTTCCCTATAGTTCTTACTAAAGATTTATTTTAGAGTTTATGAAATTAATTTGTTTGATGGCTCCATTCCTGAACTCTTTATTGTGAAGTTTTCAAGTTATGTTTTCCTTGGTGGTAGTTCATCTCTTCTAGAGTACAGTGATTTTGGGGCAAATAGGAGCTGCTATTATATATTAATGTAATACAACATAATGTAATATATAATATACTATATATATTATATACTATGTATAATGTATATAATATAATATTGCCAGTAGGAATTTTATAAACTCAACCTGAAAGCAACAGTTGACATTTTTATAAATAAAATTTTTACAAAAAACAATCTAGTACAATTCATGAAGAATTTATAATGAACAAATAGGACTATCCATGATGACTAAGTTAACTAGGATAAAACAGTAACAATTACTTAAATCTTTTGCTAAAAGAGGTACTTTTTTTGGTGTGCAAGTTTTCATTGCTGCCCGAACTGCAAATGTGTTCATCTGGTTTATTATTTATGCATGCATATATTAATATTAATCTGTCACTGTTTTTCTTTAATGCTGTAGCTTAATATAGACCTCTGATTATCAAGCAAGCTTACAGTAATTTTTTTTATTCCTAAGTAGTTTTTTGGAGGGAAATTTTAAACCTTAATAGACTGTATTATAGTTTACTTCAGCCACTGAGGATTTGCCCACTGAATCTTTTTTTGTCCAGAATTAACTTCCTTTGTGATTTCCATTTCCAAAAAGATTGTTAAAGCTTACAGCCAACCAAGACGTCCACCTGCATAACTTTATCAATTTTTTTCCTGGAAAAATAAGCACATCTTAAATGCCATTAGAAAGTTACCACTTGAATATTTAACTTTTTTAAAAAATCTTGAAAAGGCAGAATTTAATTACACATTGGATTTTACAAAGTCTACGTATAAAATGTTTTTCTCTCTTGCACTTCTCTCATAGCATCCATTGGTTTTTTAAAAAATTGTGATAGAACACTTAACATGAGAACTACCCTCTTAACCAAATTTTAAGTGTACAGTACAGTATTGTTAACTGTAGGTGCAACGTGGTACAGAAGAGCTCTAGAACTTAATCATCTTATGTAACTGAAACTTTATACCCATTGAATAATAACTCCCCGATTCCCTGCTTTCCTGAGTCCCTGGCAACTGCTATTTTACTCTCTGCTTCTGTGTGTTGGATTATTTTAGATACCTCATGTAAGTAGAATCATGCAGTATTTTACCTTCTGTGACTGGCTTTTATGACCTAGGATAATGTCCTGAAGGTTCATCCATGTTGTTGCATATGGTAGGATTCCCTTTTTAAAGGCTGAATAATATTCCATATATGTGTGTACCACGTTTTCTTTATCCATTCATTATCAGTGGACCTTTAGGTTGTTTCCACATCTTGGCTATTGTGAATAATGCTACAGTGATCATGGGAATGCAAATACTTCTTTGAGGTCTTGATTTCAATTCTTTTTGATAAATACCTGGAAGTGAGATTGTTGGATCATATGATATTTCTATTTTTAATTTTTGAGGAACCTCCATACTGTTTTCCATAATGGCTGCACCATTTTACATTCCCACCAACAGTGCACAAGGGCTCCAGTTTCTCTACATCCTCACCAACGCTTGTGACTTTTGTTTCTTGGGAAGTTATTTTGGGTAATAGCTATCCTAACAGATGTTAATAACTGAAGACAGAGCTGGCTTTACTTACTATGAAGAGCAGACATTGCATTTTCTATTTGCTTCTCATTCATCATAAATCTGATAAGACAAAGGAATTTTGAAAAGATGTCCTATATTTACATAGCAGATTTGTAAAACATACCAATTAAAAAAAAAACCCTAACATTTAAGAATAAAGATTTAAGAATACTAAATATCAAATTTAAGAATTTGATACTTGATAGAAAATAAGAAATGGAGACCTAGATTTTTTTTACACTCTTGTGGTAATTCTTTCCCTTAGATTTTTACCTTAGATGTGCCTTAAGTATAAACATATTTCCTGTAATTTATTTACCTTTTGATTTAGTTTTGATTAGGGTTCCTCAAATATGTATTTATGTGTGTATCTAAGTATATATGTTTTAAAATTTTGATTATGCACATAATTGTTACCTATATAAATGGGCTGATGCCTTTTGTTTGTAATATAGTCAGAACTCAAAATTATCTGGGCCCATTTTTCACCTGTCAAATTTTTGAAAAGGAAAAGCACAATATGCTGTGGTGAGAGTCCTAGGGAGCGGACAATCTCTTGCATTGTTGCTGAATATTGTAAATTTTCTGGTATAAAGTTTTGCAGTGTAAAGGAAGAGCTTTCCATATGATTATATTTTTGGCCTAGTTATTCTACCTTTAGGAATTTAAGCATTTGGGAAATATGCGTAATATTTCAACATAGTAAGTGGGGAAAACAGGATAAAGTACAACAGTGTTTTAAAATATGTACTCATATATGCTCCGGAAAATATACTAAGCTATGTCAATGATAATTATCTATGGGTGGTTAAAAATGTAATTATCTATGGGTGGTGACTTACATTTTCTTTATACTTTGCTCCATTTTCTAAGTGTTGTATAATAAATAAACATAACTTGTCTAAAAGTAATTCTAAAAGTAAGTTGTTTAAAAAGAAAAGTAAAATATAGCAAGTCTTAATAGTTCCTTATGAAGGAAAAGATGGATACTTCATTATTCTTGAAGAAATGGATGCTTACATTTTTGGAGATGAATAAAATGAATCAACTTGAGTTTGCACCGTAAATTGTAAATCTTGAAGACCCACGATCTCATCCCAGTTCTATTACTGGAATAATGATAGCGGTAGTACTGTTGGCAGTGTTGACAGGGTTCTAGTGTTGGCTCTGAGCCACCTGTCCTTTTGATTCAGTAAGGTCAGTGTCTAAGCAAAGAGTCTATAAATTCATTCTGTATAACTGTGTGTTATGATAGATGTTACTGAGGAATCCTTATCCAGTTCCTCAGCTCTGGAGCAAGTTTGACTCTTTGGTAGTCGCAGTCTGGATGTTAGCAATTCTCTCTAGAAACAACCCCAGGAAAATTGATCCATTGAGAAATACATGCTTTCCTTCAAAAGCATGCTTAGTCTTTTTTAATATTTAGTCCTATTCTATACTTTTTGTACTTTCTTGGCCCTATCATTTACCATGTGTTATAGAAATTGGTTCCATTCCCTGCATTTCTGCACTGTTCATTTGCTGTAAAGACCATAAGGTAAACACTAAGGTCAAAGTATCTTAAACAGGGCCCCTAAAATAACCCTTATCCCCACATAAGAGAGTCCTCCTGCTCTAAATATAGAAGGTACAGTAGATTTGATCAGGGAGTCAGAAATATATAGTATTGTCTTAGTTGAATGTATTTGCTTAGACATTCATTTTTGTGTAAATAGGAACTAAGGAGCTACCTTACTTGTGTGTCTTCTCAGGAATACCATCACAGAAATTGGCATACCTCCTTTTCATGGAAAGACTGTTATATGTTCCTGGCTCTCTGCTTTAGCCCATCTTGCCTGCCCACTCTTACAAATATATTCTCTCTATATATATATCTCTCTCTCTCTACACACACACACGCACGCACGCACATATGTATATATATACACACACATATATATATGTTGTATCATATATGATACAACTTTAATTTTTAAATTAGCTTGAATTAAAAAGAAGTTGATAAGACAGACAGTAGTCACTCAAAATGACTTTGAAAACCCTCAGGTAAAAATATCTCCCTCTCTTAACCAGGAAGAAAAGGAAGTAACATTAAAACTGACAACCTGATCAGCTTTAGATATCAGAAAGGGAAGATACTTCCATCTCACCAACAGGACAGAAAGAGTTTCTTCCAGTGTCTACAGTTTTCATTCTGACAGATATTCTTGTGTTTGCTTTTTTAATACTCTTATAATCATTAACATATTTCAGCTAAGATGATGGACAAATTTATCTTTTTCTCCCTTCCTTGGGACCATTAAAATAATGATTAATGTATTTGATTGATTGCAGGCCCTGTACTATGTTTTCTTTTTAAATGAAAATAGTGGTACAATGAAGCATGTGGCAGGCTTCACAAAAGTATTCTATGGCCTTAACACGTTGCGTACAGATCACAAGAATCTTCACGAGGGATTTAAACCCCGCCATACGCAACGTGTTAACAGTACCAAGATCACCGATGGAGGTGTGTAACATAGAGTGCATTCTGCCAGGTCCTGGCCTACCCAACATACGCTGAGCTTGTCTTGGATTATATGGTCTAATCCCTTTTTAATCCTTAAAGAAACAAAAAACTCAACTTGCCACTTATTGGTTCCTTTTTTTCCCACCATTAAAGTTCATTTGGTATGCCCTTATCCTGCTTAATTTCGCTGAACCTTAATTCCTCATTATACCATAAGGGTTTTGTTCTGTGTAATTTCTTAAGGTCTCTTTCCATTGACTGCACACTTCCTCTGATGTGCTTATGAACAGTGAAGACAAAAAAGCAGCATGACAGGAGAAAGGAAGGCTCTGAATATTCCACTCTTAAGTAATTAAGACTATGACTTACCCCCTCCACTTCAGTGGCTTCTGCTTGTTTTGGTTACTGCACAGGCTTAAGGTGGTGGTAGTTATAGTGGGGAATGTAAAATGTTTTTGTGGAATCCTGACTATCAAACTTACAAACTTTTTATTGGATTATAGTCTGTTTGTAGCACTGTCTATAGCATATTTTACGTGCCTACCAAGTATTGACTACTTCATTCTGGCCTAAATATATACAATGAGTTTATGTATGAATGTTGCTAACTTGACTTCTTGTTGCAGACAAAACTTACCTGGGGCCCCTACTTATGGTTTTACATGCTTCGTGCTGCCACATCAACCCTCTCAGGTATTACTTTTCTGTTTGAATACTGTATAGCTACTATAATATGCTCCAGGAGCTTTGCCAAATGGGGTGTTTCAGTAATGAAGGAGAAACAATAAGGAGTTAATCACTCTTGCTAGCTTGTATTAAAAGGTATTAATCTAACTGGTACTTACTTAACCTTAAAATATTCTTCACCTTCTGGTGTGTGTGTGTAAAGAATTGAAAATGGCTATATTAATTTAAATACAATTTTCATATTCTTGAACATTTTCTGTTATCAACTGTTTTGTAATTTTATCACTTGTTTCTCTACTGATACTGTTCTCATTCTGTTTGCTTATTCTAAAGCCTGTAATTATAGTTCATTTTTATTTCTTTAATATTTCATTTCTTAAGTTATAACTTAAGATATAACTAAGTCATATGAAGGAAATAAACTATCAATTTATGAGTTAATCATTCTAATTTTAAATATAGGTTTTAAATCATAAAACTTTCCTCTGCCTCCAATTTTAACTCCCTCATAGCTCCTGTCACTTACTGTTTTTTAAGATCTAATTTTGAATAGTAATTCATTGAACATACATTTATTGAGCACTCAGTATATGCTAGACAGTTTGGTGTCATGAAAGAACATAAGCTTTACATTCAGACTTGGATTGAATTTTGGATCTGCTTTGTCAGCCTGGCCAGTTCTTCACCTCTCTGAGTCTAACTTTTCACAGTGCGTGGCATGAGGCAGGCACTCGGTGAGTGTTACAGTACAAGCCATTCCTCTCGTCCAGCCCAGTGGTATCCCAGCCCTCTAAGAGTACACATTTTTATTTTTAAAGACATATAAAACAAATAACAAATAATTATAATACCTGGTGGTTAGATATTATTGGGGGTGTTATCAGGAGCCCATAAGGAGCCAAAAGTGCTTCTTGGGGGAAATCAGGGTGTTATATACAGAGAGATGTACTCAATGTTCATCTCTCTCTGAGGGCAGGGACTACAACTTTTGTATTTCTCCAGTGTCTTGCACATAGAAAGTGCTCAAGAAATCTTTATGGAATTGTGTAAGCCATTTAACTTTTGTATCTTTAGTGTGTGACTTTCTTGGAGAGAAGATTGCATCCGTTTTGGGCATCAGCACCCCAAAATACCAGTATGCCATTGATGAGTATTACCGGATGAAGAAGGAGGTATGTCTGCTTGTTACATTTTCTTGATTCAGTTTGGTTTGCTGTGGACTTGATGGGTTGTATAATGAACACATGTATCTTCTAGGTGCCCAAAAGATAGCTCCCTTAACCTAGGTATTTCATTCCAGAGGCATTCATTTCTTTATCAAATTGACATACATTTTAGAATTTTTCAATACTGAAATTTCTCTAGGATCTATGTGTAAAATAAGCTAGATTTCATTGTGCTAGGTGTTATGGGGGGTGCCTTATATATGTCATTTTATTAATCTGCACACACCTCTATCTGGATTTTTATTCCAATTTTAAGATGAGGAAACAAGACCCAGTCTCTGTACTTAGGACACATGGACTAGTTGTAGAAGTGGAGTGGGTATGACGCATAGAAAATTACAAATACTAGAAGTGTGTAAGTGCCAGTTGTTAAGGCACAAAGATGTGAGGCAATTCTGTCTGTAGTGAGGTCTTAGGGTGGGAGTGAAATGAGTTTGGCCTTGAACATAGAGAACTTTTAGCACTTAAGAGTATGGGCCCTAGAACCAAAGTGTCTGAATTTAAATTCTGGCTCTGCCACTTGTAACTTTATAACCTTGGGCAAGATACTTACCTCTATAAGCCTGTTTTCTCATCTTTATAAAAAGGAAAATTGCAGCATCCATGCTCAGGGTCGCTCTAAGGATTAAATGAGTTAATATGTAAAATAGAAGAGCACCTGGTTATATATATATTGATGAACATAAAATAAATATTAGCATCTTTTATTATTCTCCTTCAAGCAAAAGAGGAGAGCAATTCAGGTAAGGCTAGAATGTAGAGGCATGAAGATACATTGTGTGTTTAAGGGAATGGCAGGAATACAACTATATTGTCACTGGAGCATAGAGTACAACAGGAGAGTGGCTGGAGATGAATCTAGAAAGGTCAGCTAACTTTATGTGGTTTCAAAAATGTTTGACAAATGAAGTGTTTTTAACTGGACCAGCCTTGTTTAGAGCCTCATTACCCTATCGTGACTGACTATAATAGCCCCCTAAATGGTCTTTCTCATTCACTCTCAAGCAAGCTCTAGGTTAATCTTCCTATTATACTTACTCTGTACTGTCTACACATACTGCAGGGACCAATACAAATGCCACCTCCTCCGCTAATTTAGTAGTTCTGGAACTCGAATTTATTTTCTTTCTAAATCTCTATAGTCCTTATTCCTTTCTGTCTTAATGCTATTTTTACATCTTTCTTTACAGAGACTGCCTTATCTGTATACCAGGTGCTTACGGGAACACTAACCATGCTATATCCTTGTGAATAGAACACCTGTTCCACTGAATAGGCTGACACCCTATAATTGAAGTGATACTGTATTAGCTACTTTTTTATTTTGATTTGAATTAATCTGAAAAGATATAGCCCCTGTCAGAGTTAATTCAGGTATCATTTAAGCTAAGCAGTGCTGTACCATGTTTTTTTTTTAAAATAATATCACTTTTCTTAAAATGTCATACAATAGTTTTCATTTCAATTTGGGAACAGGGGAAAGGGAAGTATGTCTTATCTTAATTAGACCAAACTGAATTGGACATGAAAAAAAACAAAACAAAATAACACAGGCAGCTGAAAGTGGGGAAACAAATACTATTCCTTTTGGATATTTACATTTCAACTATTCTTGATATTTCCTTTTTTTAGGAAGAAGAAGAAGAAGAAGAAAACAGGATGTCTGAAGAAGCAGAAAGACAATACCAACAGAATAAGCTGCAGGCAGAATCTATTGTTCAGACAGATCAACCAGACACAGTGGTATCGAGTTCATTTGTGAATCTCAATTTTGAAATGGAGGGAGATTGTGAAGTAATTATGGAAGGCAAACAAAATCCAGTCTCTGTCCCACCATAGAATGGAATAACTATCAAACATCAAACTCTAAGGTGGTTTTTACACGAGAAACTTCCACATTCTCTGTTCAGTGGGACTTAATAACAGTTATTTATATTTTAAATTATCTGAAAAGGGAAAAATGTTTCTTTATTCTTAGGCTCTGTGTAGCAAAAGTCAGATCTGAAATTTGGGTATTTGTACTATGCTTTTACGGTGCGTCAAATTAGTATTTGGGTTTTAAAATGATCTTTAAAAAAAGTTAAGGACATTTTAAAGCCCTAATTGCAAATTAAGAAGTTAAATGATCAAGCTTGTCTGTAAGAAAAAAATATTTAAGTTGCTGATTAAAGCTAATTGGAACTGGTATTCCAAATCTCAGATTAAAATGAGGATTTTTTTCCCCCTAGATTTTCTCATGTTACATCTTACATTTATATATCTAACCATTAATTTCATACTAAGGATGGTTCATTGAGTGTGTTAATAAAAAGAGCAAGATAAAAGCACTTTGAATTTCCTTTCCTTGAGAATAACTTTATTTTATGTAAAGGTGATTGAGTTTATAACACCAAATATAAAATGGGTTTCCATTTTTAATGCATTTTTTAATACTTAATCTTGTATTCTTTCTCAGTAGTTATTCAAATTAAGTAACTAGCTTTGAACATAATGTTAAAAATACTAGTTATTGAATGAATTTATTAATGTATTTGGATTCAAGTGGTAATAATACCTAGTGATTGTCCACATGGCATCCTGATTATGTCACTCGTTCAGCCCTGAGTGCCTCCTGTGGGCCAAGTAGTTGTAGAGAGTGGGGTAGGGTTGGGGACTGATGAAGACTTAACCCTTCAGGGGCTCACTGTTAAATACTCTACAAGGTGCAATGGTAACGTCATAAAGATACTTGTCCTTCACCACTTCAAAGTAACAGCAGTGGACAGTTTACTTGACCCAGGTTGGTCATCTCTTTACCCACTGTTATTAGCCATCCTTACAAGAGTATAGTATGAAACTAATTTTGAATATTATAATATTCTTAAATATGTGTTCAGAATCTTGTGAGGTATCTGTATGACTAAATGTGAGTAATAAAAATGTGTGGCATATTTCAAGATAATGCTGTTCTTAAAAGCCTGTTCACAAATTTAAAGAGCTTTTAGAGATTGTTAATAGCCTTCTAAATAGCATTATGTTTTCAATCTTAAATGTATTACATAAAGTAGAAACTCACAACATAGATACAGTGGGCCTATTATGGAATTCTGTTATCAATGAACATGAACATACAGCCACTATGTTCAGTTCTTCAACTGAAATGTGAAGGATTTATGAAAGGTATTTATTAGGAATCTTTGGTTACATAGATTCATGGTGTGGTGGTTCATGGCATGGTAATCTTTTTAGTTATGGGTGAAAACTTTATATAATTTAGTGCTTAAAGGATTAATCATCAGGTTATGTAATTGTCACCAAAAATTAGTTTACCAATAGCTCTAAAATATGCTAACTTTGATGTCTTCCCTCTAATTTTTTAACTTCATTTGAGATAGTACCTCCAACTCAGATATTTAGTTATCCAGTGAAGGCATGCATATCTAAAGGTGATCTGAATCTTCTCCCCCTAGAGGTGCTAGATAAAACTAGAAACTTTTCTGATTGTAGTAGAAGGAAGATGATTTATGAAGGTTTTATGTTTCTTGAACTTTACTTTCTCTGCTTGTCCCACAGTGGCCAGTTTGTAATGTTTACATAGTGATTTACTGTGCCTTAAAATTTTTATATTTTTATTTATGCAAACTATAAAATTTCCCATAAATGCATTAAATGGTTTTGTCTTATTTTTAAGCCTCTTTCAGTTTTTCTTCTTTCAACCCTTTTAATATCTACTGTTCCCTCTGGATCACAGTTTATGATATTCTGTCCTCTTCTTTCATCTCATAAAAACTAAACATGACAGTATAATTGAGAACCTTTACAATAAAATAAATTCTCTAACAAAAATCCTTAACAAAATGTAGTTAAGTTGTATAAAATGTAACCCTGGTATTGGTTAATAAAGCTAGACAAATTTTTTGTACTAATTTTAATTCAAATATTAACTTGAATACTTTGTATTGAAACATCCTATTAAAAGAAATGTTTAATTCAACACTTCTAACCCAAAAATGAAACAGCTTTACCCTAATGAATGGGGAAGTTTGTAATCTTTGATATACATAATACTTTAGTAGACGACTCAATGTTAAATGATATTATAATTTAAACTATCCTTCAAATATTGAAATCCTTTTTTTCTTCTTTTTTATAAATTTTATTGGGGAATACTGAGGGACAGTGTTTCTCCAGGGCCCATCAGCTCCAAGTTGTCCTTCAATCTAGTGGAGGGTGCAGCTCAGCTTCAAGTCCAGCCGTTTTCAATCGTTAGTTGCAGGGGGCGCAGCCCACCATCCCATGGAGGGAACTGAACCGGCAACCTTGTTGAGAACTCACGCTCTAACCGAGCCATCCGGTTGCCCCTCCAGAAGCTCAGCGGCAGCTTGTCTTCAATCTACTAGTTGTGGAGGGCGCAGCTCACTGGCCCATGTGGGAATCGAACCGGCAACCCTGTTGCTCAGAGCTCATGCTCAAATCAACTTAGCCATCCGGCCGCCCCCAAATATCGAAATTCTTAATGACTAGTGTTAGAAATATTCTATGAAAACTTCCTTTATTTGTAAAGATTACACAGATTTAAAGTGGACTCCTTCTACCTTCACCATATCACACTTGGCATAGTTGATCTAAGTGGAACCAGAATATACTGCCTCCTAATTTGGTCCTGTTGCTTCCAAACTATTCCAATAACGATAACATTTGTTGTGTTCTACAGGCATATGAAATGCTTTATTTAGACCATTTCTACAGCTTCTGCTTCAAAGGTTTTACATGCAGCATTCAAGCTTATCTTAATGAATACAATCTAGTCTTTGAGAGATCATGTATCATCAAGGTCTGCAGAGTTTTCATTGTCATTTGCAACAAGGGCTTCTCTGTTCTCATAAGTCCAGAAGCCATTCAGATCGATTAGAATGGTGGTGACTGTGTCTCCTTGATTACTGTTGATTAAATCCTGAAGAGAGATTTTCAAAGGATCCTTTGGTTTTACCATGTCAAAGATTTCATCCTGAAAGAGAGAAAAAAATATAATGAAATCTGATATATGATTCCCTTAATTTCTATCACACAGTGACTTAAAATTCAGGGCTGGCACTTGAGCTTATGTAAACTTTGTTCCGGTTTTTTCTTTTCCATTCAACAGATGGGCAGTCTCCTTTTCTCTAGTACAATCACAGGATTTCATTAGATTCCTTAGGTATGATAACTATTCATCACAGAGGAAGAAACTGAGGCTGAGTTTGTTTCATCCAAGCCACACAGTAATTAATAGCTAAACTATCTCATGCTGTTCTTTGAATACATGTTAACTAACTACTCATACTTTTCTGTTGGTGGTGATGAAGCAAAGCCTTGATTTAAAGTGCAAACTTTAAAGCTCTAAGTAAAAACTTAAATGCTTCAGAGCCAAGATTATGACAAAGCTTCATTTCCAATATTGATGTCAACCTTACACTCTAGACATTGGATGGGGGGGAGGGGTGGTATTAAAGAATTAGTCAATCCAGAATGACATTAAATTGTGCTAAAATTTACTGGAATAGATGGAAGAACCTCTTCTATATTAAGAAGTATACTATGTGAATACTTTCAAGGAATTAGTACGTTTTTAATCTTTTTGTAGTAAAATTACTCAGAGTATTGAGTAGCATTTAAGGAGGCCAATTATATTTTTAAAAGATTAGAACAATTCAGATAAATGAAATTATGAATTTTTAATCTTATATGTTTGTGAAACTGCCTTTTCTAGGTTGATGACCAATTACAATTAACTAGTTCTTAATTTGCCTGTTGCACAGCTTAAAATTTGTCTCACTTATATTAAATCAAAGTAGCCCTTTATCTTATACTTGGTTAAAATTGAATGGGGGGGGCAGCTGGTTAGCTCGGTTGGTTGGAGCACAGTGCTCTTGGCAGCGGGGTTGCTGGTTCGATCCCCACATGGGCCACTGGGCTGTGCCCCCTGCAACTAGTTTGAAACAACTGCTTGACTTGGAGCTGATGGGTCCTGGAAAAACACATTTAAGTAAATAAAAAGTAAAAAAAAAAAAAAAATGAATGGGTTCTTTTATTACATTACTCAACTTGAACCTGAATCAGTACTGGATACTCAGTGTTTTTCACAGCTGGTGCAAGTTTCAATACTAAAATGCTAAGTAGCAGCATGGTTTCAAATACTAGTTTTCATATTGTATGACTGATGTCTCCTTAAATAATACCAAATCAAGCAAGCCTTTGAAGTAGAAGAATAAAAATGTGCTCCAACCAAAATAATTTCCACATTAAAAATTCAGTTTACAGTGGAATAGTTTGCCAAAGGATGCAGGCTATATTGATTCTCTTATTAATTTTCAATAAAAGAGAATGAATGCTTTCAATGAGAACACAAGAGTAACAATGATAAAATCAAACTACAAAAATCATTAGTCTAATTGGTCTGTTTCTAATAATTTAAATATCAATTTGGAACAAATAAGAGCAAACACTTGATTTGGTTCTGTACTTTATAAGTTACTTTCATGTAAAATTTCATTTAATACAAATGATTATCTGGTGTTAATGTAAATTAAAGGAAAAAGTAACCTTGACATCTTGAAATGAAACAGGATCTTGTCCATGGATTTTCATTAGTTCCTGTATGGCCTGTATTTGGCAGAAACAAATCTGTAAATAAAAAATAAAATACACAATAGCCCCCATCCTGTCCCATGGCCCCTTTTTAGTTCCACTTCCTTTCCTATGCAGACCACAAGCCTCATTGTTTCAATCACTCTTGCCAATATTCTTAATTTCCTTCACCTGGCTTCACATCTACTCGGCAAAACTAAAAACTGGATCAGTGTAACCATCAACCTTTCTAGACCCACACCGTAGCTATTGAGCTTCAGAAAGAAACTATGCAAAACTACAGATTAGTGCTACCATGTAGGTAGGAATGGTTTTCCACCTCAGATGAGCCTTTAACTTGCCTAGCAATTATACTGTTCTGATCATCTCCCATTTCCCAGGAACACTGTTCATACCTTCGCTCTTTAAGACACCCAATTCACCACCGCCCCGCCCTTCCTACACTTTGCCATCTAAAAAAATGGAGGTAAATCTTCCCTCAACTCTTACAAACTAACAAAATACTGAAGAAAGTACAGTTGACCCTTGAACATTTCATGGGCTAGGGGCCCTGACCTCCCCACATACACTCGAAAATCCGAGTGTAACTACTAGTTGCCTACTAGGGCAAAAGCCTTGCCAGTAACATAAACTGTCAATTAACACATAATTTGTTATACGCATTATATACACGAGTCTTTAAGTAAGCTAGAGAAAAGAAAATGTTAAAATCATAAGAGAAAATACATTTACTATGCTGTATCAATACCATAAGTTTATGTCATCTGTTTACAAGATGAATCATCTGTCAGTACCTACATCAACATCGTCTTTTGATACGAAATATTGTTGATGTTATATATAATACTAACACTAGACACCAAAACTGAAAACGTGAAAAAAAAATCCGTATTATCAAGTATAATGATTCATGCATTGATAATGAAGCAGCAGCAGTAGGATTGCTTTATAATAGCGTAGGTGTAAAAGATATGATTGCTTCATGATAACGAAGTCTCCAAAAAATTTTTCAATATATTTATTGAAAAAAACGTGCATATAGGTGGACCCACACAGTTCAAACCTGTGTTCTTCAAGGGTCAACTGCACTGTGATCCAGTTGGACAAATATTTTAGGTGAGAGTCATTCACTGGAAAACGTGAAGCTTAAAATTCTTGGTAAATAGTCAATTTATGTTCCAAGTGCCTACTCTGTATGTGATGCCACCGATATCAGTGTGTAAAGGAAAACTCTTTGAAGTAGATGAGAATCTGGGTATAATCTTAGCTACTAGGCTACTGTGTTTCCCCGAAAATAAGACCTACCCAGACCATCAGCTCGAATGCATCTTTTGGAGCAAAAATTAATGTAATACCCCCGGTCTTACATTAATTTTTGCTCCAAAAGACGCTTAGAGCTGATGGTCCGGCTAGGTCTTATTTTCGGGGAAACACAGTAGTAGACCTGGATGGTACGCTCCACAGTGCACCATCCAGGCCCAGCTTTATTACTCGGATATTGAGGTGCAAAGGTTCTGTGAACAGCCCAGGATGCAGAGCTCAGCACCAGGAACATGTTTCCTTAGCCCACACAATCAAGCCCAGGTAAAAGAATAAAATAAATGCATGAAATATTTTAAATGTATTAAATAAAATTTAACATTCTAAATGTATAAGATACTATAAAGAAATCTTTATGAAAAAGGGTTGAGTGTTTAATTACCAAAAGACATATTTACTTTGTTTTCCTAAAACTTAATTTTCATTTAATATGTCTGCCTAAAGTGGGGGCATCCCTAGAATGGGTTAGCATTATCCTTTCAGATTAGCCACTAATGTAAGGCCAATTTTAAAAAATTGCATCCTAATCGTGGGATTGTAATTTACCCTACTATTTGCAGTCATTACTATCTAGAAGATCATAATGGAACGCCTTTTAGGGGATTTAACATGAAGTTATCGAGTATGTTCTATGAAACTCAGAAAAGTTATTTTAAAAGTACCAAAAAAGGTTTTAAATGGAAAGGAAATCAAAACCTTCAGGGGAAAATGGTTTATGACAACAATGTAAAAATGTTACTTTTGTTGTTAAAAAAACTTTTCTTCCTACTATTTATTGACCTTAACCATATAAAAATCACACTCTTCTAAAACCTAACTATAGAAATGTGGTGATGGAGTAGAAAACTACTGTACAAAACTACTCCATCAAGAAAAGTCACCTTTCAAATTGAATGATTTGTCTTAAAAGGGCAGACATTCCTATTTTTACACCTGCTGCATCTGGATGCTTATCAGGTAAGATACAATCAAATTCCACGTCAGAGCTCATCGTGTTATTCTCTCTCTGAGACTAAGTAAGGCACACATTAAGTCCGTCAGCAAATCTGTTTCGCACGGAAATGCAGCACACAATTCTAGCCCGTTTTTAAAGTATTTATCTTTTACAGCACAGCAATGAAAAGAATCTACAACCACCAAAGTCTACATAACTCCTGTGGAAAGGAGCTCCTTTTCTGAACTGTTTCCTTAAAGCTTCTGTAGGATTTTACACACTAGTTTTTGATCACCAAGAGCACAGCATTTCTCATGGATGTTTGTGTCTCCACTGGCTAGTATATATAGTCCCTGACATATATTTACACTCTGTTTCAGTATTCTACATCTAATCAAATCAGCATTGATTTAGCCCATTTATATTTTTAAAAAATAGAAAAAAACAAAACCAAAAATACTTGATTTCCTTCTGAAATCTGTTATGTAAACCCTTTTGTTAAATGTAAACATCACAAGTTAGATGCAATTGTCACCGAGTAGGTAATTTAAACCAAATGGTATAACATACCTTAAGGAACAACGACTCATTTACACAAATGAGACTTACCCTAAAGAAGTAATTAAGGGAAAAGACATTCAGATAGCCTTTGTTCTCAATATCAAGCAATTTGAAAATATATTGCAGAGCTGCAGGTTCTTTTCGGTTTTCTAATGCAAGAACAAAATCCAGGTAGGTCTTATAGTCCTATAGAAAAGAAAATGACATTCTTTGGAGGCCTTATTTGGAATCCACTTTTCAAGTGAGTATCTGATAATTTGAAGCTATTTTGCAATCAAAGGTGGCAAGTTATTTTTAATATGAAATGAGAAAACCATTGGTATACTCTGTGTTGGTTTCTAGGAATTTGATGTAGCAGTTAATCTGTGCAGGACAGTTTTGGGACACAGTTCATTTTCTTGAAAGATTTTCTGTGTTAAACCATAATTTTCTTTCATTATGTTTCTGAAATGGACAGGACAGTGACTAAGCTATCATACACTGCCATTAAATTTATCAAGCAATTTGAAAATATATTGCAGAGCTGCAGGTTCTTTTCGGTTTTCTAATGCAAGAACAAAATCCAGGTAGGTCATTTTGGAAGAAAAAAGTTTATCTGGAATGAACAGAACAGTATATTTTAATAGCTGTTTTGAAATAGTGTTTAGAAGTTTTAAATCTAGTCACAGATTACTTTTTTTGCATAGTTAAGAGAGGTAAAATACTTGGGAGAGCCTCACTTAGAAAAAAACATATTCTTGGAAAAGAGTTTTTAGGCTAAGATTAGGGATTCCTTTCTGTATAAATTGCAGCATAAAGTGCTACAGAGATGCAGCCTCATGATGGTCTAACTCCATACATAGTTGTAGCTTCTGATTTTCTTTATTCACCAGAAGCCATTAGTATAAGCTCCTGACTTATTTGAGATTTAGAGCCTGTCTATCGCAGACAGCTGTGGGAATCACGAAACAGCTTTTGTGCCTTTTTCCCCTTTTCCTTTGCAGTTGGCTAACAATGGTGTTATTTAGAAAACTGTTATTAAAGCTAAAAGATAATACATAGAACCCTGATTTTCTTCTAACAATATGGCCATTTCTTCAGCATCATTAGCTTGGAAAATGTGTCAGAACCTTAACACATGTTCTCAATAGCAAGAATGGTAATTTTAAAATACTGTTTAGAATTTCTCAAGTGTTTTGCAATAAAAGGACAAGTACATGTTAGTCAATCTTGAGCGACTAACATAGCCACTTATAGAGAGTAATACAATCTGATTCTTAGATTTAAATCATAGCATATGTGGTACTATATCTAACCTGGTAATTTAATGGATGCTCCATCTATATGAAGATAGTCAATAGGATTTGCCAATTTTTCAGATTTTTATTTTACTAGTCCACAACCCTTTACAATACGTACACTGATAATGAAATGAACAAAATATTAACATTTTCTATTGTCCTGAGTCCATAAAGGAAGTAATGTTGTAAAGCAAATTTACCTTAAAATGAAAGGCTCCAAATCTCAAACATTTTGATCAGTTACACATTTTAAGATAATGTTACACACTGATATAAAATGCTGTATCACATCAAGAAAAAGGTTTTTAGAAATTGTGGGAGCCTAAATTTTTAAAACTTATTAGATTTATTAGTACCATTTCTCCATCATAAGTGAGACACTCCTGGAAAACACGGTCTAAGAAGACATTGGTCATGGTTGCTGTTCCATAGCGGGAGAGTTCTTCTTTACTGAGCATACCATTGTGATCCTTATCAAGATTCAAATACTGGCCTTGGGAAGAAAGATGATAAAAAGATACTTATGACCAAATAAAATTCTAAGTAAAAGACAAAAGAATAAACACTAAGTTCTTTTTATTGGTTAATATTTTCATTTTCAAACTCCCCACTAAGGGTAGTGCCCTAACATCAGCTACCCCTGCAATCTGTATCAGAATAACCCTCAGGCCAGAACCAGTCAAAGAAAACCCATCACAAAGGCCATGGCCTTGGGTTATCTCCCTTACATCATCACTTGTTTTCAGTCTGCTTTTAGGACTTTCCTAGGATTCTGAATTAGATGGTGGTAAAGTTCAACAAAAAGCATTGAAATGCTCGTGCTTGAAAGCAGAAGTCAAGAATTCCAAAATAAGTCAAGACCACCCAATAGAATGTAACAGACAAATGAAACAGGAAAAGAGCAAACCATGCCCTAGACCTCCCTCTGTGGACCCTAAGAGCAACATTTTATCAAAATGCAAGACCATAGTTGATGTTCATAATGATACTTCTGAAAAGATCAAATTACATTCTGTATGTTCTATTAAAGAGTTAGAAAGTGTAGTAACTTAAGAGTTACAAAAATTTAAAACACTGGTATTTAAAAACAAGTAAATTTTAGTAATCTAGAATACTAGCTTTTAAAGTAATTAGACTACTTTGATCTTGAGATGAATTAGCCTATGTATGTCCTTTGAACACCAGTTAATTAGGAATGGATAATTCAAATTTTAGCTTTATGATAGTAACATACCATACACCCTTAGGGCAGAAGGAGCAGAAAACCAGTTTGTTTCTTGACTCTCCTTGGACAGTTCCTCATCCCTTAACTAAATGAACACAGAAACATAATTAGAAGATAGCAACTGTCAAGAGATATCATTAAGTAGTTTAAAAACATATTTACCTCCAATAAGTCATCTAGGAAGCTGCATGCTAAAATATCTTGAATTTTTATCTTCCCTTTAAAGAACAAAGAAATACAATTACTTAATTGCATTTTAAAAATGAGCAACTCAGTTTTATAAAAGTATTATTTTAGAAGAACAATCACCCAACTGATATTTTAAAGCTTCCTAGCTCTTATGCTCCAAAGTCTCTATTATTATATACTGCTATGAAAAGGGAAAGGTGCAGGGAATATTTAATAAAATCTCTACCTCATATGTCTATCTGTATACAGGCAAGGACTTTGATTTGGGCCTTCTGTCCCTTTCTGTGCCCCAGTTACATTTACTTAAGTCTCGCAGGTTTGAACAGTTAATAAAATGTACTGTTAATGAGGCCAAATTTACTAATCTGATTCTCATATAAGATAGGGAACTTGAGAAAGAAAAATACATCATGGCTAAATAGTTCTACTATCTCTCAATTTATATTTTTCATCAAAAAGAACAAGTCTCCAAATATATATCAGGGATAGCAAATTATATCAGAATAACTGGCTCCTGAGAACTGGAAGGAGCCATAGATTACCCAGTTCATACTTCATTTTAGAGATGAAGAAACTGTAAGGGATTAGATGACATGCCCACTGTCACACAGTTGGTTATGGTTGGTGCAAATAAATCATAAAAGATCTTTATATATTAATGGAAATGACAAAGAAGGAAAATAAAAAATGACTTTTCAAGATTTTCCTCTAGTTATTGAGATTTAAAAGTAATAATATCCTCATAATATTTAAGTTAGATAAGATTTTCTTTTACCTGTTCTTAGAGGGTCTAAAAAGAAGAAGAATTTCCTAACTGCTGTACAAACATAAAAGGAGTAAAAAGATTTTTCCAGCCCATCTAATTGTGGCAAAGTAGGGATAAGTTCCAATATGTAGTTTTCTAAATCCTGAAAGAAAAAAACAAAATAAAACTTTCAAGTCTTAAACATCTGATCTTGTTTCTTCATTAGCTCCTGGAATATAATTTCAGTGCTAAAGATTATTCAGCGTTAATACTATATTAATGATAAAATAAATTCATAACTAGCTTAGTGGTAAAACTATTTTATATTAAATTTGTTTCTACTAATTTACGTTTTATTTAAATTTTACAATATTTTTGAATAGATAATACATTCTACATAGTTCCAAATTCAAAAGGGACAAAAAGTATTCACTGAAGTTTGCCTCTCACCTAGTTCCTCTCCCCAGAGGTAACCTATACTATCAGCTTCTGATGTATCTTTCCAAAGATAACTGATGCACATACAAGCCAATACATATATACGAGTATGCATATTTCCTTTCCTCTTTTCCACTGCATACAGCAGCACACCACGCAAATTTTTCTGTATCTTGCTTTTATCGCTTAACACTATACTTTGCAGTCAATTCCATATTGGCTCTCAAAGAGCTTCTCTTTTTTTTAAAAAAAAAATCTATGTATTATTTCAGATATACCATAATCTATTTATTCTAATGATGGACCGTTAGGTTGTTTCTAATCTATAGCAACACTAAAAACAATATTATGGGGGCTAAGCAAATATTTTATTTACAGATATGGAAGAATACAGGATATAGTTTCTGTAAGTGGAATTGCTGGATCAAAGCATATGCACATTTATAATTATGATAAGACATTAGCCAACTGCCCACCACCCCATAAAACCCATATCCATTTTATACTCCCACCAGCAATGTGAAGGCTATATCAACAGTTCCCAAATTGCGCCCTAGGAGTGCTACACTAAACTCAAAGGGGTGCAGCAGGGTATTTAAGCTTTTTGAGGAAAACATAGCAACATCTGTGCAGACAGTGCCTGAGCTATGGCTCAAGGTAGTTCACATTTTCATCATTAGTTTGAAATACATATTCCTTTTGATGACATCAATCTTAGCAAAGCTAGGCTCTTGGTGGTTGCGGTAATAAAGCAAGTACCACACAAAAATTAGTGTGAAAGAGGAAGTGAGAATGATTGCGTCCAATATAATCTCCAGATTGTGAAGCTATACAGTGCTCCCTGGGCACACACATTCCATTGGTAACTGTTATTTAAGAATGAAGTAAAAATATTGTTTTCTTTTAACTTATGTGTATTTATTCAAATGGGCAGTAGGATAAGTTTAATGAATATTTCCATGAAAATGTTTAGAACTAACTGGTTAATAAATGGAACTGTTAGGTATTTCTTTCAGCCTAGAGGCATTATGAATAAGTTACTGAGACAATAAGGGCACCATGAACTGAAAAAGTTTGGGAAACCATGGCCATTTTACATTCCTTCATTAAAAGTGTTATCCAACTTTTTGATCTCTGTCAATCTGATAGGTGAAAAATGGCATTTTAATGTAGATCTATTCAACATTTCTCTTACATGAAGTTAGTATTTTTTCTTATGATTAAGAAGCATTTTTATTTTGCTTTCTGCAAACTATATTCTTTGCCCAGTTTTGTACTGGGTTAGTAGCCATTTTCTTATGATTTCTAGGAGCTTTTTATACATTAGGATAATCGGCCATTTGTTTGTGACTGAGTTTCAGGTATTTTTCCCACTTTGTTTTCTTTTAACTTTGTTTATTACAGTCTATAGACTTTTTAAAAATGTAGCTGAAGTTATTATTTTTTAGATGTCTCAGTTTTATCATACTCAGAAACGCTTTCGCTATTCCAAGATTATATATTTAAAAATATCTCCTAGTTTTTTATGCTTATTTTAACAATTTTGTTACTCTTGTTTTAGCCATTGTAAAGAATAATGTTTCTAGTTGATGAGACATACTTTATAATTTAAATTGTAGAACAGACGGCATCCCAAACTTGAGTCCAAAATGGGATTTTTACCATCCCCAACCCTGGTCCTCACCCATTATTCCCTATTATAGCAGTTATTCAAAACAAAAATTTATTCAAAATAAAAGCAGTTATTCAAAATACAAATTTTAAACTCATCTTTGGTTCACCAAGGACCCTACCCTTTACCCCCAACATCTAATCCAATAGCAAATTTTTGGGGTGTGTGTGTGTGTGTGTGTGTGTGTGTGTGTATGTGTCCAAAATATATATTAACTTAATCTGTTACTGGCTCTTTCTCCAGCCATCACCCTGGCCTGGCCATTATCACTCCTGACCTGGACTATTATAGTAGCCTAACTATTCCTTCATGTACTCGAGGCTCCTTACAATCCATTCTCCACACAGTACCCAGAGTGATCTTTTAAAATGTTAATCATATCCTAACAGACTCAGCTTAAAACTTCTAAGGGCTTCCAAACTCCTTACCATGGCCTAAAGGGCCCCACATGTGGTCTTTGCCTACTTCTCTCTCCAACTTCAGTCTGTCACTAACTCTTGCTTACATGTTCTAGCCACACTGGCTTCCTTCTGTTCCTAGAACAGGTCAGGTTTAACTCTGTCTTGGGGACACTGCCCTTGCTCTTCTCTCTCTATTATACATCTCCATAGGGCTGGCTTCTTTCTCATCCTTCACAACTAAAACTCAATCACTTTCTCAAAGAGGTACCCTTCCATCTTATCTAAAACAGCTGCCCAACCCCAGTCATATTCTTTCCCATTACCCTATTTTATTATTTTTGTAGAACTTGTCATTATTTGAAATTATCTTGCTTATAATTTAGTGTCTGCCTCTCCACTCTGCTAAAAACAAACAAACAAACAAACAAAAACATGAACAAAAAAATTCCCTAAGAGCAAGGCTTAGAATAGTACCTGGCACAAAGTGTTTGGTAAATGCTCATTTAATAAGATTTAATAAGTGAATGAAAGTTTGCTTATATTACTCAAATTACAGACGTTGGCTCTGGAAATCACTGTCTTTTAAATGAAGAGTCTGGTTTCAAAAGGCAAACTGCTCAGGGTAGGAGAAATATTTTTTTTAAGAGAAATGTTTTTTTTTCATTGAGAGAAGGGAAAAATCACTCCCTTTTAAACACAACTACAGAGATATACTGTTGCTTTTCTCTTCCCTCTCTTCATCCATTTTTCCATTTTTGTTTCCATTCATGGAAAAAGGCAAGAAGTATGTTTTGTAAACCAACCAACGGCTGAGAAGAATTCTCAGAGCTACAGGAATACCCCAATATCGACCTGAATAAGTATCAACATGTGGCTAATATATCTTTCTTGCTAGAGAGAGATGGATAGAAGCAAGAACCTTTTATTGTCAAGTTGATCTGAACCTTAAAGTTCAAGAATTGTACTGTTCCCTAGAAAGGTTTCAAAGTGTAAATGTTCAGTATGAGCTAACAGATTCTATCTACAGAAACCTGGATAAAGCAGACTGCAACAAATCACAACAGGAAACAAACTATAACAGGGAATTGTCTTTAAATCTTACATTTGAATATTTATTTAAGTGATTAATTAACTTGGTTCATATTTATGCCTAACTCCCATCCCCTTTTCCTAATGACCCTAAAAAGGACAACTTATTTGGGGAAAAAACCTGAGCTAAAAAGAAGCATGTCCATATAACTTATATACTCACACTGACAAGAAGCATAGCCATTTGGATCATGAGGCTATAATTCTCTGTTGATAACATGGCCTAACTACGTTAATACCTAATGGGAAATAAACAGCCTCTTGGTAACTGATGTTACAACCTAAAACTACAGGTGGGAAAAGTCACGTTCTTTTTCTCCTATGTATTTCCTAAAAGAGGAAAAATTCCTGGCCCTTACATTTTAAAACAGTCATACATTGATAACACCCATGAATAACCAAAAGTTTTTCACTGTTTCTACATTCTTCTTACGGTTTCCTTTAAAAGACTTTTTTTTAAAAAAGGGGAGGGGGGGCTAGAGAAAATAATCTAAAAAGGAATTTTTGTAGTCTACATTTTAAAAAAAATTTTTAGTAGCATACGTTATTTGTAAAAACAAAAAGAGACACAAAACAAAAATTCATCTGTAATCCCAACATCCAGTGATAACTATTGTTAACATTTTTATTTCTACAGTAGTTATTAAAGTAGGTTAATACTTACAGATTCCCGAAGGTACCCTTGTCCTGCAACATCGTATAAACTGAGTCCTATTCTTGTTTGATGAAGCCAAACTGACAATAAACATGAAAATTAAATTTAATTAAGAGCTATCCTTTAGCATATATATGGACAAAAGGAGAAAAAGAGCTAGATTAGATGGACAAGCTAATCTAATAAGTCTATGAACACATTTATTCTCACACATATTACTTATTGATTAACACCAAAATTGTTCAAAACAAAATAAAAATACCATAGAATTAACAGTAGATATCAACAATTCTACCATGCCTAAAGTGACAATTAAAGTTGATGCCCTTGAAGATATTGCTCCTTACTTTATTAAACTTGGTGTTCCACCAAACAGGGACAGTGACAGTATAATGTTAGGCTTTCAATGAAGCTGATTTTATTCTACTGAGGTTAATTATTGCAACTAAATATTAGTTAACAATTATACACGTAGGACTTCAGATCATTATGGAACTTAAAGGAATCACAACAACTCCAAGTTGTTTGGTTAAAAACTCCTTGAATCTGATGCTACAGTTGAGTTTCAAACTATCCTCTTAGGCAACTCAACCTGTAATAAATATACTGGTGAAATAAAATTAGCAATGAATTAAAATTATTTCAAATCACCATACATTAAAACTCTTGGTTCAGCTTTTGATATATCTAGTTAGCTAGTATATTTAGGATACGTGAAGTTTTTATTTTGTTTTTTTATAAAAATGAACCCAAATTTATGGTAGAAAATTTCAGCTCTAGTAAGTTCCAGGAGAGACTCATACTAGGAAAACAAATGTTGGTCAAAAGACAAGAAATTCTGCTATTAGAACTTATTAAATAAGAGTTGTTTCACATGAAAGGGATACTATAAAAGCATGGACCAAAAACCTATTTGATTACAGAAAAGAGTAGTTCAAGCACAATGAAAATGAAATTACCTTTTCTCATGACATAATTAAAGAACTGCATGATAGAAATTCTTCCGTAAGAATCTGTATGAAGGAGTTTAGCAAAGACTTTTGCTGTGAAAAACTGCCTACGGAAAGGAAACAAAGATTAAATCAGTTGCCAACATAACATAAAGATGACTTCTACATGAATTAATAGCAGCATAAATTCAAACAATAAAAAATCAAAGTGGTGGAAAAACATCAGTGACAACTATAGTTCTAAACTTAATTTTAAGTCATACATCTTTGCATTCTATGGTCTTAAACATGAAGGTCTGTAGTGTTGTAAATAAATCATATTATTTCTTTTAATAACTTTATACCAATGTAATTTTTTTGACTAAATAATTTTATTAAACTCCATGAATAACTCAAATTGACTCAGTGTCTTACCATTGACTAAAATTTTCACTAACATTTATTTGAGGCATTTAAAATGCTTAATGTAACATACTCCTTTGTTAAAATATCATTCTTACTTGCACTTTGGTCCAGCCTTTTCACCAACCTTCAAAAAATTTTCATAATTAATCATTGCTTCCTCTCCAATCATAGGTGGTGTCTGGTGCTTGTCCAACAAAAACCATAAGTTCTTAGAAGAATTGCAGAAAAGGAGATGTTATAATTAACAGAACAAAATTTAAAAACATAGTTGAATATGTTATTTACATTGAAGTGATAGTCTGATAGCAGAGTTAATATTAAGATGAATCTCATTCCTACTATCCTTTTGATTACTAATAACACAATAAAAATAAACATCTATAGCACCTCTTTAATCCATGTAACTATATGCTGTGGATAGTTATCCCTACTTTATAGATGAGAACTGAAGCCCAGAAAAGTTAAGTCCATTGCCCGAGATCATAGAGCATGGCTGGGATTTGAACCCCTACAGTTTGACCCTACCGTAGTGGTTCTCAACTTTGGCCTCACATTAGAGTCACCTTTAAAAAACAAAACTATCCTTGGGAGATCCACCCCTGTAAGCTCTGCAACTGATTCTGGTGGGAACCATTTCTCCAGAGCAGATGCTTTCACCCGTTCTGCAGTACTGGCTCCATCAAGGCCCCGTAAGGTCCTATATGACATTAAGTAGTACAAGTAAGAAACGTCTAACATCCAAAGCAAGTTTTTATTTCATTCCTACCTGTAATTCTTCATTATCTAACAGTTCTCTGCTTTTCCTTTGCAGAAAGACAGCTCTGGATTCCTCTCTTAATTTCTGTAGTAAGACTTCATCTTCAGCTGGCAGCTAAAAATACATTTTGGAATTAATTTCTACACTTAAATTCTAGACTACTAGATTATGTAAAATGTATCTGGCCTCATGAAATAACTATGACATTGCCTCAAATTACTTTTGGTATCTCAGTTTTGCTTAACTTCAAGTCATCATCCATTTAAAAAGTTCATTTAACAAAAAGAGATCCACAGAGAATTCAATAGTTAGCAAGGCCATATGCTTGCCCAATAAAAGCTAATGGTCTAGCCCAAGTTTATATTGTTAGAGCACTGTTTCCACTGCAAGCTTAGACTGATAAAGAATTAGATTAGGACTAGCTGAAGACTGGCAGTCTTAGCCAAGTATGCCTTTTGAGACTGGATCACCTTACTTTGTGGAGATGGTCAAGCCAGTGTCTATTACGTTGGCCTCCAAGACAGGGGTTCTGCCCACGCGGGAGATTTCCATAAACAGGGCTTCAAAATGACTCATTCCAACTCCACTTCATATAACGTGCTTTGAGGATTTCTTCTTCCTTTTCTGTATCTTTGTCCCACTAACTGTAGCTATGTAACCCCTAGTCCAAACTAGGGGTTATGGTTTTCACCTTTCATTTCCAAGAACTAAGATGCCATCCCTCCCATCAAAAGGAATAGAGAAGGAAGAAGCACTAGAAGGTGAGGCCAGGCTGAGATACACTGTGCTCCAGTCTAGTCAACCAGCTAATCAGCCAGGGGAGGAGCCATGACCAAAGACGGATGATAGCTGGTTTCTCTGAAGCAGTGGAGAGGAAGAGGAAACAAGGGAAATAACACCGGACAAATCCATTCGACTAAAATTCCAAAATTAACTTTTCTATCGTGGTTATATTTGACATATTACTGAATAGGTCTCATTCTTTTTAGTAGCCTTCAGTTTCAGCTGTAAATAGCTGTTTTAATTTATGACCTTCTTCAAAGACTTCTTTACAGTTTTGGCACAAGAAAACACAACTGAGTATTAACTCTTCAAGTTTTCCATTCTCAATCTATTTGTCAGTTTAGCCTTGAGCAAAACATTTTACACCTTATACCACAATTAAAAGACAAAGTTAAAAATTAGGATCAGACATAATCCAGCTTCACCTCTCTTTCCTGAGCTCCCAGATTCATATGTTAAATATACACTTGACAAATCTACTGGGATGTCTAATAGGCATCTCAAACTTAATATATTTAAAACAGAACTCTTGATTTTTCTCCTTCAAACCCATTACTCTCAGTCTTCTCCAGCTGAGTAAAAGGCGCTTCTGGACATTCACAGTGTCTCAGGTCCAAGACCTAGGAATCCCTGGTACCTATATCCAGTCATCAATAAGTTCTTTCAGCTTTACCTTAAAAATATAACCCAAATCTTTTCACTTCTTATGTCTAAAGCTTCCTAGCCTGAGACACCATCGTCTTTCTAGTGTGGTACTCATCCTTTTGATATTTATTTGTAATTTAACATTTTTACCTCCCCAAATATACCATGAGCTTCTCAAAAGCAGGACCCATGTCTTACTTATTGGTACTGGGTAACATACAAATACAGTGCTTGGTACATTATAGCTGCTAAATAAATGTTTGTTGAATGAGTGAATAAATTATTGGAGGAATTAAAAAAAATTATGATCAACTAAGTATACCTAAGTTTTATAAAAAGCCTGACAACCTAATCCAATAGAACACCTACTACTAATATCCATAATAAAAATTATGAAGAAAAAGCCGATAGCTCAAAAAGTAGGCAAACAACTTTGTGTGTTTATAGTAATTGATAAGAAAACTCAAGATTTTATCAGCTCCAAAGTAATGGTAAGATAAAGAATGAAATAATATATAAAATTTAAAATATAGTCCTCAATTTATTTATAAGATACAAGATTTTTATCCAAAATTTTCAAAATTAATTTTATTTATAAACTCCACAAGACATTTGCTTAGATACTACTTACCCTATAATAAAACCGGGGAATGGTCTTATAGAATTCATTCGTGTTTTTTCTACCTCCTTTCCATTCTGAGTAGTATTTGGTAAATAAATCCATTTCTTCATCTTTTAACTCTTGCTCACTTTTTTTTTCTGGTAACAAGTAGATTAAGGGGGGAAAAGCACTTTTAAAATCAAACAATATTTTTCTCAGGTCATCTATCTACGATTGTCTAATTACAGTGCAAAAAAGGCCTTCACAGTTGTGCTTAGACACTGAACATCTATATTAACTTTCTTGAAATACCAACAATCACTATCTTCCACTGAAAAAGCCTCCCCTAAATCCTCAAATCTTAGCTGCTGCTTCCACTTTTTTTTTTTTCATCACTATACTGTCTCTTCCTCTAGTCAGTGCCTTTCTTATAGACTGCTGGCATGTTCCTAATTCACTCAATCAAAAGTGTATACTGAGCACCTACTATGTACAGAGCACTCACTGTACTAGACACCAGGGCAAGAGTGGTGGGAAAGCAGGCACAGCCCTTGACCTCATGGAGTTTCAGCCTCTTAATCACAGTTCCTCTACCTAAAGCAAAACCCTTCCATCTGAAGCTCACACATCAGGATGCTATGACCCTCCAACCCGCCTGCTGCTGGCACACAGCTGTCTCATTTAGCCATTCCTCCATACTTATGTGTAGACCATGGCGACTGGTACACAGCGTTCTTTTCCTCAATGCCCTGCAATCATCAAGGAAGAATAAGTATTTATGTGAGTGACGGTGACCCCTCAACTCTGAAGGCTTTCACCTCTACTCTACTGTGTCACCCCGTTCCATGGCAAGACCACAGATCTTATCTGCTCCTCTTCTGAAATCTTAAATGCTAATATATTCTCAGATAATTTTTCTCTCCTTGTTATTCAAAACCTCCCTGCCGTAATACCTGCACTTCAGCCTCACTGAGATCTTCAATTCTATGGTCTATATTCTCAAAAGTTTATTTTCCTCCTCCTGGTCTCACTTCCTTCCCGACATGCCTGTAGTTCTTCCCCTAAACTCTTCTTATGCCTACATTTCTCCCACATCTGCCATGTTAACTTTTAACTTTGAACCAATCTTAACAAACTAATTTGTTTACTATGGCTTAATGCTGTTGGAGAAAACTGCAAAATTTTGGTCCCACAAATTTACTTCATTTACTAATAAGTCAGCTTCTAAAAAACATCAGTATATATTCTATTTACCCTTAATGTTCCCTTGGTGACTGACTGTTCCAAACTGTCACTACATTCCTCAAACCCCCTCTGTGTACACTTTAACGGACGACAATCCCTCCCAGTTCATCGAAAATTGAGTCTACTGGGCACGGATAACCATAAATATCTAAGTGGAGCGGAAGGACAGGAAGGTATCAAATCTGCATCTTACTTTCTTCCTGCCAGTTTCAGAGGAAGAAGGTATCTCTTTTCTTACTCAAGGCTAACGCTTCATTCCACCTGAGAGTTTAATCTCAGCCATTGCAATTCTCCTGTAAGTTGTTCAATCACTTATTTCCTTCTCTATTCAGTATCTTCAATTTCTTCATCTCTACTGGCTTTTAACTTAGAAATACACTGAGATCTCTCCAATTCCCTCCCCCTCCCCCTAAAAAACCTCCTTCTTTTCTACCTACTGTCACACAAAACTCCTTCCTTTCTCATTCACTTTTTCAAATGAAAGTCTATGTTGGCTGTCTCTGCTTTCTTACCTCTCATCTCTTTATACAATCCTGCTTCTGTTCTTACCACTCTACAGAACCTGTTCTTGCCAGGGCAACCAACGACCTAATTGTTTAGTTTAATGGGCACATCTGTCCTTGATTTCTCTGTTAAATTTGATACTGTTGATGATTCTAACCTTTTCTCGGCTTTTAAGAGATCACACTCTGTTAATTCTCCTATTTTCTGGCCATTTCTTCTTTTCTGTTAATCCTTCTTCCTCTGTAATTTCAACTTTCATAGCATAATTTCTAAATCCAAAACATATGTCACCGCAATATTAAGTTGCTGGTGAGAAGAGGAAGAAAAGCAAAGATCGAGAAGAGATGACTGGTGAGGAAGGAGAACTAATAGAGTATGTCTTCCAGAAACCAAGAAAGAATGTGTAGGAGACAGAAAAGTGAGGCATAGCAACAGGTGGAAGTTAAGACAAGAAAGTCTCTTTCAAATTGGAGAAAGACCACCATGTTTATATGCTTAGGAGAATGACTAAGAAAGAGAAATTGATGATTCAGGAGAGAGGGGATGACTGCAGGAGTATTTTTTTTGAGTAGGCAAAAATGGAATCCAGCAAAAAGGATGGGATCTAGCACACCAATGAAGGAAACAGACTTAAATAGAAGTGGCACAATCTATATGATTTAATTCTGATTTTGTCATCTCTACCAACATTAAAGTGTACATTCTACAAGGACAAGAATTTGTATCTGTTATGTTTACTGCTATAGGCTAGAAAGGTACTTGGCCCCTAACTGACTTGCAATGGAGTGGGTTTGAGAGTGAAGGGGAGGAGAAAGCACAAGTACAGGTAATTTTTCTGAGGTTTCCTATAACGGACGCAGAGAAATGAAGCAAATGCTGGAGAGGAATATGAGATCAAATGATTTTTTTAAAGATGGGGGTTATTACAGCATGTTTGTTAGAGCTGATGGAAATGATCCAGTAGAGAAGGAAAATTTGATGATGCGTGAGAGAGAGGATAAGGCCAGAGTGAATTCAGTGAATAAAAGAAAGGGAACACATCTAGTGTTGAAGAGTAGAGCGACTGTCTCAAATAGGAGCACGGACAGTTCCCCATTTTAATAGTGGGGACAGAGTGTACCAGCACCTATGGTGGAAAAGAGACTGATAGTAATGGTAGATGAGAACCTTTGCTTCTACCTTCTCAAACACACACACACACACACACACACACACACACACACACACACACGTTTATCAGCTGAAGGTAAGGAGTAGGTAGGCTGCATTGGAGGGTTGGACATTTGGGAGATGAGAACTGCCTTAGCGTGTTAGAGAGTGAATGTCTAGGGAAACACGGAAGAAGTGTAAATGAATGACTGAAACACCTACTTTCGATTAGTGAACATGCATTAAAAATGAGACAATGCGCCTTGGTTCCCTCTTCCTCCAGCCACTTTCAGTGCCCTGGAAAGGGTAGTTTTAACCAAGTTGGTTAACAAGCAAGTCTGAAGGAGGGGGAAAAGGACACAGAAAAAATGAATTATGAAATCTAAAATGGATAAGGAGGGAAGTGAAAAGTGTGACAGTAAAAAGGCGGTAGGATCGATGGATTATAGGCTCTGGTAGGATCGAAGAGTTATTGAAGCCAGAGTTTTCAATGATTCCTCACGAGTCTAGGTCAAAACCATGTAAAGAGAGCTTCTCAGTCCCGCAAATCATTTATTTCCCAGGGAAGTGTGGGTCAAACCTCTCTGGATCTCGAAACCACATTGCTCTCTGCCCGCTTTGTCAGGCGAGGTTTCACAGAAGCGGACAGCGCGGCTCCCAGTTGCTGCCCCTCCCATTCTCCCTCCACCTCCAGTTTAGGGCCGGGCTCCCTCCGTGGGCAGCGCCTCCCAAACTCACTGTTTGGACCGATGTTGGGCGTCGCTAACCGCCGGCGAAGAACTTCTTTCCAGTCCATGACAGACTCCCGCGCAGCAGCTCCTGCATTTGCAGTTTACTAACCGCTCCACCCGCTACTAACTCAGACGTCAAACACCGCCCAGCCCCGTAAAGGCTGGGAAGGCCGCTCCACCGCCATCTTGGACATGGGCGGAAGTCGGCTAGGGAGGAAAAAAAAAAAGATTACTGTAGCCGCTGCGGAGGATACCGCGATCACACTAACAGCAGGGAAAGCAGACGTGAGATAGAAAAGGATCCTCCTTAAGGCAGCCTCCCAACTTCACAACGCCCGGTTTTAAAGGTGCAGAATAAGGAAGCCCGTGCTTTTATTTTATGTTGGGCCTCTGGCGCGAGTGCACCACGTGACTCGAGTCCTTTGGCATTTCCGGCTCAAGGGAAGCGCTTTCCTCCTTCACAATTTCTTCTCATTGTTGGTTACGGATATCTGGAGGCCCTAAAGGTTCCCCTGAATGTAGCAGATGCCTTCAGCATCCGCCTCAGCCCCATCCTGCCACTAAAAGCTTCAAAATCACCTTTTTTCGCCGCCTGGCCCAGCTAAACGCCGGCGTCCACTTCAGTCACGCCCCCAATGCCGGCGCCCTCGCGGTGCATTGTGGGCCGGTAGTGTCCGCCGAGGTTATGGTTGCGTTAATTAAGCGTGAGTGTTGGGTGAGTTGTAGAATGAAGTGAACTTCGTTTGTGATCAATCTACACCTCCCTTCCTTATCTGAGTTGTTGACTCGGCTCCCTGCCCACCTCCCCCACCCCATTCCTTCATCTGCGGAGTTTGGCGGTGTGGGGAGTATTTTGCAGGGGCAGGGTCCCTAGATTTTGGCTTTTGTAACTACCCTTGCTACTGGTGGGTCTGGGGTTGGGGGCTCCTGGTCGCGGTTTTCAGCAATGCTCCCATGGGATCCTGCCCCTTTGCGAGGACAGTTGTGATCCACGTGAGTCGAACGGGGCGGCCCTCCTTGTCCTTTTTCCTCAGGTTCGCCGACTGGAATATAACAGTCACCAGAGATTCCTGCTCTGTCCCCTGGTTCTGCGTCTTGCGACCGATGTTGGATATCCTGGGATCGTTGTTTAATGGAGAAAACTCACCAAACTGCATTGTTACTAAGTAGCTCCAAAAGCAGAGCCTTCATTTTTCTGAGAGAAACTGAAAATCGTCTTTTAAAAAGTTGAGCTTCGACTGTCGGCTCCCACCCCCAGTACCTTAATTATGCTGTAGAAGTAGGGGCTTTTTGAACATCTCTCAGTGTCTTGTGAGGATCTCACTGCATGATGACTTTCTGTTTCACTGGTATTCGAAGCTTTCCTAAGCTTTGGAAAAGCAACCCATACCTTGGCCTAAGCCCAGGACACTCTTATACCTCTGTCTTTCTCAAAGACTGTTTTGGCATCAGGAACCAACAGAAGTGGTTTTCTCTTAAAACAGCGTCTCCACAAAATACCAAAGCAATGAATCTGCTAATTATGAGGGCCAGATCTGGCAGGAAAGGAGAGGAGGGCAGAAATAAGCAAGTTCCTTCTGAGTCTCATCTTTTTGCAGCTGGAGCGGCTAAGAAGAGATCACAGATGAATCCTCAGAGTAAAGATCATCCCTTGCCACCTGTGAGGAACAACATTATTCAACTCCCAACAAAACCCTTGAATTCAGAGGAGTGGGATAAACTTAAGGAAGATTTCAAAGGAAAAGCCAATTTTGAAAATTGGATCATTTCACAGATGGCTCACTACAATAGTTCTGTAGATGTGGCCAAATCTCTGCTGGCCTGGGTAGCTGCAAAAAACAATGGTATTGTAGGCTATAATTTGCTGGTCAAGTATTTATATCTCTGTGTCTTTCATAAGCAGACATCAGAAGTTTTTGACGTCTATGAAATCATGAAAGCTAGATATAAGAGTTTAGAATCTGGAGCAAACACGCTTCTCATTCGGGGATTAATCCATTCAGACAGATGGAAAGAGGCCTTGCTGCTGTTAGAGGACATTAAAAAGGTCATGACTCCTTCAAAAAAGAACTATAATGACTGTATCCAGGGAGCCCTCCTTCATCAAGATGTAAACATAGCTTGGAATTTATATCAGGAATTGTTAAGTCATGATATTCCTATGATGGAAACCTTAAAAGCCTTCTTTGATTTTGGAAAAGACATAAAAGACGACCAGTATTCAAACAAACTACTAGACATTCTTTTATATCTAAGAAATAGTCAGCTATATCCTGGGGAATCATTTGCACACAGTATAAAAACATGGTTTGAGAGGTAATTTTGATTTTCCTTTATATATATGATTTTAATACCTATACCTAAAAGTAGTCTCCTCTTTTTTATTGCTGAAATTATACAGATTATAGTCCTTTTTTCTATCTCTTAGTAAGATTTATTTCCCCTTTAAGACAAAATTTTCTTTCTGCTTAAAAAAGTTACTACCACGTGTTGTGCTAATCTCTACTCATCACATGAAGGGAATTAGAGAGCACTTGTAGTGTTATGCATTTTTTCATTTTACAAGGATCATTTGTTTTCTGAGGTGTCTAGTATATGAGTACTTAGGAATAGCACTGTGGCTGGAGTTTATAGCAAGAGCACTGGAGCTGTCTTTGGGTCTTATTAGCATTTTTAGAAGTTCTAACTAGTGACTGGTATAATGTGCACATCTATGTTCTGTTTGATCTATGCATTTCATCAACTTGGATGGTTAGAGCAGAAGGGGGATCCTGATTAAACTTGATATGCAAGTGTTATCATGGAAAATCTTCATCTTTCCAGTTCAGTTTAGATCTTTCCATCATTCAACAGCTCTCTTCAAGGCTCTCTCCTTTGCTTTCCCTTTGCTTTTATTCATGTTACTGGCTACGTGCCTATTTATTGCTTCAGTCTTTTACTTTCTTATTTCTTCAGCATTAATTTGCTTCAGGCTTTTTCCTAAAAATTCATTCCTTTTCTCTTTGTTTTTCTCTTTTCTACTATATATCATCTTCACAGAACTTTGAAGTAGCAATCATGCTGAATTTTCTTCTTGAACAAATTTTTTGAACATCAACAGAGGAGCTGTTGATTGTGAAAATCTTTGAATGCCAAGGATTTTGTTTGGATTTTATTGTGTTATCAAGAGTGTTGGTCTTGGAGTGGAGTTTTAGAGAGGTAATTGCCAAAGGAAGGAAAAAAGAAGATTGGAAAAGGATTAAAATTGAAAAACAGGGAGATCGTGTTTGGAGGCAATTGTATGTTTGAATGAGAGATGAGATCTTGAATTAAGACTTGGGAAAGGAGAAAAGGATCAATAGGACTCATGGTAATATACGTAAGAGGAAAGAAGAAAGGATAAATCGAGCAAATAAATCAGTAAGTAGTTTTGAATAACTTCATTTAGACTAGGCACTGCAGATGTCTTGTGATGTAAGATCTATTATGGTGGCATTCACAGTTGGGAATGTAATACTTGACAGTTAAATAATAGTGATATAAGATGGTAGTATAAGACAAGAAATTACTCTGGACAAGTACAATCTCTGGCAGCTTTTTGGAAAATGTTAGAGTTAAGTTTAATTTAGAGGTTACACTGGTAATGTCAGCTGCTTTCTGTACAGGTCCTGTGAAGGTAGATTTTAGCCAAAAGGCCGAGAAGCTATGTGAAGGTGGATTTAGACTTGAAGATGAGGGTTGGATGACCAGAGGAGAAGCAAACGGAAGAAGGAGCTCCAGAGTAGGGTACCATCAGCTCCTTAGCCCCATTACAGTGTATTAACTACTCTTCTAATTAAACCATTCTAGGCAAGGATCCTGAACTTTTCAGAGCTCTTGCCTACCGAGTTTCTAAACACAATGAAAACTTTGGATTCTGTAGGAATCTGACCTGACGATTTGATTTTGCAATCTTTTTTTGTAGTGTTCCTGAAGAACAATGGAAAGGAAAATTCACCACAATTCAGAAAAGGTAAAGGCCAATATTTAATTTTTAACTTGTTTGATTCAGGTTCAATAGGTTTTATTGCTATTGTTTAAAAAAAATTTTATGAATACCTTAGCGATAAGATCATTAAGAATTAGAGAACCCAAGAAAAAAGCCATATTTTACATATGGAGAATTTTCAGTGCTCAAAATGTTTTTCCTTGTATGTGCTGTGAGTCTGCTGTGAAGCCTCAGGGATGTTTTCCCCTAGTTGTGTTTTAGGAATAACTTTAAAAACTTTATCTGGATGCCCAGCAGTCTACTCTTTTGGGTTTTCTGGCACATTAATGTGTGATATTATCAGGTTTACAAAAAAATCATACGCATGTGATGATCACAAAGGTTATAATATATATATATTTTTTTTAACCTTTCAATTTTCTCATGTCGTAAGATTATTCATTTTAGAAAAAGTTCTTTTCTAGGATACCATTTAACACAAACCATTGTAATTACAGTGGTCAATGTTTGGGCTGTGGAAAAAACTTAGAGTCTATTCACCTGAGTCCAGAAGAGTATGAATTTCTCAAGGGAAAAGTCATGAGGGATGTGATAGATGGAGGTGACCAATACAGAAAGACGACACCTCAGGTGAGTCTGGACCTCAGATTTTATTAAATTCTTGGATTGCTTTTCTAGAGCAGGGGTTGACAGTTTTTTTCTGTAAAAGGCCAGATAGTAAATACTTTAAGCTTTGTGAGCCATACAGTCTCTGTTGCAACTTTTCTCCTCAGCTGTTGTACTGAACACAGTCACATACAATATGTAAATGAACGAATATGACTGTTCCAGTAAAACTGTTCATGAAAGGCCATAGTTGCCAATCATTAGAAGAGATTGCTTTAGAATTTCATAGAATAATTGGGTTAGACTATCATCTACCTACTGAAGTCAGTTCTATTTCATCTGGGCACATGTGCACTTAAGCCAAAAAGATAGATGCTTATTCTTTGTTTAAGGGCTTCCAGAAAATGGTGTTCAGTTAAACTCCTGTGAAAACATGGCTTCTCATTTTTCTAGTCAAGAGAGTTTAATGTAACCTAACAAAATCATTTCCAAGTTTTCTTAGTATTGAATTTGATTTTCTAAGTCATTTTTAATAGCTTTATTTTGCTAATCTTCAGTACTTTATGCTGGTTTATTAAGATTAAGTTGAAGAAGTATAATAAAATGCTTTTATCTTGGGGAAAGGTTGCCCATCATCTCACTGAATGCTTTTTCTTCAAGGTACCAAATAAAAACAAGAAGTGAAAATTGTTCTGCCTTCTCACTTTCACTTAAAAGTGTCAGAAAATGCCCCTAGATCACATGAAGACCTTTAATCCTCAGAATAAAGTCAAAATCTGCTCCATAAAAACATTATCTTCATTTTGTGGAATATCTTTTAGCTGACTTTATTGATAAAATTATAGCTAACATTTATTAAGTGATGCTGTGTACTTTACATTCATTGTATCTTATTTAATCTTTATAGCCACCCTATATGGTACTATTTTATTTCTGTTTTACTGAGAGTGTTTAAGACTTTGGGAGATTAAATCTGCCCAAGGGCACCTTGTTAATAAAATCTAAGTCTGACTCCGAAACCTTTGTCGTTACACTACTGCCTCTCATGGAATGAAACGTAACAGTGACAATCCATAGTTCCATATATACCTGACAGCCAACTGGTTTTAACAGCTCTTTAATGCCTTAGGAATTTCTGCCAGCTGAAATATAAATTAAATAAATTTCTTTCTCAGTAGCAAGACTGAGGACTAATTCCTTTCTTTTAGCAAACATTTATTGAACACTTTTGTGTATCTTCTGAAGTAAGTATTAAGATAGATGCAAGGTTGTACAAATTATGCCATTACCAAAACCTTATCATTTCTGTTGTAGACTGATTGAATATTCTTTCCATCTTCCAGTTTTTTATTTAGTAAAATTTTCAATCTAAAGAAAAAAAATGAAAAAAGTAGCCCAATGGACACCTACATACTCTTCATCTAGAGTTGTTATTATGGCACATATGCTTTCTCGCTATATGCGAGTATGTGTTTTTATGAACCTTTTAAAAGTAAGTTGTAGACATGTTGCCTTAAATGTTTCAGCAAGTATTTGTAAGAATAAGAAAATTCTATGTAATTAAATACCATTATCACATTTAAGAACCTTACCATTAATTCAGCGTCATTTAATAAAACGTATGTATTCAAATTTTTCCAGTTGCCCCCATAATGTATTTTATAATTTTTTCCCCTCTGATCCAGTATTCAATCAAGGTTCACTCACTGCTTTTGGTTGTTATGTCTCTCTAAAACCATAACAGTCTCCTCTTGCCTTTTTTTGTTTTTATGAGATGGATTTTTCTGAAAAGTCTGGGTAGTTGGTCTTATCCAGGGCATCTTACACTTTTCACCTATGAATCACTTGAGGATCTGGTTAAAATGCAAATTATGATTCAGTTGTCCTGAGTGGGGCCTGAGATTCTGTATTTTGAACAAGTTTCCAGGTGAGGTGATTCTGGTCTTTGGACCACATTTTGAGTAGCAAGACTGAGGACTAATTGTCTGATTGTTTTCTCTTTATTAATTTAATATAAAAGCATTTAGCTATACTACTTGGATGATGCTTTATGCTTCTTATTGAGTCACAGCGACCACATAATATCAGGTTGTGCTCACTATGGCTGATGGCTAAATGTGATCACTACATTAAGAAGGCAGCTGCCAGGCATCTCCGTTGTAAAGATACATTTTTCCCTTTATAATTTCCCTTTGTCATTTTTCCCTTTGTAATTTTTGTAATTAAAAATTAAGTAATCTGTGGGGTAACATTTCAAGACTATGCATATATCCTGTCACCCATTAACTCTTCACTCAGTGTTTTTAGCATCATGGAGATCTCTACCTTTGGAGGTTGCAAAGTGGTGATTTTCTAGTTATTTCGTTTCTTCTGCATTTATTAGCTGGCATTATTCTATAACAGTTTTCCCTTTCCACCGCTTTCTCCCTTTTGCTTTATTTATTTTTTTAATTACTTGTAAGGACATAGGGACATTTAAAAAAAATTAACTGTTAGAATCTCTTACCATCATTATTCTTTTTGATGCTCAAATTGTCCCAAATTTGGCCTGTGGGAGTTCATGTGTCATTTCCATCTCTCCCTACCCCCATCAGTCTTTCCTCCAAGTCAGTTTTTGAGCACTTTTTTGAAGTACTTTTTTTGAAGCACTTTTTTGAAAATATCACCATTTTGAAGATGGGGAAGGTCAGGATAAACGTATCCATGGTCAAAGAGCAGTGACAAAAGGCACATGGCTGGACTGGGTCAGGGTTTAGTTTCTGTAGTATTGGTGAGGCAGAAGGGGCATGGATGGATCCAGAGCACTGCTGGAGGGTTGAAGTAAAATCCACTCTGTCTGGGACTAGAGGCAAGGGATTAAGGGTAGTGGCTATGTTGAGTAAGTAGGTGCAGCAAAACATTGGAGCATTTATTTAGACCTCTAATTTCTCTGAAGAGCCTGAGGCAGATTGGTCATTTGAAGGTGAGAGAAGGAAATGACAGTCTAAGGGAGCTTTAGGAGAGTTCTAAGCCTTGGAAGTTTGTGAGCAGATTGGAGAAGGTATTGCTGGATGGTGCTGAAGCCCCAGCAGAGGCTGGAGAGCATCTGTGAGCCATTTGGGGCAGTCCTGAGCCATCCAGGTACACAAACAGAAGGCAGGTGGATGGGATGGTACAGGATTTGCTAGTATGGTACAGTTCAGGGAAAAGGGAAAACGAGGTGAGGGTGTAGGTGAAAGAGTAGCTCAGTTAATGGACCATGAGATCAAAGTTGATAGGAAAGAGGTAAAGATGGGTGGGAGCTCACGGATTAGAAGACTGGAGATAACAGTGGACTGAAGGCTCATGGAGGTTGAAGAGCAAGCATAAAGGAACTGAGAGTGGCAATCGGGTTTTTTTCGTGTGTGGGGGTGTGTTTGTTGCTTAGATGCAGCAACATGATAGAGACCAAGTGAAGGGAGTTCTGACAGAGTAGTTACCATGATGACCATGGAGCAGGGTGGGGGTGCGGGGAGGAAGCAAGGAAAGAAGCCAGAGAGCACTGCCCAGGAGGGTTCAGGGCACTGGTAGTCTCAGTGTGGGGTAGAGGAAAAGGTTAGTGAGAGTAAAAGAGTGAAAACTGGAAGGCTGAGGTCAGAGAGCCTGTGAAATATTTGAGGCTGAGATTTCAGAGGAATAGCCATCCTAGGACCCAGTCAGATCCAGGATCTGGCTATTGGGGTTTGGTATGTGCCCAGGATAAAGCTCCAGACTGTCATTTCCCACAGATGGTTCATCTTGTAGGGGTGTGTGTGTGTGTGTGTGTGTGTGTGTGTGTGTGTGTGTGTTTCTTGATCTTTTTTGCTCACTGTTTGTATTAATTTGCTGGGGCTACCATAACAAAATACCACAGACCAGGTAGTTTAAATAACAGAAACTTGTGCAGTTCTGGAGGCTAGAAGTGCAAGATGGGCAGGTTTGGTTTCTCCCAAGGCTTCTGTCCTTGGCTTGCAGACGGCCCTCCCTCTTGCTTTGTCCTCAGACAGCCTTCCCCTGTGCTTGAGTATCCCAGCTGTCTCTTGTGTGTCCAAATTTCCATTTCATATGAGGACAGCAATCCGGTTGGATTAGGGACCGGTCCTTATGACCTCATTTTACCTTAATCACTGTTTTATAGGACTTATCTCCACATACAGTCACATCCTGGGGTTGAGGACTTCAACATGTGTATTCTGGGCTGGCCCCAATTTAGTCCATAACAACATTCATTGAAAATCTGTATTAAAACCATATTGTGTTCAGCATTTTAAATTATTTTGTACTGGCCATAGCTGGATTTGCCTTCAGTATTGCTTTTTTAAGACTTGCTTGTAATTTGGGAGTGTAAGATGTAAACCAAGGAGTACGTACTAAATCCATGTTGAGTTTCTTTGTCTACTTAAAAAACAAACTTATAATCAACCGACCTCCATAAGCACCTACAATGAGCATTATCAAAATTGTTTCACGCCGATATGCTTTCACCAAATACAACTCTTGTTCAAAACAAAGTAAACGAGATGGCACCCTCTGATGAAGTGGTTCTCAACCTTGGCTGCTGGCTACAATAGTTTAGATGTTTAAATACTACTGATACCCGCCCCGAGATTTTGGTTTTAAGTATAACTGTTCAGTGGTATTAAATACATTCAGGTGGCAGCCATCATTACCATCCTCAACTCTTCATCTTATAGAACTGAAACTCTGTGCGCATTAAACAATAACTTCCCAGTCTCCCCTCCTCTCAGCACCTGGCAATCTCCATTATACTTCCTTCTTTATGATTTTGACTGCTGTAAGTTCCTCGTATGAGCGGAATCATACAGTATTTGTCTTTTTAACTGGCTTATTTCATTTAATATGAACTCAAGTTTCAACCATGTTGTAGCATATTGCAAAATTTTCTTCCTTTTTAAGGGTGAATGATATTTCATTGTATGTATATATCACATTTTGTTTATCCATCTGTCAGTGGACACTTACTGTTTCTATGTTTTAGCTATTGTGACTAATGCTGCTATGAACATGAGTGTACAGATATCTCTTTGAGACCCTGCTTGCAGTTCTTTGGCTATATACTCAAATGGAATTGCTGGGTCATATTCTAAATCTATTTTTAATATTTTGAAGAACTGTGTTCCACAGAAGCTATACCATTTTATGTTTATTCCGACAGTGCACAAGGGTTCCAATTCTTGCCAATACTTGTTTTCTGTTTTTATTATTCATAGTAGCTATACAGATGGGTGACATGTTATCTCATTGTAGTTTTGATTTGCATTTCTCCAGTGATTAGTTATGTTGAGCAACTTTTCATGTGCTTATTGGCTGTTCGTATATCTCCTTTGGAGAAATGTCTTCTCAAGTCTTTGCCCATTTTTGAATTGGGTTTTGAGTATTTTTGTTGTTTAGTTGTTCTCTATATATTCTGGATATTAATCCCTTATCACATATATGATTTGCAAATATTTTCTCCCATTCTGTGGGTTGCCTTTTTACTCTATTGATAGTGTCTTTTGATGCACAAAATTTAAAAATTATTTTGAAGTACGTACAGTTCTTAAATTTTTTTCTTTTGTTACCTGTGCCTTTGGTGTCATATCCAAGAAAATTGTTGCTCAATCCAGTGCTGTGAAGTTTTTGTTCTGTGTTTTCTTCTAAGTTTTATTGTTTTAGGTCTTACATTTAGGTCCTTGATCCATTTTCAGTTAATTTTTGTATATGATTTTAGGTAAGGGTCCAACTTTATTGTTTTGCATGTGGATATCCAATTTTCCCAGTACCATTTGTTGAAAAGACTGTTCTTTCCTCTTTTAATGATCTTGTCACCCTTACCAAAAATAATTTGACAGTACATGAGACGGTTTGGGATTAATTTTATCCCATTTGTCTATATGTCAGTACTACATTGTTTTGATTACTGTAGCTTTGTAGTAAGTTTTGAATTCAGAAAATGTGAGTCATTTACTTTTGTTCTTCTCCAAGATTGTTTTGGCTATTCAAGATCCCTTGAGATTCTGTATGAATTTTAGTATGGGTTTTTTAAATTTTTTGCAAAAAAATGTCATTGGGATTTTGATAGGGATTACATTTAATCTGTAGATCACGATGGGTGGTATTGACATTTTAATAATACTAAATTTTCTAATCCATGAATGTAGAACATGTTTCCATTTATCTTTAGTTTCTTTCAGCAATTTTTTATACCTTTGATTGTACAAGTTTTTCACCTCCTTTGTTAAGTTAATTCCTAAGCATTTCATTTTTTTCAATGCTATTGTAAATAGAATTGTTTTTATAATTTCCTTTCCAGATTGTTCATTGTTAGTTTATAGAAATGCAGCTGATTTTTGTGTGTTGACTTTGTATCCTGCTACTTCGCTGAATTGATTTACTAGTTATAACAGTTTTTGTGTGTAAAATCTTTAGGATTTTCTACATGTAAGATCATATCATCTGCAAACAAAGATAATTTATGTTTTCTCCTCTAATTTGGATGCCTTCTTTTTCTTTTTTCTTGTTTAATTGCTCTGGCTAAAACTTCCAGTACTATATTAAATAGAAGTGTTGAAAGCAGGGCATACTTGCCTTTGTCTTGATCTTAAAGGAAAAGCTTTTAATGTTTCACCATTGAGTGTAATGTTCACTGTGGGTTTTTCATATATTCCTTTTATATTGAGGTAGTTTTCTTCTATTCTTAGTTTGTTGAGTGTTTTTATCATGAATTTTGTCAAATGCTTTTTCAATTGAGTGATCATGAGTTTTTTCCCTTCATTCTGTTGATAATATATATTGATTGATTTTTATATATCGAACCATCCTTGCATTCCAGGAATAAATTTCACTTGGTAAAAGGATATCCTTTTAAAATCCTGCTGAATTCTGCATGCTAATATTTTGTTGAGGATTTTTGCATCACTGTTTAGAAGGGGTTGGGTCTGTAGTTTTCTTGTAGTGTCTTTCTCTGTCTTTGGTATCAGGGTAATGCTGGCCTCACGGGAGTTCGGAAGTGTTCTCTCCAATTTTTTTTAAAAGTTTGAGAAAGATTGGTATTAGTTCTTCTTTAAGTGTTTAGTAGAATTCACCTGTGAAACATTAGGTCTAGGACTTTTTTTTTTTGGCAGGCGGGGGGTTAGATTTTTGATTACTGATTCAGTTTCCTAACTATATTTAGATGTATTCAGATTTTCTTTGTGGTCGTGCCTCTGTCTCTGTGCTTAAAAGTAGCAATCAGCACACAGGTCCCTGATATTTGGAGGACAGCGTCCTTTTTGCCTACCCAGCTGGCTCTTGTAAGCTCTGTGCAAGCTGCTCCAGGAACACACGTGCAGCTGTCTGCTATGTGGCTTGGAATGAGTAGCTGCTGTGCTGGCTGTGCTAAGAACTAAGACTGACTGAAATTAGCCACGATTATTAATCCAAGGCTTCCCCTGGAAATTGCAAGCCTTCTATAGACTCCAGAGTTTCAAAGTACAGTGGTACCTTGGTTTTCGAACGTAATCCATTCTGGAAGACCGTTCGAGTTCTGAAACGTTCGAAAAGTGAGGCACAATTTCCCCATAGAAGGTAATGCAAAATGGATTAATATGTTCCAGACCTTTAAAATCAATCCCTAAAACTGCAAATTTAGCATGAATTTTGCTATCTAATGATACCATAGATCCATAAAATTTATGGCATTTGTAAACCAAAATGTTCGTTAATGGAGACGTTTGAAAACTGAGGTACCATTGTAGTTAATAGTTACATCAGATAGATTCTATCTGTATAATTGTGTGGGTGGAGAGACAGATTTTTGGTGCTTCCTTTTCTGCTGTCTTCCCCTCAACTTGATGAATTTGGTGATACACACACACACACACCCCTACCCCTGTGTAACTATCACCACAGTTAAGATAATGAATATATCACCCCCAAAAGTTTCCTCCTGTTACTTTGTAATGACTCCCTCCTGTACCTAACCCCCATTCTTGCCCCTGCTCAGGTAACACCATGAAATCATATACAATAGTACCTCGGTTTTTGAACATCTCCGTTGATGAACATTTCGGTTTACGAACGCTGTAAACCCGGAAGTAAATGCTTCGATTTTCGAGCACCTCAGAAGTCGAACATGTCACATGTCTTCCGCTGAGTGCAAGATCCTGAGGCCTAGCTGTCAGCTGTTTTCGAACATTTCAGAACTCGGTCTTCCCTAACAGATTATGTTCGAAAACCGAGGTACCACTGTATAATTTTTTTTGTCTTCTCTTATTCAGTACAGTTGAAATTTCAACATGGTTTTGAGATATGTGGATCCGTTTATACATGGATTTTTTTCAATAAATATACAGTTGTTCCTCCTTTGTCCTTGGGTTTCGCATCCGCAGATTCAACTAGCCATGGATCAAAAAAAGTATTTTCAGTCAACAGTTGTGAGTCTGTGGATGCAAAGGGCCAATTATATGCATTGTTCCACACCATTTTATATGAGATACTTGAGCATCCATGGATTTTGGTATCTGTAGGAGGTCCTGGAATCAAACCTCCGTGGAAACTATAGTTAAGTTTTTTGGAAATCAAAAGTTGTATGTGGATTTTTGACTGTGTAGAAGGTTGGCACTCCTAAATCCTGCATTGTTCAAGGGTCAACTGTATATATTTATCTTGAGACTTCATTCATGTTTTGTGTGTCAATCATTTATTCATTTTTATTGCTGAGTTCCATTTTGTGGATATACCACAATTTGTAAATTCATTCACCTATTGATGGCCATTTGGGTTATTTCCAGCGTGGGGTTATTACAAATAAAGCTAATAAGAGCATTCCCATACAAGTCTTTGTACTTTGTGCTTTTATATTTGTTTCCTAGGGAGGCTGTAACAGATTACCGTAAACCGGTGGCCTAAAATGACATTCTCTCATAGTTCCAGAGGCTAGAATTCCAATATCAAGGTGTTGGCAGGGCCATGCTCCTTTTGAAGGCTCAAGGGAAGAATCCTTTCTTCCCTTTTTCTAGTGTCAGAAGCTCCCGGCTCCTGGAAATCCTTGGTGTTTCTCAGCTTTTAGCTGCATCACTCCACTCTCTGCCTTTCCTTCTCTGTGTGTCATCGCTTATTATAAGGACATCAGTCATTGGGTTTAGAGCCCATTTTATTCCAGTATGACCTCAGCTTAACTAATTATATCTGCATCCAGATAAAGTCACATTCCAGGTGGACATGAATTTTAGAGGGGGCACTATTCAACCCACTACAACTTTTCTTTCTTTTGGGTACACATCTAGGAGTGAAATGGCTCGGTCTAATGAATGGTAGGTGTGTGTATATAGCCTTTTTAAAGAAACCACCATACTGTTTTCCAAGGTGGTTGTCTTCATTTTACATTTCTACCAGCAGTGTCTGAGAGTTGCTCCACTTTCGGTCAGCACTTAATATGGTCAGTCTCTTTATCTTTAGCTGTTCTAATGGATGTGAAGTAGTACCTCATTGTGGTCTTAATTTACATTTTCATAAAGATTGATGATGTTGAGCATTTTTTATGTGCTTAATTGCCATCCATATATTTTTGGTGAAGTGCCTATTCAGGTCTTTTCCTCATTTAAAAAATTGGGTTGTTTTCCTATTGTTGAGTTGTAAGTGTTTATGTATTCTGAATAGAAATCTTATGTCAGATATATCTTTTGCAGATCATTTCTCTCAGTCTGTGGCTTACCTTTCATTTTTATAAAATAGAGATTCTAATTTAATTGCTTTGATTTGGGGCGCAGACATCGGGGTTTTCAAAAGCTTCCAGATGATTTTAAAGTGCAGCCAGGGTTGAGAACCACTGCTTCTAATATGAGATTTTGAAGAATCCTAATGTATATATGGCAACTTCTTTTCTTCAGGATAATTTTGGGAGAAAAATCTCAGTGGTAGGTAAATTTTTAGCTTTTCTGACGCTTTTGTCTACTTAGACATAAGTACTTCGACTGTACTTAGACATCACAGCCAGCAGATGGCAATAGTGTAACATGTAAAATTTTTAGGTCCTGTAGCCGGGTCAGATTACAGGTTACAGATTTGGTGAGCTTCTTTTATTATTAAACTGAACAATATCTATGTTATTTTTGTTTTAAGTCAGATTAGTAATAATAGCTAAAGATGGGAGAGCTGTATATGTGAATTTTAAGTGAACAAAGCAGAACTCCAAATAATATACATACACACCACTGATCTAACTACTTGAAACTAATTGAGAGGACATCAGTGAAGATCAAAAAGTGAATTTGGGACTATGTGGATAGTGTTAGTTTAATATGAATTAGATTTTTTCCTCTTACTTTCCTTTGTTCTTAACAATAACATTAATTTACAGTCAGATTTATTTTTTTCATATTTAACTGCTCAGGTATGAATTCAATTCTTTGTTTTATCTTTTTATTAGGAAAAATTTCAAAGATATGTAAAATTAGAGAGACTAGTATAATGAACCTCTAGCTCAGTGATTATTAACTCATGGCCACTCATATTTCATTTATACTTCTACCCATTTCTCCCTTGTCCCTCAGTTTTTTGTAAAGCAAATCTGAGCTTAATCATTTGTTCCATAAATTATAAGTTCACTTTTAAGCAGCTTTCTTTGTTTCTCTTATCTTCAAAAATAGTCCTATGGATAGTGATATTTTTCTTAGAGAGTAAGAAATACTTTAGAACAGCAGTTCTCAAACGTTTTGGTCTCAAGGCCCTTTTACATTCTTAAAAATTAAGGACTCCTTAGAGCTTTGTTTATGAGGGATTGTACCTATTGATAATTATGACATTACAAGTTAAAACTGAGAACCTATAAAAATATGTACTTTATTTAAAATTACAATATAAAAACTATTACATGTTGACATACATAACGTTTTTCTTGATAATAACTCTATTGTCCAAAACAAAAATAAAACTATGTGAGAAGACAGGCATTGTTATATATAAGAGGGTGCCAAAAAAATGTATACACATTTTAAGAAAGGAAAATCTGTGTTAAAATCGTAATACTCAATATATGCCAATAACAAAAGATGAACACAAGTCACGTTTGACTTCTGCAATTACAAGAGGTGTTCAAAGCGGTTACCGTCAGCATCTGAAACTTCTGATTACAGCAAACTACTGCTTGAGCAACGTTGACCAAGGTGTCCACTTATATACATTTTTTTTGCACCTCCAGTATTTGTAAATCTCTTTAATTACATGCCTTAATAGAAGCCAGCCAAATTTTTATATCTACTTCTGTATTTAATCTGTTGTGTTACATGTTACTTTGGTTGAACTATATGAAGAAAATGGAGGCTCAGAGAGATGATGTAGTTGGAAAAAGAGAATTTTAATGACATTTTCAAATAATTGTACTTGTTCTTCTTTAATATTATAACAAAACTCCACTGCACGCTTGTGAGCAAAGAGTGAAAAGGCAGGTAACATCTTAGTATTCTTATAAAAATAGGTTTTAACCTTACAAATCCCCTGAAAGGGCCTTAGGGATGCCCATGGGTCTTCAAACCACAGCTGCTCTAGAAATACCCTTCCTTAGATATAGTTTCCTTTTTCTTTCTATTTGAAAAGTTTGAGTAAAATGCCTTTCCTTCAATTTAATTACAAAAACATTAACAAAGGAAGTTAAAACAGACAGCAGTCTCACTACTCAGCAAATCTTCTGTTTAGTTTCTCCTATTCTCTTTTAGTTTTTATTGAGAGTTCTTTCATCATCTTCTTTCACTTTCCAAATTGGAAGTGTTTTTTTCTAATCATAAAAATAATATTTATTAATTAAAAAAAAAAGTCAGTCAAAATAGACAACCCTAAAGAAAGAAATAATAGCCCACCACAGTTTGAACTTTTAATGAAACTTTAATCACACTAGCAGTCTCCCATAATCCTGTGATTTAGAACTTCTTAAATAAAACTTTAATGACTTGGGATTCTGTTCTTTGAAAAAGAAATTGGAGGAAGGCAAATTGCCTGTAGTACATTTAATTGAGTTTTTAGGGTTAAGTTTAAATCAAACCATTTGTTCTGCTTGATAATATCTCTTCAGTTAATTGACAGAAAGGAGGCCTTCTGGTGTTTTTCTTACTACAGATTTAAGACAGCACATGTGACCTAAATGAAATGTCAGTATAAGAACTGATCTAATGTAGGTTTGTTTTGTTTTGTTTTCTTAATTTGAGAGTGGCAGCTGCAGACTATGAAAGATGTGAACTAACTGAGCTCTTCGTCACAATCTTCAGAACCTTCCATTGTCATCTCTGGGTTTGAAGATCTGGTTATCTCTAAGAGGAACTATAAGGTTTTTCCCCAGATTAAAAAAAAAAAAATGGTGAATGGTAAATGGCAAACTTTGGGGGTTTGGTAGTTAAAAACTAAGAAAGAAATTTAATTTATCTGCAAAGTATAGTTTTAAAATGTGTTTTAAATTCTCTATTTATAAAAGCTCATTAATGATTAAATAGTCCTCAACTTATGAACATTTTACCCAATACATACTTAATTAATCATACTTAATTAATCACTAATGCTATTCCCCAGTCTCTCTTTTTCAGCTCCACAATTGAAAACTAGAAAATAGGCATCTGATCTCTGGATCATCTGTGTGTGTTGGTGCAAGAGTTGTGGCCAAAAATGTGAAACTTCTGGAAAAATCAATGAGTTCAGAAGTACAGGAAGGGTAAAAACCTAAAAACATAAGCAGGCTGACCCCTGGCAGGAGCCTTCTCAACATCAAATATTTCCCTTATTTCTTCATTCTCCTTTATTCTCTCTAATGTAGCACGTGCTGCAATTCTACCCACTGGGATCCAAGCTTTTTTATGAGAATGAACTTGAAGTAGTGCATTTCCTCCTGATGCCTAACTGAGTTGTGTTTTACAAAGGAATGAGAACTGGGTGTGTGTGTGGGTGTTGTTTTAAACCCCTGCTGTTTTAAAATTGGATGGGTGATTTTTAGAGTGGGAGGTTTCATGTAGATTACAGAGTTAGAGACAGAGGGATAAAGGCACCTTACATTTAGGAGGTTTGAACAGGTGGGAGTGTGCAAAAGAAACTTATTTTTTTTTTGGACAAGAGCAAAAAAGTGTCGTTTTTCTTACACCTTGTGATCTTTTTCTCTCTCAGATTCAGGCTGGCACTCTTGTTATATATAGTAACAAAACTGTATATTTTATTTGTTTCTATTATCTATCTTTTCTCCATGTTAGAATAGAAGCTTCATGAGAATAGGAATTTTTGCCTGTTTGAACCCTGTAGTATTCCCATAAAGGAGAATAGTGTTTGGCATAAAGATGCTCAATTTGTTGAATTAATCAATAGTAGTCACCATTAACTAAATGCTTACTGTATGTTAGGTACTTTGCTAGGATCTTTGTTATCTCTAATCCTTGTGATAACCGTGCAAGGAAGGCAGCGTCACTGTTTTGCTAGGCCTCACAGAGGTTAAATGACTTTGCCAAGCCAAGTCAGTTAGTAGCAGAGCTAACATTAGAACCCAACTCTCTACAGAATGAGTTCTGTTCAGTAAGATTCCCTATGCTCCTCATGAAATACTAGGTCACTAAGAAATTTAAGAAGATATTGTTTGGTGTTATTCCTTTGATAAAGGAAAGTATGCAGTGCTTTTCTAACAACAGTTTCAATTTTGGATTATCTTGACTTTAAAACATTAAAAGGAAAACTGGGTGTTTAAAGGAGCATGCCTCAGTTATCTGGAATGTTTACTTATATGTAGAACACAGCATTCCCCCAAAATGCAAGGTAGGACGGAGTATGATTTGTGTCTTTGAAGAAGCTCAAGAGGTCTTTTCAAATACTAGTTCTGCTTCTTAATTAGTTTTAACTATGCTTTTTTTAAAAAAGCAAACATTTATACAAGGCTTATTACGTGCTAGTCATTATTATGAGCACTTTAACAACTATTAACTCATTTAATATAATCTTTATAATAACCGTGGGAAAGTTACTTATTACTCTTCCCTTGTTTCCTGATCTTTAAACAGAGAAGATTGGACTACGTGATCTCCCAGGCCCCTTCCAGCTCTGAAATGTTAAAAAGATTTCCTAACTGTTGCCAGGCAACCTAGTTATGTGTTAATTAAGACAAGGTCATCTTTTCCTAGAAAAGGTCTTTACCAAGGTCGTCTTTCACAGTGGAGCCTTGAGACAGTGCAGAGTAGGAGAGGAAGTTGTGATTTAGATGAATATAAGTGCAGAATCTGTATCCAGCAGTGCCAGTCTGGGAAGGAAGACAGGGGGCATCAAATCACTGTTGAGGTTTTGGTGGTGAAGCTGTTTACCTCACTGTCTTTCATTAATATCTTAAGGTAGAAATTCGAAGTTGTTTAAATCTTGAGCGGAGCACGTGACATCTCCTTATCATCCAGCACTACCTTTTACCTATAGGTTGAGGTTTGGCCAGTGATTCTTCTCCCCCAAGGTTTCAAGAATTAGGAAATAGAAGAGTTAAGAATTTGGTACATGAAAATAGCAGACCTGAATCTGATCAAGCAGCTAGAGCTGACGACTGATTTGCAAGAAATACAGGGGATATATTCGTATTATACCTCAGGGATGCAACCATCAAATCTAGTCCATGGGAAATCTGTAAGACAATCAACCCAGTTTCTTGCAATAAATAAATTACAAGGAGAGTGAGTGAAGGGTGGGGGGAGAGAACCTATAGATCAAAAGGAATTTGTGATGTATCAACCATTCATGTGTATGGACTGTAATGGGCCTTTTATTCCTGATTTGAACAATCAAAGAAATCCGAACACCAGTTGTTGGAGATATTAAGAAATTATTGTTGATTTTTTTAGGTGTAATAATGCTAGTGAGTTGTGTTTTAAAACTATTTATATAGTAGGGCTACACACCGAAATATTTATGGATGAAATGATGCGATGTCTGAGATGTGCTTCAAAAATAACTAGGTAATGGGGGATGGAGTAGGTGGGGTTACATATGAAACAAAACTGGCCATGAGTTGATAAAGGTAGTTTTTAGGTTCACTGGAATTCATTATATTATTCTGTCTACTTTCGTATATGTTTGAAATTTGCATTGTAAAAATCTTTTTTAAAAACTGACATATTAAATACATTTACTTTCAGGATAGAAGTTTTGAAGAGGGAGATTATAAAACAGTGCACCCTTAGTGAGTTTCATGCAGCGGCAGCATCTTCTGTAGTATTTTTCCCCAACCATATATTCATTATAAAAGATGAAAATAGTTCAGAAACGTCACTATAGAAAGTGAAAGTCTCCTTTAATCAAATAATATTTTTAAAATACTGAAAATTGTCATGTCATGTGCACATGGTAATATATTCCTTTTTCTATTTATGAAATGCATGAGAGATGAAATTTAGATCAAGAGCTGGAGAGAGATTTCCTTGTGAACCTAAATGCTTTTGCTTTGCAAAACGGATATTAACATTAGTTCTGGAGTTAAAAAACAACAACAACAAAAAAGACTTGTACATGTTAATCCATTATGTGGTGAAAACTATAGCTAAAGTAGTCATTTGGAATGCTCCAGTGTGCATACCCCGGCTTTTAGTGCAGGTTGTAAGTGCGGTTAGGCCTTCCATGAAGGGAAATTTGAACCTGAGAGTCTATGTCCTCAGCAGTGCTAATTGGGAGACATAAGTAAGGGGATTTCCACTCTTTGTTAATACGATCTCCAGGCGTATTTCCTCTTTGTTTTGGCGTTTTCTTCAGCTGTGAAACAGCTGCAGGGAAATAAAATGTGATTTCCTGCAGTTAAGGTGCTTGCTATTCTTTTGGAGAATTATAATTGGGGGAGTGAAATGTGTATGGATTGAGCTACCTACACAGCTGATTTTTTTAAATTAGCTCACTCCATTTGTGCCAGTGGTAGATTTGTTCAGATGATTTGAATTAGCAGATAACTAAATTCTCAGGCAAGCATCCCTCTTGATGGACCATTGCTTTAATTAACTGTGATTCTTTGCAAGCCAACTGAAAAACCATGAATGGGAAAATTGCATTCTGCCATATTAATGATAATACTATATATTTCCTTTGCAGAGTCTTACTGTATAAATTCCCATCATTTTAGTTGAACTAATTATTTAACCTGTAAAATTCTCCAAACTGAGAAAAGTGAGCAGAGGATATATTTTTCAGGAAAATAGGATAAAGCCATATCAGATACTGTGCCCAGGTGCAATGTCACTGGGAAGTGAAAACAGCTTATTAGTAGAGTAAATACTTAGGAGCTATTAAACTTTCGGTGAAAGGCCTTATCATAAATTAATACCTTTTCTGCAGTCATTGTCAATATCTCCTTGCCTAATAACTGTGGTTCAGTTTTTCAAAATATATTTAGGGACCTGTACTACATTTAACTGTGGGCCAGACTGTTGGGCGGGAGACCCTGCTTGCTGCGCCATTTGTCAGGCGGGAGACCCTGCTCGCTGCGCCATTTGTCGTGCGCGGAGGCCTTCTCGCCGTGCCATCTTTCAGGCGGGGCGGCCTGCGGGGTCTCTGCTCCCGCTCCCCACACAAGAACGCAGGATACGGTGAGGCCGAAAAGGAACACCCACGGAGCCATAGGTAGGGGAGCCATACCACCACGGTCTCACTGGAGGCTGGGTCCACCGGACGCCGACCTGCCGTCCGCTTTTCGCCAACCGACCGACCGACGACTCTTCTCCACTCTCTCCTCTTCTCTCTCTCGGCTTTCCTCTTCCGCTCTCCTCGGCCCTCCTCTTCCTCTCTTCGGCTCTGCTCCGCTCCGCTCCTCGGCAATCTTCCGCAGTCCTCCGTAGTCGCAGCAGTTATACCAGCAGCCAATTGGCTAACCGGCCACAGCCAACGGCCATTCACCACCCGAGCCAGTACCCCTCCACGTGAGGCCGAGAGCCTGTAAACTACTTTCTGGGGCTCTGTCCCCACACAGACCTTTAGAGATACATTTGTTTTTAAATTTTGTTGGGGAATATTGGGGAACAGTGTGTTTCTCCAGGGCCCATCAGCTCCAAGTTATTGTCCTTCAATCTAGTTGTGGAGGGCGCAGCTCACTGGCCCATGTGAGAATTGAACCGGCAACCCTGTTGTTCAGAGCTCGTGCTCTAACCAACTGAGCCATCCAGCCACCCTTACAGATAGAAATTTTTGAAGTGAAATTTTTGAACTGACCTCTTCCCAAGTTTCTCAGTGTTGTGTTGATGGTACAAGGCTTCTGCTTCTGCAATCAGAGAAACTCCATATGATCATTAGAAAACAAGAACGAATTATTGTTATTAAATGTTTATGAGTTTATTTTTCCCGTTCTATCAAGATATAATTGACATATGACATTGTATTAGTTTAAGGTGTACAGCATACTGATTTGATCTTTGTAAAGAACTGATTATTATTAAGTACCAACATAAACTGAAAAAGTCACTTTAGGAACGAGCAGAGCTGAATGATCAGATCCAAAGCACAGCATTCATTATCTGTCAGCTGTGTTACCAGTGAAGCTGAGTTAGTATTTAAATCTGTAAGAGACTGTTAACAGTAAGGCCTGCCGCTTCACGGTTAAGATAGGGTTAACAGTAAGGCCTGCCGCTTCACGGTTACAATAGGGTTAACAGCCCTGGCTAACAGCCCTGGCGGCACTAGGCTCAAGGACTGTTACTCTAAAATCAGAGTAAGATTAACAGCCTAACAGCCTTGAGCTTAAAACATCCTAATGGCCTAATTGTTAGTTCCAAGATGTGGGCATAGAGACCAGATGTTTTATCTCCTGATATGGAAGCTTTTTGAAGCGTATCTATTGTAAACTCTTTGAAGCATAGCAATCTGCACTCCCTAAGACTTTAGAAATTACAGAATGTCTTAGTTATGTGAGAATTGAAGTCTATACTGTACTCCCTAAGACTTTAGTCATTACTAAGCTCCTAGAACTGCTATAAAAACCCTTAGCTTTGTAGGCTAGGGGTCCTTTGTTAAAACCCGCTGCGTCGGGCAGAGACGGGGGACCCCAGCTAGCTGGAAATAAACCTCGCTGTGTGACTTGCATTGTCGTGTGTGTCTCTGTCTTTCTGAGGGGCGAAAGATTCCCGGACTTAACAAATCCAAATGTGTTTACTTTTAATTTATCATTATTGTGTGAGAGTAAGACTTAAAGTGGAATATCCTTGTAAGTAAAGGAACAATAATGGATTTGGGGGAAAGAGGAAAGGACCATAACTCTTCCTTTCCTTGCTTTGTGATTAACCCTGGTGGTTTTCAGGTTTTGTTCCATGGGATTCTGAACTCCCAGAAATTTTGTGTAAATATGTGTTCAGTGTTTTAGGTAAGTGATAGACTAGTATAGTAGCTAGACACCACACTTAGATTCAGGCTAAAATTAGGTTACATTCCCAGTTTATATAGCTAAGGACATCGAAATGTATTAGAAAATGGCCAGAGAAGAAGCAAGTACAGTGTATTTCAGCACAGTTTTCCTAGGTCTTTGGAGTCCATACATGGGTCTGAGCAGCCAGTGACAATGTCCACCCAGGGTAGGATCTCATCTTAATTTACGTAGCATCACAGACTCGTTATAACTAGGCCGACTCCACAGTTCACACAGACTTAACACCTGTGTGCCTCCTCTAAGAGGACTTGATGAATATTGGCTCTCCTGGACTTCATGTCCTTTCCTCACTAGAGCAGAAGACCCATTTCCTTGTAATGAGGGCATGTATCTTTCTCCTGAAAGAAGACCAGAGCTTTTATGTGTTCCTAGTGGAATTTTTTCCCTAAACTTTTAGTTCTCTCGTGCAAGTGATTCCCAAATTGTTTTCTTTAATCCTGACTACTCTTTTAAATGCTGGGATTAATGTAACCAACTGCTTGTTGTTTTTGTTTTTTTGAGAGTGGAAGAGTGCTTAACACTTAGCTTGCTATTACTTGCTTAATTAATGGCAGAGGAAGAAAAGGTATGCTAACATGGATTAGAAGTAATTGCTAACAGGAATAATGAAACATGCAAACTGTGTCAAAGTTCACAGGAAATTAGAATTTCCCTTAATCTCATTGATTACTGGTGGAATGACTCATCTTCCAGTTGTGCGTTGCTCTTAAGTTATTCAATATTTGTGTAAATTAGACAAGGGAGGGTAAAACCACTGATGAGATGTACAAGACACGTCATTTGAGCTAATGACTGTTCCCGGGATATCCCCAGGATTTTTACCTCAGTATTCTTGCCTTTCCTACTTACTGTTTGACTCTCACTGGATTTCTTTCAGAGTAAAGTCACTTCCCATTTCCTTTTTGCCCTCCACGTGGACAGCTTCTATGGGCTATTCAATTACTGTATGCTTACTTAGCATTTGTCAGAATTAGTGTTGTTTAACTTAGGCACTAGAAATTCCAGGGATTTAACATGTTCCCTTCTCTGTTCTCCCTTTTCTATTCTTGATTTTTTCTCATTAAAAGAGGACTAAAAGACAACCCAACCCATTTTCTTTTTTAACTAGCAATACAATTGAACATAAATGATAGTAAATTCTGCTTCATTGCTATGGGAAAATTGAAAATTTTGATGGCTTTTGCAGATACAACTGATAAATTGTTTCTTCTGCTTTTTAAACAAATAGCTCATTCAGCTCAATGAAGTAATGCATTAAGTAGGAGTCAGAAATAGAGGTTCTGTATTTTTTTCTGTCGTAATTAACTTGGTGTTTTTTCCCTCTGCATCTCAGTTTTCTCACAGGATTGTTCTGAGGATATGTGGGGACAGAGCCAGGAGTGCAGTTTCCAGGCTCTCGGGCTCACATGGAAAGGTGTTGGCTCAGGTAGTAAATGGCCATCAACTGTGATTGGATGGCCATCAGCTGTGGCTAGTTGGCCGTCAGCTGTAACCAGTGAGCCACTGGCCACTAATATAACTGCTGTGGCTACGCTAGCAGAAAAATGGGGCTAGCAAGAAGATGGCAGCTGAGCTAGCAAGAGCAGATTGCAGGGAGACGGATGCCACCAGCGAGAATATAGTGGTATGACTCCCCCATCTATGGCTCCATGGGTGTTCCTTTTTGGCCTCACCATATCCTGCGTTCTTATGTGGGGAGCGGGAGCAGAGACCCCGCAGGCCACCATCCACGACAGGGTAACAGAATCAGAAGATACATGCACATTGTAAAGCATAAAGTGATCTACAAGGATGCACTGCAAGGCCATCCCCAGCAGAGAACACGTGATTTATGAATCCGTACATGTGTACTGCAAAGGCGATGGTTCTAGTCTCAATCTAGAGCCCTTCTGAATGGGATGGGCTGAATAGTCTCTTTGGCCCCTAAATCAGAACAACCTGGGGACAAATGAAATGTGGACATGCTTTTCTTACATGTATAACGCTTAGGTTATCGTTATTTACAAGAATCCATGTACTCTACCTCTGTATGGAGACAGGAGCCCATTTATGAGTCAGGAACAGGAAGCAGGGAAAGTTATTTCCCTGGTATCTGTTTTAAAACCTAGAGTTGTAAATGTTGGCAAACTTTTGGTAAAACTTGTACCGTTACTACCTACCTAAAGCATGTATAAAGACTTTTGTAGTATAGTCTTTTTGTAGTAAAATCACTTAATTTTGAGTCCTTACAATAGCCATTTGAAATATGTAGCTGCAATTTATTCCTCAGGAACCTGGGGCCCAGAAAAGTGAGGTAACTTGATCAAAGACCTATAAGCTAATGGATAGCCCAGCAGACAAGATGCAAACTCAGGTCAGCTTACGGCTAGTCCAGGCTCTCTTAGCATCCTCACAGCTCTGAGGGCTGGGCATGTCCTTGAGGAGAATAATACAATTCGGTATCCAAACTTACTGTTAAAGGAAACATTTGGAGTTTGGTCACTATTCGAGAGTGAACAATGACAAATCTATAAAGACTCTTAAAAAGAGCCTTGGGCAACCCTCTGTATAATTGCTTTTCTCTGGGAATTCTTTTTGAGAGCTTTCAGTTAAGTTCTATCTATGTATAGTGCTGTTTTTCTTCAAGACTTTCTCCTGTTGGAAAAATAAGTTTACTTTCTGCTTTCTTTTTGAAAATTTTTCCAGTGAGTTTTATCTGTGTAATATTTTTATTTTTTCAATTTTTTTTTTTTTTTTTTTTTAGGATTGCCCAGTGAAAGGACTTAAAAACATTCTGCTTGTTTGCTCCTAAGGAAGGAGGGGTTAGGCACTATATTGGTACTTTAGAGCCAGTTCCTGGTTGGTTGTGAAGCAGAGGGGATTTCCAGGGTGTGTAAGCATGGATGAACTCCTTGAACTGAAAACAATTTGAAAAAAAAAAAAAAAGTGGTAAGCAGCATTTCTGGGTTTGCAGGATCCAAGCCCTGTTATTGCCTTTCCTTGACTGATTTGTTCCTTTCCAATTTGGGAGCAAGATTCTAAGATGGAAAATATCTTTCTTGCCTTTGTTTTAGCTCTTCTCTGTAGGTCTGTCAGGTTAAGATATACGAAAGGGAAAGAGTGAGATTAAAAAGAATACAGTTTTTGTTCTAACTAGAAATTTAAAATAAATTCTAAACTATCTTTACTTAAGATCTATTTCCCTAAAGCCCAGGCAAGATTTAAGAAATAACTTTATATTATATTTGTGAGTAAATTCCATTCTGTCTGGGTATTGAGTACAGAAATCTACTTGGAAATATACCTAGCTTCTCAAGAACATGTTTTTAACTTGTGAGTCTGGATGGTTGAGAATTCTTTAATGCAACTTTTAAAGTCCTTTGTATAATTTATAGTGGGCTATCATTTTATATTTTAAGACAAAAAGTAGATTATCTTCTTCCTCCCTCCACTCTTCTTCCTCTTTTTTTCTCTTTCTAGCTATATAGATTTCCATTGTGTAGAAAGACCATAATTTAATTACTTATTCAGTCTTATATGAATGGATGTTTGGGAGTTTTAAGTCTTAACTGTTACAAAAATGACACTGAATCACCTTACACATTTGTAATTTCTTGCATATTGTAAGACAGCTGTAAGGTGGATCCCTGCAAATTGAATTGCTGGAGCAACGGAGATGTATCAATTTTGATTGGCCTTCATAGAAATTTTATCAGTATACTGTGGGGCAGAGCCCCAGAAAGCAGTTTCCAGGCTCTCGGCCTCACATAGACTGGTGCTGGCTCAGGTAGTAAATGGCCATCAACTGTGATTGGATGGCCATCAGCTGTGGCTAGTGGCCGTCAGCTGTAACCAGTGAGCCATTGGCCACTAATATAACTGCTGTGGCTAGGCTAGCAGAAAATGGGGGCTAGCAAGAAGATGGTGGCTGGGCTGGCAAGCGCGGATTGCTGTTAGAATGGTGGATTGCGGACGGTGTGGATTCAGCCTCCAGTGAGACTATAGTGCCACCAGTGAGAATATAGTGGTATGACTCCCCTACCTATGGCTCCGTGGGTGTTCCTTTTTGGCCTCACCATATCCTGCGTTCTTATGTGAGGAGCGGGAGCAGAGACCCCGCAGGCCTCCCTGCACGACAAATGGCGCAGCGAGCAAGGTCTCCCGCATGACATATACATATACACTAATCAGCAAAGTATGAGAATTCTTGTTTCTCCAGACCTTTGTGTTCCAGTGTGTCATTAAACAGTTTGATCTTTGCCTATCTGAAGTGAAAAATAGAATCTCAGTATAGGGTTAATTTATGTTTTTCTTAATGAGTAAGTCAAGCATCTTTTCATATGTTTAAAAGCCACTTGTCTTTCTTTTCTGCAAAATGTTCGCTTCTGTCTTGCCTATGTTTTTTCTTGAATTATTGAGGGTTGTGTGTTTTTTTAATTGATTTTTGTAGGAACCCTTCATTTGAAAAATTGATTTGAATTACAATCTTTGAGGCTTTTTTTTTTTCTTACAATGTTTTTTTCCATGTACATTTTTAAATAGGCAAACTTACCAGGCTTTTTTCTTACAGCACTTGAGTTTCATACTGAGGCTTTTTCCACTACTAGTTTATTGAAAACGAACACACACAAACAAAAAATCCTCCCTTTGTCCCCTATTATTATACTTTTGTTTTTTCCTTGAAATTTTTGATCCATTTGGAATTTTTTTCTGGTGTAAATGAGGTATGTCATTCCAACTTGATTTTTTTTTCCCCACCTAATTACCCAATTTTATCAACACATTTTATTTAACAACTCATCTTTTCCCCCATTCGTTTGCAATGCCATTTTTAGCATATATCAAGTTCCCATATACATTGGTGTGTGTTTCTGGATTTTCTATTTTCATCCATTAATCTCTGTACATGACCACAGTTTTGATTACGTATTGTAGTTTTATAATACGTCTTAATATATGATAGAACTAATCCTTAGAGCTAGGGTTCTAGCCCTTTAATAAACTTTCACGTGTAAATATTACAGGCCTATGATAAAATATATTAATAGTGTTCCCTGGGGCAAAATTGTATTTTGTACATATGGCAGAGTCCCATTACCAGTTTCTTCTAAACATTTTGGCCACAGCTTACATACAAAACACATTTTATGTAACAACCCATTTTATAACTGAAAAAAAAAATTACATACGAAAAATTATGTGCTCTTGCTACCTGTATTACACTCTGTTTTAATTGTTTACTTCCCCACCAAATGCTTGTTGTGACCTATTAAATGGACTTCATGACCCAGTAGTGTTGAAAAATACCTCATTAGACTTCTATTCAGTACTCCTTATTAATCTCTTTTGGGGGTGGGGAGCAGGAGGAGAGAGATCTCTTCCTAAATAAACTAGGGAGACCACATCAAAACAAGTAGAATTTCCCAAAAAAGGACTCATGAAGGACATTTGCATTTCTCTTCCCTTGTTTGCAAGTACCCTATAGGGAAAGGCAGTAGTCTTGATTAGCATGACTTGCTTAAGAACATAGGCCACAGCTTTTTAATATGTACTGTCCAGGAAGAAGGGAAAACTTACAAGGCAGGTGCCAGGGGGTTCAAGCCCATGCGAGGTCTGCTCCACCATCTTCAAACATAGTTGTGTTGTTGTCTTCTGGCTTTGGGGGTTCCCAGCTTGATTTTTGTTGTTCTGAGTTAGAGTGGAGCAATGAGAGGATAGATTTCTAAGTTTCAAATCCTAAACCTACTACTTAACTAGTTATGTGACGTACTTAACTTCTCTGTGCTTTAGTCTCCTCATCTGTTAAGTGGGGAAAGTGATAATATCTACCTCATACTGTTAATAGAGGAATAAAAGAGTTGATATATGGAAGCACTTAGAATTCTTATTTTTCCATGTTTTTGTGACCTACGTAACACATGGAAAGCAGTGTAAAAATCTCTGTGTTGTTATTATTATTTGGCCTGGATGCATATACCATGTTTCCCCAAAAATAAGACCTAGCCAGACAATCCCAGCTCTAATGCGTCTTTTGGAGCAAAAATTAATATAAGACCCAGTATTATATTTTATTTTATATTTTATATTATAATTATATCATATTATATTATTATGTTAATATCCGGTCTTATAGTAAAATAAGACATGGTCTTATATTAATTTTTGCTCCAAAAGACTCATTAGAGTTGACTGTCAGGTCTTATTTTCGGGGAAACACGGTAAGATTTTTTTTTTAAATCAACCTCAAAATTAAAATTTTGTGGGAAGAGGACTAGGTGAATTCTTTCATTGAGTTTTCCTGAAGCTCGTGAGTCCTTGATGACTTACATATTTTTTATTGCAGGAAAGAATTTTATTTTAAATGATTAGCTCATTTTTTTTTTGTTCTAATTTATTCCTTGGGAACATCCTGGTGAGGCTGAACTTGAAGATCTATTATCTGGCCTTGGTGTCTACAATGTTCTTTCACATTCTCTTTTTGTTCTTTTCCTCTGCATTCTAATATAAATTCTCAGAGTTTGTACTGCATTTCACAAAATCCATGTTCTAGTGTATTCCTTCCAATCTTTACTTTCAATGAAGGTTTTAATTCTGCTGTTGCATTTTGTTTTTTCTTACCTGTGTTTTTTATTTTTGCAGATTCCTTTTCATCTCTTGCTGTTCTCTACTTAAAGCTCATTGCTCTTTTTTCATAAATACAATTGAGTTTGTCCTCTTATAGTAAAAGCGCAATAATAAAATATGTCCTCTGCCTATCCCTTAAGTTTTTGGTGTTTCCCAGGGCTCCGGTTTCCTTCCTCTTCTCCTACTTGACTCTCTCCCTGTCCATTTTCACCCACTCCTCTGGTTTTCTCTACCACCTGTACGCCAGTGACTCACAGATCTATATAGCTCCAGCCCTCACATTCTCACTGAACTCCTCACTTCCTGTTGGGCATTTTCCTGAATAACATTCTTTTAGTGACAGGATAAGAGTGGTAAACTATTTTATTCTTTGTCTGAAAATGTTTCCTTGAATGATAGTTTAACTGTAGATTTTAGTATTTTCCCTCAATACTTTGAAAATAGTATTCCATTGTCTTCTGGCCACAATTTTAGTTACTGTTGAGAAGTTTGCTTTCGATCCAATTTTCGTTCCATTATAGATTTTCTCTATCTTCATTGCTCTTAAGGTGTTGTTTTTTTTTAACTTCTGCTGTTTCACTATGATGTGTATATATGAATGCATTTATTTTTCCTTAAAATTCACTGAGCTTTCTGCATCAGGTTTCATGTCTAGAATCAATTCTAAACAATTCTCAGCCCTTATATCTTCAAATATTGCTTCTCCTGAAATTCCTGTTACACATTTGTTGGACCGGTTTACAGTCCCCTCCATGTCTCTTACTCTCTTTCATGTATTTCATCTCTCTCTCTCTGAATTGCATGCTGGGTAACTTTAGCTCTATCTTCTAGTTCACTACTTCTCACTTCAGATGTGTCTATTCTCTCTACCTATTTAGGGGTTTTTCCCTTAATGTTTCAATAATTTACAGACCATAAAATTGACCTATTTTAAGAGTACAGTTTAATGATTTTGAGTAAATTTATACACTTGTGTGATCATTACCACAGTTCAGTTTTAGAATACTTTTATCACCCCAGAAAGTTTCATCATGCCCTTTTGAGGTCAGTCCCTACTTCCTCCCACAGCCCCTGGAACCATTGATCTATCTGTCTCTGTAGTTTTGCCTTTACTGAAACTTTCATTTAAATAGACTCATATAATCTGTAATTCTGTGTTTCTTTCACTTAACATAATGTTGTTTGTTTGTTTTACAGTATATTTAGTTTTAAATATAAAGTTTTTGAGTGTGTATTGTTACATGTATCAGTAGTTCATTGCTGAGTAGTATCCCAGTGTATGCATATGCCACAATTTGTTTATTCACCAGATGATGGACATTTGGACTTTCTCCTCCATCCATTTAGTATTGATTATTTTAGAATTTTAATTTTAGAACTTCTCTTTCAAAATTTCCTCTTGAGTTTTTTATGGTCTGGCTTTTCTTACAGTTCTGATTCTGCTTTTACATTTTAATTATTGTTACATAATTATTTTATATTGTCTTGTAGATTTTTCTATTGTCCCTTATCCTGGGTTCTTTGGGCTATAATCCTTCTGTCGTGTCAGAGGATTCACGTTGGTGGATTGTTTGTACTGTATTTTGTAATTTTAAATTGGTGAGTACAGTGTTAGAGGGACTTGCTCTTTCTATAATAATCCTTTTGTTTCCTGAATTGTTGATAGTGTCTTTCCATAGAGGTTTTGGGTTTGCTTCGGCCAGGTGCCGGAGAGATATTATTAGCTAGAACCAATTTTTATGTGATTTTTTTTTTTGGTGGAGTGTGATGAATTTGTATCATACAGTTTGTCTAAATTTGTATTCCAAACCTATTTAAAACATAAGGGATTTTTTTTTTCCCTACTCAGACCTCTGGAAGAGATAGAGAAGCTGGTATATTGTGTTTTGACATCAATGTGCTCATTTGTAAAGGTTCCTCATTTATTCAGGAGTTCACTTCCAATTTCTCCCCTCATTTGGGCCCAAGATTTGATAGATCTACAGTTCCCATAGGGGTTTCACAAGCCAACTCCCATTTTTCCTCTTAACTTCTCTTCTGGACAATATTAGCATCAACTCTTATCCTTACCATTCTGATTTTCAGACCTGGCTTCATCTCTGGCCTTAGAGATTTCTTTCTTTTTTTTCTGCAAGTTCAGCCATGCATGAAGTCTTTTTGTTGTATTTTATCCAGTATTTTTAGATATTTGTAGCAGCAAGGGTTTTTATTTGTTTGTTTTTTCATTTTACTGGAATTAGAAAATTCAGATAAAATTCTGAATTTTTATTTTTAAATAGTATAGTACACTACAGTAATTATGGCTACAATTACTAAATGAAAAAATCTCTTGAAACATTAGCTTGCTATTAAATGAGCATAAGCTTTCTTAGATTATTAGTTGTTAGATTGCAGTGACATTTTCCAGATATGTGACTTCATTTTTTCCCCTGGTAACTTTAAGGCAGTCATGTTAGTGTTCTTTTTATTTAGGATTTATTTGGATCCCAAGGTTTAAAGAAGGCACACAAAGAAATTTGGCCATTAGATGCAGAGATGCATTTTTTATTGTTGTTCCCATGTTAAAAGTAGTGCTTCCAACCAAAATAGCTGGTATTCCCCTGTTTTTCCATATCCGCTATGATTTAAGCCAGTTGTTTTAATACTCCCTTTCTTTGGAAAATATCTGATTTTTGTAGTATAATTAACATGTTAAGATCACTGTTGGTTTTATGATGTAAAGTTTTGAGTATACATTATTGTAGTCCTGTTTTCCCTTGGTTGCCCTTCTAAAGTAGGACATTAACTAAAAATAGGTAAGAGCAATCTATTTTGAATTTCCTGGTGACATTTGTATCAAAATCTCAGAATAGAAGTAAACCATCATAAACATATGGACTTTTCATTTCAAAAAGTTGAAAAGTTTTGGGGCCGGCCCGGTGGCTTAGGTGGTTAGAGCTCCATGCTCTTAACTCCGAAGGCTGCCGATTCGATTCCCACATGAGCCAGTGGGCTCTCAACCACGAGGCTGCCGGTTCAATTCCTCAAGGCCCGCAAGGGATGGTGGGCTGTGCCCCCTGCAACTAAGATTGAACACGGCACCTTGAGCTGAGCTGCTGCTGAGCTCCCAGATGGCTCAGTTGGTTGGAATGCGTCCTGTCAACCACAAGGTTGCCAGTTCGATTCCTCGACTCCCGCAAGGGATGGTGGTCTGTGCCCCCTGCAACTAGCAATGGCAACTGGACCTGGAGCTGAGCTGCGCCCTTCACAACTAAGACTGAAAGGACAACAACTTGAAGCTGAACGGCACCCTCCACAATTAAGATTGAAAGGACAACTTGACTTGGAAAAAAGTCCTGGAAGTACACACTGTTCCCCAATAAAGTCCTGTTCCCCTTCCCCAATAAAATCTAAAAAAAAAAAAAAAAAAAAAAAAGTTGAAAAGTTTTAACGTCTTCTAAGTAGAAAGGTAAAAAGGAATTTTTAGTGTCTCTTTTCATACCATTTGTTGAGAAAAATCAGTTGCTTAACCTGTTTGCTTTCTCATCCATAATGCAGGAGCAGTAATAAATAGAAGAATCGAGTTCTACTGCCATGTATGTTGTTAGAGTCATTTATAATTATGAAGTCAGCTTTTTGACGACAGGTGCTGGGTTCTCTGTTCTAGAGCCTATGTGTCATGTAGCATATAAGCTGTACCATTCTTTTATTTTTCTTGCTGCACATCCTTGGATCATTTTGCTACTCGTTTATGATTAGGTAACAATCACAAAACAACAAATATCAGTTCTGCTTCATTGTTTCTAATAAGTTTCATGAGGTAGAGAATTGAAAACTTTTTATTTTTTTATTTTTATTGAGGACTATTAGGAAACAGTATGTTTCCCCAGAGCCCATTAGCTCCAAGTCATTGTCCTTCAATCTAGTTGTAGAGGGCGCAGCTCAGCTCCAAGTCCAGTTGCCGTTTTCAATCTTTAGTTGCAGGGGGCACAGCCCACCATCCCATGAGGGAATTGAACCACAACCTTGTTGTTGAGAGCTCGCGCTCTAACCAACTGAGCCATCCGGCCACCCCGAGAATTATCTGTTTTAGAATTGTTTGTACATTTATTTACCTTTTCCATATTATATTGATAATAATAAGCAAGAGTTTATTTTTAAAAATTTAAACTCAAAGCATAATTACTTAAAGACTTTGTGCTTATTCTTTGAGCTTCCAAATTGCCTGGTTGTTAATCCTCAAACATGCAATGCTCTTTGGTGTTTAGTAAGAGCCTTGGCAGTTCTTTCCTCTGCCTAGAAGGCACTTCCCCCCGAGGGAGCATGGTTTGCTTCTTCACTTCATTCAGGTCTGTTCAAATGTCACCTCATTAGAAAGGTCTTTCCCTTTCATTATATCTAAAATAGAGAGGGGCTAAGGAGAAGGGGTGCTAATACGTCCTCTGCTTAATTTTTCTTCAAGGCACTTTACCTGAAATTAATTATCTGTTTGTTACCTTCTGTTGCTTCTTTCCTCCACTAATATATAAATTCCTTGAGGGCAGGGAATTTGTTTACTGTTCTGTTCCTAGGAATGAGAACATTATTTGGCACATAATAGGTACTTGATGAAAATCTGTTGACTGACCAAGTGAATGTATTATAAACTTATGGCCTCAGGGTAGACTCAAACCCATATGTGTTTTTTTTGTTTGTTTGTTTGAGTTTCTTTGAGTTTTATTCTCTTAAAAAGTTACTTGACATAGTTTGAAATGTCAGATTTTTACTTTTCTTGAAAATCTAATCTTTATTTTTGTGTGGTGACAATTAGCTGGACTGGGCATTGGGTTGCTTCTTTTTTAGGGGAACAACATTCTCCAGTCTGTCACAGTCTTCTCTTCTTTCTGTCAAATATTGGACAATGAGACTTAACGCCATTTGCTAGTATTTATCATTTTGCCTGTTCTGTTCTGTTTTCTCAGACTTGGCCCATTTTACTTATTTATGTTACCTGCCTGGTCCCTGGAAACATTTGCATTAACAACCTCTGTTGCAAGTCATAATATTTACAATTTTTGTCAAGTTACACTTTTCAGATTTAAACTTAAAAGTACAAAATGAGGAAAGACGATAGAAGTTGTGACTTATTGAAGGAGATATATGTGAATTTATAAAGCCCCTCATATATGTTACAAAAACGAAGAACACCCTTTAGACCAGTGAGCACATGGAAAGATGCTATGTAAGCATCGTTAGTCACCAGGGAAAAGCACATTAAAACCACAATGAGATGCCACTTCATACTGACAAGCATGACTAATAAAAAAGATAGCCAATAACAAGTGTTGGTGAGGCTATGAAGAAATTGGAAGCCTAATAATACATTGCAGATGGGAATGTAAAATGGTGCAGCCACTTTAGAAAACATTCTGGCAGTTCCTGAAAAAGTTCAACATAGAGTTACTAGATGACCTGACAATTTCACTCTACGTATATAAACAGGAGAAATGAAAACATACGTCCATGCAAAACTTGTACACAAATGGTCATAGGAGCATTATTCATAATAGCCAAAAGTAGAAATAACCCAAATGTCCTTCAGCTGATAAATGGATAAAATGTAGTATATCCATACAATAGAATATTATTCAGCATTAAAAAGGAATGAAGTCTGATTCACACTACAACATTAATAAACCTTGAAAACATGCTTAGTGAAAGAAGTCAATCACAGAAGATCACATATTTATATATTCAGTTTATATGAAATATCCAGAATAGGTAAATCTACAGGGACAGAAAGTAGGTTGGTGGTTGCTGTGTGATAGAGTAGTAGAATGGAGATTGACTGCTAATGAGTATGGAGTTTCTTCTAGAAGGGACAAAAATGTTCTAAAATTAGATTGTGGTGACATTGCACAACCTGTGAATATAATTGTAAACTTCAAACAAGTGAATTGAATGGTTTGTGAATTAATTATATCTCAATAAAATTGTGTTTTTTTCCCAAAAAGCACTTCTTTTATTAATAGTCAAGAAACAAATGATCAAAAGATTGTTGGATTTTCATATGCCAGATCATTAGCCAATCTGCAATCAAGCACAATCCTAGCAGTAGCCCTACAAAGAAATAATTGTTCTTGGTTTAAATTTACCTTCTATTAGAACAGCTAAGCTTGCAGATTTGTAAAGCCTTATGCCATAGTGAGTTTGCTGTCTGAGTAGGTCACCTCTTTCTTTGTTATGCCTTTTCAGCAAGATGTACTCAGTGGCTTTTGAGTCAGTGGCAGTGACATAAATCTGTGTAGTTTGAAAAGGGAGCATCTTGGAGGCCCACTGGAAGTATTACAACGAATCCCTGACTAGTAACACACTTAGTAAGTGGAGCTTTTGTAATAGGGAAAAAACCCCAACCTGACACATTGGATTTTTCTGTCTATTAGAAGACAGGGATCAGGAAGATAATCTTTGGGTGGGATTGTATTGGGATTTTATTACACATCCTGTGATTACACAGAGGCTACTGAGACTCACCTTTCAAACAAACCATCTCAAGTGTACCCTTTTCCATTCTGTGATTTTAAGGGATTTCCAAGTCTTGTTAACATAGACTATCAGAACTGGAAGGGGATTTTATAAGTTATCTAGTTTAACTCTTGATTTTTACAGATGTACATTTAGCCAGTAATACTGAAATACCTAAGTTTGTCATCACTCCTGAAGTGAATGCTTTAGTTTGTCATTACTCCTGAGGTGAAAATAATATAGTACTAAGAGCAGCACCAAAATGATAAATTGGAAGTGTAGTGGGAAATCTTGTCCATGTTAATTATTAGTGAACCTGAATTTTAGAAATATAATGCACTTGTTTTATTGCCCTTGATTTATTCAGAGTGGAGCAAAAATGCTCATGTTATATGTAAAGTGTTTTAATTCTCATTGATAACTTTATTTCCATTCATAAAAAATAGTACCCCCTATTCTAACCAATATTTAAGTTAGTTTTGATATTATTTGGAACTTTCTAAACATTTGTAGGAAATGTATTTGAGCAGAGAAATTTTAAAATAGTGTTTTGCTGAGTAGAGAAGAAAGGGGTTGGTGCCACACAATTGGAGTTGACAGGGATAGAAAAGCTAAAGAAATCAAATGAGAAATGAAAACATACATATGGATCAATGGTTATTTTAAAGATGAAATATATTACATGTGTGTGTTTGTATAGTATTAGGATTTGTTTTTGTTTTTTAATCAGTCTTATTAAGTATAATTAACATACACTAAAATTTGCCAATGTACAATTCAGTGAGTTTTCATAAATGCAGGCAATTGTATTATAACCTTCATAATTAAGACGAGACATTTACACATCCCCCCAAAGCTCCCTTGTGTTCATCGCAGTCAGTTCCCTCTCCCCACTTTCTAGAACTGTTAATTTTCTTTCTGTTGGTATAATTTTGTGTTAAATTTCATATAAATGAATCACACAGTATGTAAGTAGTTTTTTTATGTCTACCTTTTTTCATTTAGCATAATATTTTTGAGATTCATCCATATTGTTATATGTATCAATAGTTTTCTTTTTACTACTTTTCCCCTCATTCATTTACCAGTTAATGGACATTTGAATTTTCAGTTTTTGGCAATTAGGAATAAAGTCATTATTAACATTCATGTATAACTCTTTGTATGGATGTAGGTTTTCATTTCTCTTCTGTAACTACCTAGTGGTAGGATTGCTAAATTAGAAGAGAAATATATGCTTAATGTTGTAAGAAACTTGTCAATTGTTTTCCAAAGTGGTTGCACCGTTTGGTATTCCCACAGCAATGTTTGAAAGTTCCAATTGCTCCACATACTTGTTATGGTCAATCTTTTTAATTTTAGCCATTCTAGTGGATGTATAATGACACCTTATTGTGGTTTTAAATTTGCATTACCCTAATGACTAATTATGTTGGGTATCTTTTCGTGTACTTACTGGCCTGAAGGGAGTTCTTCATCCTTATAACATTATACAATAATATTATCTAATCCATTGTTGATACTCAGGGTTGTCACTTGTCCCAATAATGAGCCTTATAAGTTTTTCCTTTCCCAGATCCAATCTAGGATCATCCTTTGGGTTTAGGTGTTATGTTTCCATGGTCTCTTTTCATCTACAATAAAAATCTCAGTTTTCTTTGTTCTGTCTTGGACCTCAACTTTTTAAAAACTATAGGCCTATTATTTTGTAGACTGTCTCTCTGTTTGAGACATTGCTTTATCTGATGTTTCCTTATGATTAGATTCAGGTTATGCATTTTTGTCAAGAATATCACAAAAAAATGATATTACGTCCTTCTCAGAGGCATCATAGCAAGAGGTACACTATGTAAATATTGGTGATGACTTGATGTGTTGCCCAAGAAATTTTTGCTAATCCTGATGTGAAGAATTTGTCTATTCTAGAATTTTCAGAGTTTCGGCTTTTGGGTTTAGATTTATGATCTGTTTCAAAATAATTTTTGAGTATGATTGAGATAGTGATTGCAGTTCATGTATTTCCCAATTTTTTCTCTTGTTAATTTTCTTGTTTTTCTGTTTTCTTTTTTTTACTGGGGAATATTGGGAACAGTGTGTTTTTCCAGGATGTCAAGTCGTTGTGTTTATTTTTTTGTTTTTTGGTGTTTGGTTTTTTCAGTCTACTTGGTGGAGCGGGGCACAGCTCAGCTCCAAGTCAAGTTGTTGCCTTTCAATCTAGTTGTGGAAGGCGCAGCTCACTGGCCCATGTGGGCTCGAACCAGTGCCCTTGGTGTTATAAGCACCTCGCTCTAATCACCGGGCCAACCAACTGCCCACTGGTGGCTCAGCTCCAAGCTCAATCCATTGTTTTCAATTTAGTTGTGGAGGGCACAGTTTACTGGCCCACGTGGGAATCGAACCAGCAACCTTGTTGTTAAGAGCTCGCGCTCTAACCAATTGAGCCATCCGGCCACCCGCTTTTTCTGTTTTCTATTTCTTTGATTCTGTGCTTTGTTATTCTACTGTCTTTGAAATTTAATTTGCTCTTTTTCTAAGCTTAAGGGAAAACTTAGATCAAGTTCATTGCAGTCAGTTCCCTCTTAGACTTCTTTTCATATAAGCATTTAAAGCTATACGTTTCCCTCTAAGTATTGCTCTAATGCATCCCATGAATTTTGATATTTTAGTACCACACAGTACAAAATATTTTCTAATTTCTGTGTAATTTCTTTTTTGACCCATGGGTTATTTAGAAATATTTGGAACTTTTATAGATATATTTCTGATATTGGTTTCTGATTTAATTGTGTGTGTGTATGATCAGCAAACGTACTATTTCAGATTTTAATATTTTGAAATGTGCTGAGACTTATGGCCTAGAGTTTGTAGTCTATCTTGGTGTTTCATGTATACTTGAATAAATGTTCTGCCAGTTTTAGGTGTCGAATCTAGGTATCAATCGAGTCAAAGTAGTAATTAGTGTCGTTTATGTGTTTCTATCCTTACTGATTTTTATCTACTTGTTCTGTCATTATGGAGAAAGGAGTGTTGAAGTCTTCACCTATAATTGTAGACTTATTTGTTCCTCCTTTCAGTTCTGTCAAGTTTTGCTTAATATGTTTTATAGCTCTGTTCTTATTTATAAGTATGACTTCCTGATCAGGTGATCTCGTCATTTTGAAGTATCTCTCTCCTTTTTTTTTTTTTTTTTTTTTTTTTGGTGTGTCCCTCTGTTTCTCCTTTTATGTTTTCTGGGGGGTTTAATCAGAATTTTTAAAATATTTCATTTAATTCTTCTGCTGGCTTTTTGTCTATACCTTTTCTGCCTTTTTTTTTTTTTTTAACTATAAGTTTTTTTTAATTGAGGAATATTGGGGAATAGTGTGTTTCTCCAGGGCCCATCAGCTCCAAGTCGTTGTCCTTCAATCCAGCCATGGAAGTGGGGCAGCCCAGCCCCAAGTCCAGTCACCGTTTTCAATCTTTAATTGCAGGGGGCACTGCCTACCATTCATGCGGGAACTGAACCGGCAACCCTGTTGTCGAGAGCCCACGCTCCAACCAACTGAGCCATACGGCTGCCCCTCTGCCTTATTTTTTAATGTATGATTTGGCATTACAATATGAATCCTTAACAGTATCCAATCCATTTAAAAGCTTAGGTTTTACTATTTCACATAAAATGTAGGAACCTTGCCACAGTAGAATTCTATTTATCACTTCCTGGTCTTTATGCTATTATTTTCATATAAACCACATCTGCATATGTTTTAGCCCCTTAAGTGTTAGGATAATTTTTGCTTTAAGCAGTCATATCTTAAAGAAATTAAAAGAAAAAAAATATTCTTTTTTAGAATTACCCGTATATTTCCCATTTCTGATGTTTTTCATTTCTTCTTTTACATCCAAGCTTCCATCTGATGTTATTTCCCTTCATCCTGAAGAAATTGCTTTAGCGTTTAGCATGATGCAGGCTTGCTCATGATGAATTCTGTTTTCCTTTATCTGAAAATGTATATTTCACCTTACTTTTTTACCTCAATTCTTGAAGAATTTTTTGCTAGATACAGAATTCTAGGTTGGCAGGGGGTTTGTGTTTCTTTTCTGTCATAACTTTAAAGATATCCTCTGGGGGCCGGCCCGGGTGGCTCAGGCGGTTAGAGCTCCATGCTCCTAACTCCAAAGGCTGCGGGTGTGATTTCCACATGGGCCAGTGGGCTCTCAACCACAAGGTTGCCAGTTCGATTCCTGGACTCCCGTAAGGGATGGTGGGTAGCGCCCCCTGCAACTAAAATTGAACACGGCACCTTGAGCTGAGCTGACGCTGAGCTCCCGGATAAAAAAGAAAAAAAAGATATCCTCTCATTGTCCTCTGGCCCCATTGTCCAATGAGAATTCAACTGTCATTTTGTATCATTCTCTTACTTGTAATGTATCCCTTTTTCTGGATGCTTTTAAGATTTTTCTCTTTATCTTTGATTTTTAGCTATCTTACTATGATGTGCCTAGTTATGGTTTGGTTGTGGTTTTCTTTATATTTATCCTGCTTTAAGTTTGCCCTTCTTCTTGGGTCTCTAAGCTATGTTTTTCATCAAATTTGGGAATATTTTAGCCATTATTCACATATTGTTTTCTACCTTCTCCTTTCTATCCTCTCCTTCTGGAGTCTAATTACACGTTAGTCTGTTTGACATTGTTCTACAGGTTACTGAGGCTCTATTCATCTTTTTCTTTCAATCTTTTTTTCTTCAGATTGATAATTTCCATTGCTTTGTCATTTGTTTTCACTGACTCTTACTTCTTCCATCTCCAATCTGCTGTTAAATCCAGCCTGTGAATATTTCACATTTGTGCTTTTTGGTCCTAGAATGTTTGTTTCTACAGATGCTCCTTGACTTACACTGGGGTTACGTCTTGATAAACCTATCATAAATTGAAAATATTGTAAGTCTAAAATGCGCTTAATACACCTAACCTACCAAACATCCTAGCTTAGCCTAGTCTACCTTAAACATGCTCAGAATACAATATCCAAAAAACGCTGGCAACACAATACACTGGAATATCGCTTGTTTACCCTTCGTAATCACAAGCTTGACTGGGAGTTGGGGCTTGCTGTCTGTCGCTGCCCAGCTTCATGAGAGAGTACGGTACCTCATATTGCTAGCTCGGAAAAAGATCAAAATTCCAAATTAGAAGTGTGGTTTCTGCTGAGTGTGTATTGCTTTTACACTGTTGTAAAGTTGAATACTTGTAAGTTGGCGACCATCTGTATTTGTCTGTTTTTCCTTATTTGCATTCATTATAACTATATTTTCCTTTTAATTATTGTATATATTTACAGTAACTACTTTAAAGTTCTTGCCTGCTAATTCCAGCACCTGAACCTTAGATTGATTTATATTGACTTTCTTTTCCCTTGACTGTGAGTCATATTTTCCTATTTATTCTTGTGTTAACTTTTTAATTGTATATTGGACACTGTGAATGACATATTGCAAAGGCTCTAGATTCTGTTATCTCTCTCTGGAGGTTATTGATTTTTGTTTGCTTTAGAAGGCTGTTAAACGTGCTGAGACTCAGACTCCAGACTCTGTCTGCCTTTTAGTGGATGGTAACTGAAGTCTCTGCTTAGGTCTTTCAAGTCTTTGATCTGTTCTTTTCTGCTAGCTCGTTAGAGTTTCTTCTATGCATGTACACATCAAGAGTTAGCCAAGTATTTGGGTAGATTTATGCATGGATTTTTGTGGTTCACGCCTTTCTAGCATTCCCTCTCTCACTTTTCAGCCTCTCTGGCAGCCCTGAACCCTGTCTTCTGATTTCTCAAACCAGTAAGTCTGCAGCTTTCTGCTTAATTTCCAGCTGCCCCTGCTAACCATGCTGACTGGAAAGTACCTTCTCGCAAAATGTCATATACAGACAAATTTCACCTTGTGCAATTCCCTTCTTTTCTGGCTATCCCTAGGTAGATAAACTATCCCAAATGTAGTGGGATTAAACAGAAACAATTCTTTATTACTGTGTATTGTTATTATCTCTCATGGTTCTAGAGGTTGACTAGACTGTTGGGTGATTCTTGCTTGTTTGGGTCTCTTACTAGTGTAATCAAATGTGGGCTGAGGTCATCTTGAAAACGTCTTCACTCTCATAAGTCTGATGGTTGATCCTTACTGTTGCCTGGGACTCATTTGGACCATCATGTAGCATCTGCCTGGGCTTTTTCACGATGGCTGGGTTCTGAGAACAAGAATCCTAAGAAGGAGAGCCAGACGGAGGCTCTATTGCCTTTTGTTACCCAGCCTCAGAAGTCACATAGCATCACTTCTGCTACATTCCTCTTATTAAGACAGTCACATAGGAGAGCTCTTATTCGCGTGGAGGGAACAAGGCTCCACTTTTTGAGTGGGGAGGAATGTCAAAAGAATTTTCAGACATGTTTTGAAAGCACCACACCTTTTCTCAAAGTTTGTGTTCCCTCCAGTTTCTGCCTACCTTTGGACATTCTCTAGCTTCAAATCATTGTTTGTTGTATATATAGAACTTACGTTATTTTCTGGTAATCTAACAAACTACTCCATCATTACCAGAAGTGAAACTCCCTTTCTTCCATTTCTTTCCTCATAGCACTCATCACACCTGAAACTTAATATGATTTACTTACTTATTTGGTTTATTTTGTGTCTCCTTCCCGAAAAATGCAAGGTCCATTAAGTTAAGGTTTTTTTGTCTTTTTGGTAACTGCTAGGCACATTGTAAGATGTTCAACAAATATTTGTTGAATGAATGAATGAATCTTCAGTTTGTCAGAACAGCCATAAGTAAACAAAATAAGCCTCTTGACAAAAGAAAAGCTAGAAATTATAGAACCTTTCAACACAGATAAGGTTGACTGGCATACCTGAGGTTTTATTTCTTCTTGGCTTACAATAGGACATAGAGATTTTGACATTTCATGCTCATCATGACTATTGTGTGACAATTTAGCAGACTAGATCGCTGATTAGAGAGCAAATGAAATAACATGGGAAAGTACTTTATGAAGTGTAAAGCACTATTGGATTATAAAGTGTATCAGATAATTATATGCGTTTACATCTGTTAGGCTGGCTTTTTCAGATTTCATTTTGTAAGTATCTATGTGTGTGTATTTTTCAGGAATGAATATTTTAAATTCCCAAAACAATAATAAAAATCATTGCAGTATGTTTACAATAGCTTCCTTACTATGTTCTTATTAATGTTTTGTCTGATTTTTCTTTTTTTAGGAACTTAAGAGATTTCAGAACTTTGTGAAATACTGCCCTCCTTTTGATATTGTCATCGATGGACTCAACGTTGCCAAAATGTTTCCTAAAGCTCGTGAGTCTCAAGTTGTAAGTACAAGTTTTATTTTGTTATTCCAAATCTCTCGAAATATTTATTGTACCCATTTGTGATCTTCCTTGGGTCTCATAGCTCCTCATTTTTCCTTCCTCTAAAAATAAAGCTCTTGAAGGTGCCGTAGTGACCAACCGCTCATCTAAGGGTCATTGTTTTCCTCCCTGGCAAGTCAGTGGCTCATATAGGCTGCACAAGAGTTGAGAGATTAAAAAGTTCATGTAATAAAGGGCAAGTTCAGCCCTTTTTGTAACCGTTAGCTAACTTGCTCCTAGGTCTCTCTCTTTGGGGTTACTCTATCATTTCCCTGTGGGTCACATCACTCTATTTGAAAATTATCAACTTACACTATCAAGAGATGTTATTCATTACTCACATTTGGTATTTTTTTTCAAATAGTATATTTGTAAATTAACCTAAGCAGTTCTTTTTTTAATAAGGTAATCATTTGGTCTATCAATTTATAAATGTCATAGTAGTTTCTAATAAGAATATCATGATTTTTTATAGCAGCAGCGAGCAATTATTTTAATCCCCATTTTACAATTTAAAAAATTAGAAAATTGAGGCTAATTTTGTACAGTAAATCCTTAGAAAGCAGTCATAACATCAAAATTAGGTTGTAGAGAGCTCCAGGGTTTCAACCTTATGGCTCTTATCATTGGCAATCTATGGCTATTCATCTGTAGTTAAACTTTTGTTATTTCTTTAAAATTACCACCAACTAAAAAGCTTTTTCTCAGAGATTCTTCTAGTCCAATTTGGCCATTTATACTCAGAAAAGCTTACAAGTACTAACAAAGTTGATTTATAGAAATTTCTTTATATTCCTTTCCTTTATGTTTGTGCCTACATTTTTATGGTCAAATATGTACTTTTCAGTCCTTTATTTGAAAAACAAAAAGACACATAAAAGCAAGTTGAAAATACTTTTGTCTTTTAGGTACTTGAAGGGCCTGTGAGGCAGTGATATTGATAAAGACCAAGCCAGAAAAGGAAGCAGGAAATTATCACTGATGCGTGGTAGAGTTCAGAATTAGGAAGGTTCATTCTAAAAGGTTCCCTAATTTGTGAGAATTAGAAAGTATCACATTTGTTTACTTTTTGTTTGACTTTCAGCTTCATACGAAGCACCAAAAATTGGCTTGCCCGAAATATATAGCCCAAACTGGGCTTACTTTTTTGAGGAAAGTAACATGCTGAAGATGATGTACCGTGTTTCCCGGAAAATAAGACCTAGCCGGACAATCAGCTTTAATGCGTCTTTTGGAGCAAAAATTCATATAAGATCCGGTCCTATTTTACTATAATGTAAGACCAGGTGTAATATAATATATCATATCATATATCATATCATGTCTTCTCACATCACATCACATCACAAGATAACATAATGTAATACCGGGTCTTATGTAACATAATATAATATAAGACTGGGTCTTGCATTAATTTTTGCCCCAAAAGATGCATTAGAGCTGATGGTCTGGCTAGGTCTTATTTTCGGGGAAACACGGTAGTGGACACATCCCCAACATTATGGAAGGAAAATGTGCATATTTTGGAAGATTCTAGCAGATTTTGGCAAATAGGCAAAGAATAAAATATCAAAGCATCTGCTACTACTTTTAGCTTTTACTTTTAAAAGAATTTAATGTTAGCAATAGTTTAGGTCACAAGTACTTAATTATTACCCAGCTCTTCAGAGCACTGCTTTGTTGTGGCAATGCACTGGCACCGTATTTGGGAAACCTCTACTCAGAGACTCAGCTTAGAGACACCACCTGAATAAGGAAGGAGGACATAAACTTCCTTCTGAAGTCTGTTCTCAAATCTCTGAAGCTAGAGATTTGAAATAAATAAATAAGATAAATGTGTATCATATTTTCCATAGGCTCCCCCTTTTTTAAATTTTTTGGATAAATCTATCTCAGGCCCTTTTGTGGCTTAGTTTTTATTCTTTAACACTTTCTAGGTTGTCAGAAGTAGCTTCCCACTTTTTCTGTTAATCTTTTAATAGCATTTTAGTTACAGTTTAAGAATGGGGATTCTGGAGCCAGACCCTTTGAACTCCAATCCTGGCTCTGCCACTTCATAGCTTTCATAGTTTGAGGAAATTACTTACCCTCTATGTGCCTTAGTTTCCCAGTCTTTAAAAAGGAGATAATAATAATACCTATCTCATAAAGATGTTGTGAAGAGTAAATAAGTTAATATATGTAAGCACTTGACACATAGTAAATACTTAATAGGTGTGGCTATTATTGTGATTAAATGAACTCCCAAATGGAACTATAATTCTCGCTTTCAACAGACCCTTATTTGGCAATTTGAGTTTTTTTCCCCTGTCATGTCATCCAAGTCAATGGAGTTAAAAAGATATATATATAAAGCTCTGCCTTAGTACTGTGTTTCCCCGAAAGTAAGACCAGGTCTTATATTAATTTTTGCTCCAAAAGACGCATTAGGGTGTATTTTCAGGAGATGTCTTATTTTTTCATGTACTACAATCTACATTTATTCAAATACAATCATGTCATCTTCTTGAACATCGTCATAATGTACTAAATGTATCCATCTGGCTGACGATCTTGACTGGGGCTTATTTTCGGGGAAACACGGTATTAGACTCAATCTAGGCCAGGTACTCAATACTTGATTGAGAATTGAAGTCTCTGCCATCGAAAACTTAGGAAAAAATTTAAATATGATAATTTTAAGAAATGTTATTGTCTTCTGATTGTAAAAGTAATGCATGATTGCTGATTATAAAATTACTGATTATAAAACTAATATAAATGTAGAAAATTTGGAAATTGCAGAAGAAAAAGTCATATATAACCCTACCATTCAGCAGCAATCATTTTCTATGTTTTATTTATTTCCTTGCAGTATTTTGCTATTTCTTTACCCAATTGAGCTTCAACTGTGTAAATAATTATATATCTACATTTTAATTTACAGTTACTGAAAACTATAAAAATGAAATTATAAAAGGAATAGAACAAAACATGTATTTCTTTTATATTTGAGGTGGGACCTCTTTGAAACATACATAAAATCCAAGACGCCTATTGGGAAGGATAGAGAAATTTCCTAGACTGTAAAAAATACTATAAGCACTACTAAAAGGAAATAACAAATTTCAGTGTTCTACAATACATAACAAAGGGCTAATTTCCTGACTGTTCTGAGGAAAGGGTTATAAACCTGTAAGAAAAAGATGAACTAGTCAGTAGTCAGTAGAAAAGTGGTTTAACCTTATTCATGCTTACAGGTGTGCAAATTAAAATACTTCCAGATTGGCAAATATTTAAAAGTTATTAGTATGCAATATTTTGAATGGTTTGGAGAGGAAGGAAGGAGAGTATTAGTATTTTGGTGGGTGATTTGACAATAACTTTAATGCCTAAAATGTTGAAACTGATATAGTGTAGGAACTGATATAAAATGTAGGAACTAATATATTTACACTAATATGTACAGTTATGTATCCAAGTATGTTAGTTATAGCATTATTTGTAAGCAGAAAAGTGTAATCAACCTGAATGTCTAGCAATCCAGGACTTGATATATATCGAACCATCTATTTGAAATGAATGCGGTAGATCTGTATGTGCTGATACAGAATAGCCAAAATTAAGTGTAAGAAGTTGAAGAAGAGCAAGCTTAGTATGGCCTCACTTATGTTAAAAACAAAACAAAGGATTACAGATATATGAATGTGTGTTAGATAAGTTTGTATATGCCTAGAAAATTTCTAGGAGTTACACACATGTTAAAACTTAACAATAGTTAACTTTGGGAGTTGGGGATAGAATGTTAAGAGAACGAGAGGATTTCTGTTTTTACTTTCATTTTTTAATTTTCTTTTACAATGAGTATATATTACTTTAAAATAATTTTAAAAATCCAATTCAGGAAAAGAAAGAAGTAAAAAGGCATTCTTGGTAAATATTCTGAAATAAGTATGTAATACTCTATCTTATGGATGTACCACGATTTTAAAATTATTTCCCTTTTTGTGGGCATATTAGATTGTTTCCCATTTTCCACTATGGTAAATAATGCTTAGAAGAATATTTCTGTGCACATTTCAGATTATTTCTTTAGAATAGATTCCAGAAATGGAAATTATTGAGTCAAAGGGTATGGATATTTGAATCCCATTTCTTCAAGATTTCTTATTACATGATTGCTTTAATTATTTAGTTACATTTGTGCCTTGAATCTGCTAAGTGAAAAGAGCTGGACAGTTTTTGCCCCCCATTTTTTAGGTCAAACATTTAAAAATTTTAGTTAAATAAAATAGTCCAGAAAGGAAATAATTCTTGACTGTCTTTGTCCTCTTTATCTCTCTCTTAATACAGTTGCCTATAAGGGAACATAAAGGAAAGATTAGAAATCTTAATTCTGTGAGTCTAGAGTTTTTCATGTTTGTGTGAAGAAGTTTCTAGATTTTTTTCTGTGGAATGATATCATTTACATTCTTCCCATGAACTCTCTATATAATGTGTCACAAATTATTTTTGGTTCTTTTTCATTAATGGTTAATTATATATCCAGCATTGTTCTCTGTAAGCTGTAAGCTCATAAATGAGAAAAGACCATTTTTACATTCATTATTTAGGGAGAGTAGCACTATGATCACATATCTCGATCAGAGCCTACATCTTAGGGGTGATAGAGATTAGGAGCTAAAAGCTAAAAGTAATTTCTGGTTGTGAATTTATTTTACTTTCTCAATTTTCACATATATATATTTAAATATAAATATATATATTTAATGCCAGCATACATCTTATAATTGATGTCAGCAGAAACTTGCCAGCCACCATGAACCATGTAGACTTTAGACTTATTGGTGGTTGTCATTGCCTGGGTATGTGCAACTTTAACTATACACAGCATATGTCTATTCATCCGCTTGTCACCTCAGTTGAGTTAGTTATATCGGTAGCTCCACAAACTTTAATTTTAACCTTAATCTTAACTTTAAAAATTTGCTGATGGCTTTCTAACAATGTAGTAAAAGGTAGTGGTAATCAACACATTTGTCAGACTAAGGTACAGCATTTTAAAGCCAAGAAAAGCTGTTATAACTGGTTTTTGCATTTTGAAAAGCTGTCACACAGGCTGCAAGCTTCTATTGGCTGAAATCTTCCTATAGACATTCAAATTGATTAATTTACAGAATGGCATAATTCATTGAAAGAAAAAGCAATAATCAAATGTCAAGTACAGGTGAAACCCCAGTATTTAATCAGTCTTTGCTGTTAGTCCTAAAAGTGATAAAATTTTTTTTTAAAAAAAGCAAAGAAGAACACAGTTTCTAAGGAGAATGGTATGTAATGGTACAAGCTGCTGTGGCCAAAAGTGATTCAGGAGAGCATTTAACTCAGATATGAAGGTTTATATTTAAATGTCACTTGTGATTCTGAAAAAAGAATAATGGTATGGAACTGTATGGATTAATATGATTTTCTTGGTTGCTGAAAAATATGTTTTGTTTTTTACTTAAAAGTTATTACTAAATCAGTGGTTCATCTTATAGTTTCTCGTGTGTTGATGAAATTACAGGATGTACTAAATGGAATTGGACATTGTAAAATCCCTGACTAAATTTCCCTTTTGGCATAATTTAGGGTGTTGACCAAGTCATATCTCAATTCTTTAGTATCTACATTAGTTTCATTTTTCTTTTACTGAGTTATAATTCATATACCATAATATCTACACTTTTAAGTGTACAATTCAGGGGTTTTTAGTATGCTCACAAAGTTTTTCAGCCATTACCACTATCTAATTCCAGAACATTTTTATTCCCCCTAGAGTAACCCCGAACCCATTGTTAGTTAATCCCAATTACTTCTTTGGTCACTGGCAACCACTAATCTGCTTTCTGTATTTATGGATTTAACCTGTTCTGGACATTTCATGTTTTCACTTATCACAATGTTTCCGAAGTTCATCTATAGTGTAGCATGAATCTGTACTTCATTCCTTTTTATTGCTGAATAACATCTTATTATATGGATATACCACATTTTATTTTTCCATTCATTAGTTTGAATAATTGGACATTTGGGTTATTTCTGTTTTTTTGGCTATTAAGAATAATGTTGCTGTGAACATTTCATGTACAAGTTTTTGTATGGACTTGTTTTCATTTCTCTTCGGTATACATAGTGGGGGAATTACCAGGTCATATGGTACATCTCTGTTTAACCATGTGAGGAACTGCCAAACTTCCAAAGCAGCTACACCATTTTACATTCTCATCAACAGTGTATAAGAGTTCTGATTTTTCTACATCCTCACCAACTCTTGTTATTATCAGTCTTTTTTTATTATAGCTATTCTAGTGGGTATGAAGTGGTATCATTGTGGTTTTGATTTGCATTTCCTAATGACACAGGATGTTAAGCATCTTTTCGTATGCTTATTGGCCATTTGTGTATCTGCTTTGGAGAAATGTCTATTAAAACCTGGTGCCCTTTTTTAATAGGATTATTTGTCTTTTTATTGTTGAGTTGTAATTTTTTATGTTTTCTGAATACCAGACCTTTATCATATATATGATTTGCAAATATTTTCTCCCATTTCAATTGTCTTTTCAGTTTCTTGATGGTATCATCATTAGAAGCACAAAAGGTTTTAGTCTTTATGAAGTCCAGTTTATCTATTTTTTTTCTTCTGTTGCCTGTCATTGTTGGTGTTGTATCTAAAAAAAATCATAGCCTAATCCAAGGTCATGAAGATTTATGCCTCTGTTTTCTCCTAAGAGTTTTAGTTCCTGCATTTTTAGAGAAACAGTTAATCTTGGGTAGATGATAAGCCAACATAGAGTATAGTGATATTCAGACGGGACTAGCATTGGCCCTTTTACTTCATTTGTTTAACCCTCTGTAAATCTGGGCAAAATAAGACTTGCTACTCACCTTGTAGATGTTTTTCAAGTGTAAGATGTATCGTGCTTAAAAAATATATCTATTTGGTTTCAAGTTTCCGGTAGAAGAAAGCTTCTGGTTTGTAGTTTTATATTTAAGAGGAAAGAAGTGTTCAAGTGCCTGGCTGATTAATTATATAGCTTCCGTTTTGAGGACAGGATCTTAGAAGGGAATGACAATGTAGATTCAGTTACTATTTTGAAACAGTTTTAATATGTGAGGTTGTGGACTAACATCTCTTTCTCATTACGTGCTGCAGGATATAGTGTTTTGAGTTTTCTTGGATTTCTTTTCTTTTAATTTAATAAACTTTATTTTTTAGAGCAGTGTTAAGTTCATGGGTTTCTTTTTATGAACAATGATCCCCCAACGTGTTACTTTGACTTTTACAAGTACTTCTGAGGAAAATCATTGCATAGACTAGGAGAGGCAGAAATTATTTTAATTTTTTAAGCTTAAGAGAGTGGGTAGTTGGTACTACACTATTCACCTAATTACTCAAGCCAAAAAACAAGGATTCTAGCCTCAATTATTCTTGTTCACTAGTCCCACATCCAGTTGACTGACAAGTTTTATTGGTCATAACCCCCAAATATAGCCCATAATCAATGACTTCCTTTCTTCTCTATTAACATTATCGCTCACCTAAACTCCAAGTCAGCTCCTTACTTTTTCACCCTTTCCTCAGTGACTTTCCATTACTCCTAGAATAAAATCCAAGTTTCTTATCATGGATTCTAGTACCTTTCATCATCTGATCCTTACTTCTCTTTCCCGCTTCATCTTTGGTTTTTTCCTCTGCTTTCCACTGAATTCTAGACACACTATTACTTGTCCTGTTCCTCAAACATCCGGAACTTATTCCTGCCTCAAGATCTTTGTATTTGCTATTCCTTCAACCTTTAATGTTCTTCCTTCTTCAAATGGCTGGATCTTATCAGCACCTCACATGTCTTCCCTAATTCTTCTAAAGTAACCCCACTCTGCTCACCCACCCTCTGCCAGTACTTTCATCAACCTTATTTACCTCTGTGGTGGATAAAAAATGGCCACACATTCTTTGCAGTTTCTCTCTTCAGGAGATGAAGTCTATTTCCCATCTCTTGAATCTGGGATTGCCTTATGACTTGCTTTGACCAGTAGAATGTAGTAAGAAGTGACATTATGGGACTTCCAAACAAGGGTTTAGGAGGCCATGCAGCTATGCTGTCACTCTCGAGGAACTGCCACCTTGTGAATAAGCCCAGGTCAGCCTCCTTGAGGATGAGATGCCATATGGGGAGACAGAGAGACAGAGAGAGAAGGAGGAATGGAGAGAAACGGGGGGTGAGGTGGGGGGGGGGGAGAGAGAGAGAGAGAGAGAGAGAGAGCGAGCTTGAGCTTGTAGTCATCCCAGCTAAGCTTCCAAACATGTAGGATCCGGGACCAGACGGCCTCTAGGCAGCCTGCCAGCTGATTGTGGGTGCATCAGTGAACCTAGCCAACACCATGTGGAACAGAATAACTGTCCAGCTGAGCCCAGCCCATAGTATTGTGAGAAAATAAGCGGTCAGGATTTGGGGTAGTTTGTTATACAGCAATAGATAGCTGATTTAATTTTTTCATAGTACTTGGTATCTACAATTATCTGTACATTTCATTTTTTTTAATCAGTCTTCTCCATTATAAATGCCCAGAAATTGAAGATCTTGTGTGTCTTGCTCACTGTTATATTCTTAGCACTGAGAAAAAGACCTTGAACATAATAAGTACTCACTAGATACTTAGTGAATGAAAGAATGAACAAATGTATATACAGTAAATTATATAACCAGTTAGAAATAACATTTGCTTTACAGGGTTAACTCTGAAAAACTGGACTTCTTGAGTTTTACTCTTACTTCACTTGCTAGTTATGAGAACTAGACTAAGTTACTTAACTTCCTGGTGCCTTATGTGAAGAGTAAATCTGCTAATCCATGAAAAGTACTTGCTGCAATGCCTGGCCCATAGTCCAATAAATTTAAAAGGAGAAAGAAAAAAAAACCCAAAAACAGCAACCTTGTGAGTGCGTTTGGTTGTCCATGGTCTGAACTTTGTAGAAACAAAAGCATAGTAGTTTTTTATGATGTGTTTAGTTCTAATTTAAATAACTGACAGTTTACTCTTAGTTTTTCAGTTTGGGGTCTTCATTCTTTTTGAACTGGTGCTTAGAATCTAAACTTCAGTCTTTAAATAAAGTCCAATGGCTCCGTAAAATAACTAAATAAGAAATACATCCCCAGTATAGAGAAAATAAAAGTCTGTATTAGTCAGGATGGCCCAGGTTATGTTGTAGTAAACCCAAAATTTCAGTGGCTTAAAACAGCTCACTACTTCTTGTTCATGCTACTTGTCCATTGTTGGCCATCTATGTCATCATCATCCTCATTCGAGGACCCAGAATAACTTTGTGAAATATTGCCAGTCACTGTGACAGAGGGCAAAGGGAAAGTGGTGCAGCGCACGCTGACACGTAAAGCTTCTGCTTCGAAACCATAGCCATCACTTTTGCTGATTCTTTCTTAGCAGCTAACGCAACTTACATACTAGCTACACTTGCGCTTAACAGGGTAGGGAATTCTACCATTTTCCTGAAAGGAGAAAGGGAATTCATATTTTTAAACAGCTCTAATGACTACCACACTCAAGTTGTGATATCTTGCTTGTTACATCGGTCATGGCTAGCCCGGGAGCTAGACGTGAGTTTCAGTGTAGCAGTGCCAACTGCCTTAGCCTGGGGTTTCTTTTTTTTTTTTCCTATATCAGAGTCCTTCACTAGTTTCGTGTGGAAAGAGTTGATGCTTTTGTTGATTATTTTTCCTAGAATGACCAGGTAGAAATTCTAAATCCTCTGTGACTCATTTGCACGTACTTTCACAACTTTCATTTTAAGATGGAATTTTCTTTCTGAGCCACCAAGTCATCATTAATAATTGGTGATGTGAGACTGACTTGTGGGGACAGGGGCAACACACCAACCTTTCAATTAGAAAACCAAAGGACATAATGTGGAAAGCTTTTTATCCTGCATTTTCTCTCTCATGATCTCCCCCTCCCTCTCTCCCCTCTTCCAGCCCCGCTACACACACACACACACACACACACACACACACACACACCCATGATTCAGTTACAATGTTTCTGTTTCTTGCTCCTTTTGCAGCTTGCATTTTGGATTTTCAGTGGTTCACAAGCTCTTCTTGTAGAGGGTGTATGGGGGCAAAGTACATATTTTAGTTAATCTTACTAGCTGTTCAAAACTCCCCTCCCTATTTTTGTAGATAACTGAGAATTGGTTAAAATGGCTTCACAGAATGAAAACTTATAATGTAATTTAAATGAATTATGGCCAGACATCAGCACTGAAGCTTTCATTCTTATAGCATGCTTGGGCCACTGAATAGAAAGTAATTTGGTGGAAACACTGCAGAATTTGTTTTGATTGCCGTCTCTTAGTCGGTTTTACTACAGTGAGAGGAAAATGGAGGCAAGGGTAATAACCATTGAAGTCATTTGGCAGTAGCATTTACTTGGCAGTGAGTTCATTTTTTCCTGCCACCCAAGTTATTTTATTTCTTTCTGTTGATTTACATAACCTCTTGCAAATGTTCCGATACCATAAAGAACCTAAGACAGAATAAACTATGCTCAGTGTTTTTGTGTGTATAGTCCTGGGCATATCTTTTTGCCCAAACTTGAAGAAATGTTGTGGAGTTTGACGATAACTGTGCTTAAAATTATATCTCAATAATGTTAAAGAAGCAAGGAAACTCATAAATACCTTACTATGTTTGCAATTGCCAATCTTAGATTAAGTATTAAAGTGGAATTTTTTATTATACCTCCTTAAGTTTTAAATACTCTTCTCCATATAATTGTTCCTCCTGCTTAACGACTGTCTCTTAAGGACTGGCTTTGGGGGTAGACAGTTTTGTTCATTGGGTCTCAAAACTTGGGCATCATGCTGCTCTATTGCCTTCAAAGAACATACTGCCCCCATGTCTGCTCTGAGAACAGGTTTGAGTAATTTTTTTCTATATTGAAATCTAGAATAGAAAACTTGTCATTTTTCCCAGTTTATTGTCATAAGTTTTGTTGATTACTAATGATTGGAAATGACAAGTGGTTGGAGATTACTTCTAAACATTTTCTTAATTTTAGTCAACTGCTTAGCAATAGTTACTTTCCAGTGGAACTTAAAACATGGGTCCTTTCAGTGTGTTTAAGGCTAGGAGTTATAGAACAGTTGTTAATCCAATTATGTCTGGGTTAAACTCTAATCCAGGAAGGGACTTCACTTTTTATTTTATATTATATATTTTTACTAGTTCTTATTACATTTCCTTTTCTAAAAACTCTTATTTTTAAAGAGAAGAAACTTTAAAATAAATCTTTAATATGAACTGACCCACTAATGTTTCTGCTCTATTTGTAGAACATTGGTTCTCAAACTGTAGTGTGCCTGAGAATCACCTGAGGGGCTTGCTAAAACAGGATTGCGGCCCGCACCCAGAGTTCCGTATTCAAAAGGTCTGGGGTGGGGTTGAGAATTTACATTTCTAAAAAGTTCCTAGTTAATTCTAATGATGCTGGTTTGGGGACCATATTTTGAGAACCATTATTATGTAAAAATAGTTTCTCAGAAGTGTACTCATACTGCTTTACAAAGCAAGCAATTGTGGAAGTCAGATACTCAAAATCATTAGAACTCTTAATGATTCTTAGATTGGAAATGTTTTTCTAAACTAAATTTGTGAAACTTGTTTTAAGGTACTGAAACTTGGTCCTAAGAATAATATATTTCCACTTTAAAAATAGAAGTTTGTCATGTTCTCATAACCAACAGTTATGTTACTAAGTAGTTATATTAACATTATGATGATTTAAATTACCCGAAGTATGACTTTTAAAAAAATATGTTAACTATCCCAAGGAGAATATGCTAATTGGGGAAGCCTGAGACCGAAAGTAATTATATGCATTATCAAACCAATGGAATTGCCTGTTTTTTTCTGGAACATGTAAAATAATCACCCAAATAAGTCACTGTTAGTATGTATTCATAAGCCTAAGGTTGAAAAATCAGTGGAAGCCAAACACTTGGACTGTGAGTGTTAAAACAGCTAATCTGGTAGCAGCATTTAAATCCTATTTCATTAGGGTTTAGGGAGGGCTAATAGTTCTCTAATCTATAAATTTATTACTTAGTGGGGGGAAATAGATCAAATCTTGACTCCTTTTTTTTTTTGAGTTACATCTAGCTAGTCAAGTGCGATCTAAGTGACTTGGGAAAATAAATAGGCATTAGTGGATGCCAATCCAGGATTCACTGAAGAACATAAAAAATGGTTCTTTTCTTACTACTCATCTTTCATGATGCAATAAGTCAGGGAAGTCGCATTGCCCTAGGTCAAATAATGCCAGACTTACTGGGTACTTCCTTCCATCCTTGTGCCATTCCACCCACTCCTCCTGCTTGATGCATGGTAGAAGTTGTTTTGTCATGTGACTGCTGGAGTAGTCTCCACCACGAACAATTATTTTTACATATACCAACTGCTAATGACGTGAATGATCAGCTATCAGACAGGTGGGTTTTTAGTGATGTGGTCAAGGAGTTAACTAGGACAATGAATGAAGCCAGGCACAGTTTCTATAGTGAATTTGGCCTCGTGTCTCTTTCCAAATATTCCCAAAAGGTACACTTGGCCTAATGTTTGAAACAAAATTTCCCCAGTTGCATCAAGTCAGATGATCCAGTATCTTAGAAACACATTGTTAAGAACACAGCGTTGCCAAGCTCCCATATCTGTTTTCTCTCTGGCAAATCTTAATGGCAAGTTGATTCTCCTCTTGATGTGTCACTGATAATGTTTGTGTGATAACTATTTGGGGTGTGGCGAAATTGTCTTTGTGAATCATTGTGTGTACCTTGCTTCTATGACAGTATTTTAAAACGCTTCTCAGGAATGTGGTAAGTAGAGGCTACCTATGAAAATATAATACCCACTTTAAAAAGACTTTTAAAAAATATTTGTTACGTCTGTAAGGTAAGCAGCAATTCCTGAGTGAGAAGCAAATTCGCTTAAACATGTTTTTGAAGCTATATAAATTATTCTTACCTAATTTTTATTACAATGGTAATACTTTATTAATTTTGTATTAACATATTTATTTTAAGGTAACAAATTTATTTTAAGGTATTTTTTTCTATTTCAGACGTTTCACTATTGTAAAGGTTGATTTTTCTCTCAGAAATACAGTTAAGATCAATTGATTAAAATCAATTCGGATCTTAGGTTTTATTGCAGTGTTTCATCTAGAAATGTTTTTTTTTCTAGATAGTATTCGGAAGGATATATAGTATTCATCCACCTCCAAAGTGGATATGCCCCACTTGGTTCCATAAGAGATAATAAGGTGGTTATAGTAATGTACACAATGCAGAAAATAAAAGAAACTTAAACTAAGTTAAAATAAGAAAAGAGCACAGAGGGAAAATAAGCTTAGGAAAAATAAGAGGTTTGAGATTGGTGCGCAAAATTCATACAGTGAAGTACTCTAGTACTTTGGCTGTAAATTCTGTCAACTTGAAGATGAAAACATAATTGCTGAAGAGCAGGGGTTCATCCTTTTATCTGTCTGCACATCATTCAAAAATATCCCCCTACTCCCATTGTAAATGTCTCTTTCTACCTAAAGAGATTCTCAAAGGTGCTGGGATGGAGGCGGAAGAGTGGAGAGATAGCAGAAAATAGAGAAGTTTAAATATACCCAATTCTGCCATACCTTTTGAGGAAGTTATTTCCACTATTAGATTGATTGATTTGGAGGAATCATGTCATTCATAAGATCAAATGGAAACAAATTGTTCAGGGAAAGTACTATTATTCCTAATATTTAAACCAAAGAGATTTCTCTTGTGGGCCCACATGGTGTCAGGTCTTGTGGGCACACTGAGTGCTCTTCCCAACGTCCTTATTGTGACCCGGCAAATGGATTGTGAAGCATCAGCAGTAAAGGAGAGAGAAGGATGGTGTATGAGCTTGAGCGAGGCCTCTGCTGACACTGAATAGGCCTCTGTAACCCAGTAGCACTAATGCTCTCCCAAGTTGGTCAGAACGTTGGTAGCAGGATTCATGCTTCTTGACCTCTTTGGAAAATGAGTAAGCTGACTTTTTTACCTCAGATCCACAGCAATCCATAGCAGCACAAGACCTTGTTTATAAAATCTATAATTATTATTTCATTGCAGTTCTTTAAAATCTGGTCAGAAAGCATATAACGCTAACCTACCTCCTGTGCAGTAAGCACTCTAAGATTTGAAGAGATACTCAGGTGCATTTGACTATCAGAATTGCCTTTGGTGTTTAAGTAATTATGGCCAGTACTATTTTCTTTAATGTGATAAAGAAGCTTGCAAACTCGACCTGACATCATTTAATATAATCAGTAGACCATGTTCTCACTCAGTCTTGTCTACGCCATAGATGCCTAGAAATTGCTTGTATGTATAAAGTTACAGAATTAATCTAAATTGAAGCTTTCCGAGTATAATTGATCTTCTCAACAAAAAGATCTACCTCTTGAAAAATTTCTCGTCTACTTCCTACTTAGTCTCTCCCTCTCTAAATCTCTGTATTTCTGTGCTGCATTCTGGGTGAATTTCTCAGTACCAACTTCCAATTCATAAATTCTCTTTTATTGTGGCCAGTCTAGAGTTTATAGTGTCTGTTGAGTTCATTATTCAATGACAATTTTTTATTCAAGATTTCTAACTGATTCTTTTAAGCATCTGTTTCTGTTTCATTTCTACGTGGTTTTTTTTTTTTTTTTTTTTTTAAGATTTTATTGGGGAAGGGGAACAGGACTTTATTGGGGAACAATGGTCAAATTGTTATCCTTTCAATCTTAGTTGTGGAGAGTTCTGTTCAGCTTCAAGTTGTTGTTCTTTCAGTCTTCGTTGTAGAGGGTGCAGCTCAGCTCCAGGTCCAGTTGCCGTTGCTAGTTGCAGGGGGCACAGCCCACCATCCCTTGCGGGAGTTGAACCGGCAACCTTGTGGTTGAGAGGACGCGCTCCAACCAACTGAGCCATCCGGGAGCTCAGCGGCAGCTCAGCTCAAGATGCCATGTTCAATCTTAGTTGCAGGGGGCGCTGCCCACCATCCCTTGCGGGAGTCGAGGAATTGAACTGGCAACCTTGTGGTTGAGAGCCCACGCTCCAACCAACAACTGAGCCATCCGGGAGGCAGCTCAGCTCAAGGTGCCGTGTTCAATCTTAGTTGCAGGGGGCAGAGCCCACCATCCCTTGCGGGACTCGAGGAATTGAACTGGCAACCTTGTGGTTGAGAGCCCACTGGCCCATGTGGGAAACGAACCGGCAGCCTTCGGAGTTAGGAGCACGGAGCTCTAACCGCCTGAGCCACCGGGCCGGCCCTTCTACGTGGTTTTGTTTCATATTTTCTTACACATCTTAAATGGAATATATTCATTTGTATCTGAACATATTAAACATACTTAAAATATTTGAAACTTACATAGAATTAATTTCATCCATAAATTTGTTTTAATTGTTGATTTTGCCTTTCTTAGCATTCAATTTCTTCACAATTTGGAATTTTGGTTTGCAAACTCATTTTCATTTCAAATTTGTTTTTGTTTGTTCTTTCTTTCATATTCCCTCTCTCCCTAACTTCCCCTATGCTGATCCTATCCCTGCCTAAAAGCTTTGGGCTTACTTGCCTTCCTAGTTCCTAAGTCCTGTGTTGAGACTGAGAATATCACAGATCCAGTCACTGTTGGGTTGCTTGTGCTCTTCATTCCTGGGGCATACAGCCAGTTACAGAGCATAACTTCCAGTGGTAGTTCAAGGGGTTTCTTCCTTATCCCAGACTCCTCTGCCGCTTTGAGGAGCCTCACCCTTGCTCCAGCTTTAAACAGTATATCTGGCTTTGCCCCCATCTCAGGTGGCACACTGTTAGTCTCTACTACCCCAAAGGAGTTGAATTCGCTGCCTCCATGCCTATTCTAGGAGTTAAGGCTAAACAGGCTGTGGCTTCAGCCCTACTCAAGATTTTTTGTTTCTAAGATTGTGTTTTTTTTTTAGCTTGGCAACATCTTTCTGGTTTTCTGTTTCTCTGTTTCACCTATCATTGATACATACTTGCTACAGAGGTGGTACATCAGTGTGTGAATTTAATGCAACCATCTTAATTGGAAATTACTGATCAACTTTCTACACTACAGCCAGAATTATACTTTCAGAATGTAAACCTATGTATGTCAGTACCCTGCTTCCTATCACTCTTAGGATAAAGACACAGTCCTTGAAGTCTACAAGGTCTGGCCCCTTTCTGCTCCTACCACCCTGGCCTTCTTTCAGTCCCTCTTACTTGCCATGTCCCCCACTCCGCCACCAATGGCCTTTGTACATGCTATTCTCTCTACCTAAAATATCCTTCTTTATCTTTCTTTACTTTGTTAACTCCTATTTATCCCTCTGACCTCAACTCACCATTTCTTCAAGGCAAGCTTCCCTGATCTCCTGATTTCCTAGGTCAGGTTTTTTGTTTGTTTGTTTGTTTGTTTCTGTTTTTCTCAAATGTCTTCACTGCACCAAGCACCTTTTTTTGTTTGTTACCATTTATCATAATTGCAATTTTGCATGTGTTTCCATGGTTATTACATTACTGTCAGGCTATAAACTCCCTGGGGGCAATGATCATGTCTGTTTTTATTTACCATTGTATCCCCAACCTAGCTGTTTAATGACTGAAAGAAAACTCCACCCTTCAACGTGGTATTTAAGGTACTCCAAACCTTGACCCACAACCCTTCCAACCTCATCTCCCATTACTACCAAATAAGTGAGCTCCAGCTACTGCGGGCCTACTCACTGTTCTTCAAGTAGACCTTTATTTTCTGCCTCCAAACACTCATAGCTCAAACCATTACCTCTGCTTAAGATACCCTCCCCACTAATAACTCTGCCTGATGAAGTTCATCTCAAATGTCACCTTGTTCATAAATCCTTATACTAATCTCCTTATCTGCACCTCACTTATGATGTTAATATGTTCCCTCCCTTATCTGCATGTGTCTTTTTTTTTTCCTCCCCTTTCTTCCACCATCCCCTCCCCCCCACTCCTGTTCAAGTCGTTGTTTCTCAGTCTAGTTGTGTAACACACAGTTTCCTGGTCCATGCTGGTATTATGAGCCTTTTGTCCCCACCCCCCACTCCAGCTGAGGCAGTTGGTCACCAGTCATCGGTTGGCAGCTCACGGCAGCTCTTGCTGGCTACTCCTGGCAGCCCACGCCAACCTCTGGCTGCTCACAGGGAGAGCTGTAGGGAGAGCTGTTGTTCATAATCTTAGCTGTAGAGATCACTGGCCCATGTGGTAATCGAACCGGTGACATCGGCATTAGGAGCACAGCGCTCCAACCACCTGAGCCACCGGGGCCGACCCTTATCTCTATATGTCTAATCACACCTATGTTTGTTGTAAGTTATAAGTTTCTTGAGGGCAAAGGCCACATGGCCATTTCTAGAACAACATAACAGTTACTTAATATTTGTTGAACTGAATTAGGGCACAGATAATTAAACTTAGTTTTGCTGATTTGTAGAAGATACCAATTTTATTAGAAGGTGCTTTATCACATGTAATCTGCACAACTCCATGAGGCAGGTACTATTATTTCTATTCTACGGTGAGGAAACTAAGGGCGAGAAAGATTACATTAGCTTGTCATATTGCTATTAAGGGGTAGGGTCAGTAGTCTAACTTGGTAGTCCGTGCCAGTCTGCTCTTATCCTGACTACTGCACTGCCATTATGATTGGAATATCAAGCTAGTAGATCATCCTTTTTAAAAATATATATTTTGAAAATTAAGAAATCAGTTATACGGCCTATTGGGAAGCTTAATAAGCTTATTGGGTGAAAGAAAAGTAAGAATAAATTATAGAAAATAGAAAATATGTAGGTTGGCTGTTTATTCACTTCTAACACCAGATATGTGGGTTTTCCATACATTAAGCAATTCTCTGCAACACCAGCTGGGTGTCCCTACAATTGAATTCAATTCTGACACTAACTGGAGTTAGTGCAGACCCCATAGGTTAAGGGCTCAGTTCCATAAGACTGACTCCTCATCCCCTCAGATACCACCTGTACTTCTGATAGACCGGTAATAAATTGGAGATTCCTGTGACCCCACCTTGAGTTATATCCTTTGTAGAATGGCTTATAAAATTCAGGGAAAAACTTACTTCTACTATTGGTTTACTACCGTGTTTCCCCGAAAATAAGACCTAACTGGACAATCAGCTCTAATGTGTCTTTTGGAGCAAAAATTAATATAAGACCCGGTCTTATAGTAAAATAAAAGCGGGTCTTATATTAATTTTTGCTCCAAAAGATGCATTAGAGCTGATTATTTGGCTAGGTCTTATTTTCGGGGAAACACGGTATATAATAAAAGACATGACAAAGGATACAGATGAATAGCCAGATGAAGAGAAACATAGGTCGAGATCTAAAAGTGTCCTAAGTGTAGGAGCTTCTGTCCCTTTGGAATTGAGGTATGCCACCCTCCTAGCACACTGAATGTGTTCAACCCAGAAGCTCTCTGGACACCATACTTTTAGAATTTGTATGGCAGCCTTATCACATAGACATGAGCCATCATTAACTCAATTTCCAGCCCCTCTTCCCTTCCGGAGGATGGGGGTGAGGGATAGGGCTGACAATTCTAAACTTCTAATCATGGCTTAGTTTTTCTGGTGACCAGCCCCAATCCTAAAACTATCCAGGAACCCACCAAAAGTCACCTCATTGGAATTTAAAAAATGCTCCTATCACCCAGAGAATTCCAAGGGATTTAGGAGCTCTGTGTCAGGAAGTGGGGTCAAAGACCAAATTAAATCGGAAGATGCCCCTAGGGCTCTTACCACTTAGGAAATTACAAGGGTTTTAGGAGCTCTATGCCAGGAATCGGGCAGAGACCAATATATATACTTTCTGTTATTTCGCAAGGAATAAATGAAATTGAGACAGTGAAGTGGGGAGGATAGCAATAGGGCAGTATCTGGAGGTGGGGGAATGAGGTGTGTGGTCAAGTGAGAGAAGATCCAGATGAAGGGTTGAAGCTGACTATGTAAGAGAAAAGGAGTGCATATAGAATATCTGAGAAGGTGGAAAGTGATAGGGTCCAAAGCACACATGGAGGAATTAGCCACAATAGGCAATATGGAAGGCAGAAGAATACAAGGTGTATAGATATTTTGCAAGAGGATATATCATTTGACTATGGAACTTTTTTTCACACAGCATTTTGGAAAACATATTACGTGTTTCCCAAAAAATAAGACCTAGCCAGACTATCAGCTCTAATGCCTCTTTTGGAGCAAAAATAAATATAAGACCCGGTCTTATTTTAACATAATATAAGACCGGGTCTCATAATAATATATGATACGATATGATATGATATGATATGATATGATATGATATGATATGATACCAGGTCTTATGTTATATAATACCGGATCTTATGTAAATTTTTGCTTCATTAGAGCTGATGGTCCGTCTAGGTCTTATTTTCGGAGAAACACAGTAGTTCTTCAAAATACACTTGGGAAAATATCGCCTTAAAGCACAACTGTCTTCTGAACATTCTAAGTTGTCAATTACTATTCACTTGTTACAGTGAATAGTAACAAGCCATAACAGATATTCGAAATTAATTGTGGTTTTGTGTGTGTGTGCTTCTTAATTCTGGATTCCTTTTAGAATAAATTAAAAGTAATTTTAGATAGTCAAATGTTCCTTGTGTTTTCTTAAGATTAGTCTACAAGAATGGGGCAGCCGGTTGGCCCAGTTGGTTAGAGCGCAGTGCTCATAAAACCAAGGTCGCCGGTTCGATTCCCACATGGGCCAGTGAGCTGCACCCTGCACAACCAGATTGAAAACAACAACTTGACTTGGAGCTGAGCTGCGTCCTCCACAACTAGATTGAACAGTTTGTGGATATCCACATTAAAAAAAAAAAAGAGTCTACTAGAGCAAAGAAATTATATATTAATATAGATTTAAACCATATTCAATTTTGTTTGATCTTGCCACCAATAACATCCAGATTTTAGTATAAGGCTGGTTTTTGGGTGTTTTTTTTAATAAAATTGATCATTTTATTGTGTTGAGGCAAAAAAAAAAATCTGCTTTGAAAATCAAGCAAGAACATTCTAAGGTTTTTTATTGAACTGGTTCATTAAATTCTGGACCACTAAATAGGTATGTACACGTTTGTAGTTATCTGACACTTTATATTTCACAAGTGGCATGTGTTATCACATGTGGCCTTTAATCTGGAAACCACAAAAAATTTCCTGCAGAGAAACGGTTTATATTTTTAGGTTCAACTTACTTACCTTTCTCCTTTTTAATTTTTTTTCTTCCACTTTAAACCTTTGTTAAAGGTAATACTCACGCACATGCTTGTGTTACTGGAAAGTAATGTTGGGAGAAGATTTGTGACATAAATGAGAAAAAAAAAAATGTTTTCTGCTGAAAAAGAAATGGGTCAATGAGACCACAAGACCTACTGTTTAATTTTACGTGCTCAAATTGAAGGCATACATGAAGACTCCTGCCTCCCTAGTCACGAAGTTATCAAATAGAATACAGTTCAATTTATTTAATAAATCACTTTATGATCTTACTATATTTTTGAGAGATACTGATGTGGTACAAAGATACCAATTTATTCAGTCTGTTTCCACTGACCCCAACTACCGTGTTTCCCCCAAAATAAGACCTAGCCAAACAATCAGCTCTAATGCATCTTTTGGAGCAAAAATTAATATAAGACCCTGACTTATTTTAGTAAACTATAAGACCAGGTATAAAATATAATATAATATAATACCAGATCTTATATTAATTTTTGCTCCAAAAGATTCATTAGAGTTAATTGTTCGGCAAGGTCTTATTTTCGGGGGAACACAGTATATTGATCTGAATGTTCTAATCATATTATTCTCCAAATATTTTTTGAGGGCCTCCTCGTTTTAAGGCCTTGTGCTGAGTGTAGCAAATACAAAGGTGAAAGAACACAGTCTCTACCGTCAAGGATTATATACTCTCTTAGGGGAAATAAGAAAAAAGATAAATGTCTATGATAGAAGACGATATGTTAATTGTACCAGTAACTCTGCACAGGAACTGCAAATAACATTTCTTAGATTTCTTAGATTTTCCTATAGTTCAAACTAGTCTTTCTATCCAGTTGCTCAGAAATATTAAATATTTATGGTATTTCCAGTGAATTTATTCATAATGGCCCCAGCATCTTTTGTTCGTCTTAGTTTTAGCTGACATTTATTAAGAATTTCACATGTGCCAGGAACTGTTCTGAGTACCTTACATACATTACCTCATTTCCTCCTCACGACAATCTTATAAAGGTATAATTTTCATTTTACAAATATAGAGACTGAGGGTTAGAGAAGCCAAGAAGTTTGCCCATGATAAATTTACAGCTAGTAAAATGTTAGAAATGAGTTTCAAACCCAGGCTTTCTGACGCGAGAGCCTTAGCTTAGTGACACTTTAATCATATTCTCTCTCTCTGGACTTTGCCAACCTTACATATATCTGCTCTATTAACAGAGAAAAGCAGCTTCGGAAGTGAAAAGAAAGCCATCAAGAGCGGTTCATTTGTTTCAATTAGGTATTGACATGATCTTGAAATAGAAAACATTCACAGTCTACCAAACCATTCAAGCTTGTATCATCACCAGAGTTTTGGGCCTTCGTATGTGCAGCTTCTCTAGTATGGCTAAGTTGTCCTTGATCTTTAGGGCTCAGATTGGGGATCCTCTCCTGGAAGTCTTTGCTAACCCCCGTCGCCATCCTCCCCACCCACCCCAGGCCCTCTCCTGTCTGAGCACTTGGCCCGCTCTGTGTGCTCTCTGAACATTCTGCTGTCATCTCTGTCATAGCACTGGTCACATGATTGCACTTGATAGCAAGGACTGTTCTTCATCTTAGAAATCTTAATGTGCACAGCGCCTGGCATGTGGTAGCTGTACAAAACTGCTGAATGAATGTTTGACTTGAAGTATGTTTTTAGACTTGCAGAATGCTTGATGACTCTCTTTGTTCTGGAAATTACCACCCATAGCTGGGATGGTGGTGCTTATGATGGACAGTGTACCTTTGGAGTCTCCAATCTTTTTGATGAATAAGGAGTGTTTTTTTCATAGCCCTGAAGCTTTGAGGTTATCAGATGAGAGAGGAGTGAGGGAATGCTGTTAGTGAATTCCCTAAGTAGGGTAGAGGGCGTTGGTGTTATGCTCCCAGGTGAGAAGGGGGCCCAGCTTTAGCGGAAGGGCGAAGATAGTGGCACTAATATGAAACCTTAGTCTATCACTAGCTCACTGTTTACTGGTTGGGACCTCTCATTTATGTATAGGCCAGGTCTGCTGTTCAGGAACATAGCTAGTTTATAAAACTATATTTCCACCACCAACATCAGGTTTAAATTTGTATTCAAGGTGATAGATCATTTCTCAGTGTTTAGCTCTAACTTGCAACCATTTTCTTCTTCTCCGTCATAAATCTATGGCCCAGAAACATCATCATATATCAGACAGCAGGAGAACTGCACACACCCCCTCCACCACCGTTTATTGACTGGATAAACTCAGGTAGGACAGTGAGCTCTGTGGGCCTCAGTCATTTCCTTTCTAAAGTGGGAGTTCTAAGTTCTTATGTTCCTGGGACCATGGAACTAAGGACCATGGAACTGTTTCTCAAGGTTCATTCTATTTCCATTTTAAGACGAATGATATATATGAATTACTTATCAGTGTTCCAGTGCTCACTGAAAAGATTCATTAGAAGTTTTCTCCTCTGTAGAGATTATACATTTGCCATGTTTGTCATTTAGCAGTGTTGAAATTCTAACACTTGAACTTATTGCATTCAGTGTGTTGATTTTCAACTCCCAGAATTTTGTGATATTAGGATTATCACCACATGGAGGCCTCTGTTTTTTAATTTCTCTTTTCAAAGTGATTGTGTTTCATTTACTTTTTTCTTTAGGGGTGACAGCCTAATACGCTAAACAAATGTCTGGCCATTTAACTAAGGACTTCAGAGCCTTTTCTGCATGTGCATACGTTTATATCAATACTGATAAATGCTGCAATGTTTTTGTCTAGGCCCTTTAACTCTTTAAAAAGAAAGTTCTTGAATATAAAATAAAAGACTTTATAATTCTGCTTTATTAAAAGCCTTGCTTCCTGAAGGCAGAAATTAGTAACGGAAGTAATCAGAAAAAAGTATCTTCTTCAGTATTACTACAAATACATTAATAGTTCATTGTCCTGTTCTTCACCAGCAAAGAAAAATATACAACCTTTTAACAGTGAGGATATCTGTAACCCGCCTCTTAACTCCCCAGTTCAATTCTTACTCTACCATTCCATGTTGCTACAATCTTCTTGTTTCCCTTTTTTCAACATTTTATTATGAAAAATTTCAAAAATACAGCAAAGTTTAAACAGTTTTTCAGAAAACATCTGTACGCCCGTCTCCTTGATTCTGCCATTAATTAACATTGTACTGTACAGTACTTGCTTTATGAGGGACCTATTTTTCTATTTATTTCTTTAGTCATTAATTCATGTGGTTTTTTAATGCATTTCAAAGTAGATTGCAGATTGCTATGTGTATACTTACTCTCTTTTGGTTAATGTTTATATTTCTGCCGAAACTGACTGAACTGAAGTGTGCAGGCATGGCCACTTCTTTTGACTGACTCATGCAGGGCTTAACCCATATCACCAGCCTTATTAGTACAGTGCTGTCAGCCTGTATGAAGTGGTTTTCGCAGAGTAGACCAGTGACATTCTAGATCAGCTCTGTCCAATAAAAATATAATGTTATTTTAAATCTTAGTAGCCACATTAAAAAAGGTAAAAGAAACAGGTGAAATACCTTTTAATTTTACCCATTTAAAACATATCCAAAATGTTATCATTTCAATATGTAATTAGTATTTTAAAAATTATTATGAAACAATTTACATTCTATGTAAATAGTAATTTTCATAGAAATCCAGTACATCTCAGTTCTAATTAGTTATATTTCAGTGCTCAACAGTGACATGTCACTAGTGGCTACCACATTGGGCCCTGCACTTCTAGACCTTCAAACTTAAAAAGTACATTCTTCCTCATAAATTTCCAATGTCTGATTCTACTAACTTAGTCAAATTTCCTAAGGAATGCAAAAGAAGTAGTGGTATTCATCACAGCAAACTCTAATTATACCTTTTCATGATGAGATCATTTTTATTCTTGATTCCCTTGTCAGAAACTTCTTAGAATTTTTTACCCCCTTTAATCATTTCTCTTGATTTCTTGGCATCGATAGTACTTACAGTTGAATTCTATTCCCTATAACAATACGGAGTGTATTTTATTACTTTCCTGCCCTCCTCCCTCTAGTTTCATGCTCCATCAGTTTATCTTCTTCTATTTTTGTTAGAGCATCTCTCTAAAACACATAAGATCTTTAGCTCTCAATTATAAAAATAAATACATGCTAGTGTTAAAATATTAACCAGCACAGAATTATAAAAATGAATGAATGGTGAAATTATTCTGTATCCTGATTGTGGTGTTGATTAAAACTCAGAACTGTGTGTGTGCACACATAATACATACACACACACACACACACACACACACACACACACTTTCTCTCTCTCTCTCTCTCTCTCTCTCTCTCTCACACACACACACACACATAAATGGAAAAAAAGGAATTGATTAAGTGTTATGAATTGAAGTTTTTACTTTATTGACTAAAAGAAAGACCGTTGGCTGAATAACTAGAAAAATGTTCCTATTTGTAAAGTGTAAATTGAGTCTGCATTGATTATTTGTCAAAAGACATCTATATTCTTCCTTTCTCCACTAACAAAATGTTTATTTAATTTTGGATCATGAAGATGCTGCATCTTATTCTCTGTTTTCAGCTGTATACTTCATCCACAAAATCGATGAGGAAAAGTCAAAAGTAATGTAAAATATATCTGATTTCAGATACATCTGGATGTTTTTTATTTTTAACTTTTAGCTTGTCATTATGAGTGTTGACTCGCCCATGGAGAAGTCTTAGACTGAAGAGTCAGCAGGAGTGGCAAGAATAACTAGCTAGCATTCTAATAGTGGCAGAATTTTTCAGGAGGAGTCTCATGTTGCTAAGTATTAATTATCTTGAAGATGAACACATGTGCTTAGCCAGAAATACCGGAAATGTTACCTCACTTAGTATTGGATTAATAAATTTATGTGGATATCTGGAATACTAAGATATGCCTGCTGAGTTTCTGGTAAAAAAAAGAGAAAAACAGTTCACCTTCTCCAGTATTCTTCAGTAAAGCAAGGCCCTGTGGGCCCTATGCCCACAGGACATGGTGTCATAATGGACAACGATACATGTGGGATTGACTTGGATACCACAGTGGAACTGATGCACATTTTTAGTGAGATTATAACACTGTAAAGATTATTTTTAAGGTTGTTCTTAGATACCTGTTTTATAGTCTTCACACTTTGCAGTCACCTCATTCATGTATTTGTTTTTATTTATTAACAATTTCCCACCTCCCAAGAATCTAAGTTCCATGAGAGCAGGAACCTTGCCTCTTTTATTCACTGCTATTTTCCCAGCACCTAAAAGCATGGCTGGCAGGTAATGGCTGCTCAGTAAGTATTTGTCAATGAGTGAATGATTTTTCTATTTACAGATTCATAATATCAGTCAAGAGGGAGTATCGTATCCCCAGTCCATCTGCTCAGTATACTTTAAAGGCTGTTAAATACCGATGATGATAAAAGCCACACATTATTTTTTACTCATCGCTTGACAAAATGTTCATTTGTTTCTTTTTGCCAGTCATCCTTAAAGTAAGAAGAAAACACGGGGTACTCTTTCAAATAATACTATCTCTGGGAAGCAGGGGTTCTACTCAGATCTAGAAATAGGAGAATGATAAAAGCTAAAATGGCAGTTCGTACATTATTTTGTATCTTTGCAGAAGAGTTATATACCATTTATTTTCTTTTATGAATAGCCAGTCATAAACCAGCCAAAATAATGAAATTGTAGGACTTTACTCCAGAATAATATCCCAGCACATTAGGTCAATTACATGGTAACAGATTTTCTCAGAAGCCCCAAACTGATACTGAGAATAGTTTCATTTTAAGATTTTGTTTTCTAGAATTAAACAGAATGACTATACTTTCTCATCTCCTATTGCTTCTTTTTTTCCGTATAATTGGTTTATTTGTTAATAAATCCTATTGCTTCTTTTTAAAAGAAGGATGCATTATTAATAGACAAATGCAGAGATTGTGAGGTTTTATAAATTCTTGTTTTGATTTGTATCAAGCAACAGGCAAGAATGGACATGCCTTTCTAAAATAATACTTTTAAATGGCTGGCTGCCTAGGGTGCCGTTTTGAGTATAGGCCTTCCGACTTACCAAAGATTGGAAAAGTGGTGTTTCTTTTCATCCGTAAAATATTTATTGAGTAAAGAATGGGAAGATCAGGAGAAGTAAGCTCTGGTTACGGTCTGATGTAAAGGTCCACATTCCCAGTTCTGCTGCTAGCTCCTTTTATTAGACCACCTCGGGTGGTCTATTCTTTTTGAACCCCAATTTCCTTATTTATAAAATGAGACCAGGCTTCATAATCTTTCAAGACTCTCTCAACTCTAAAAATGCACTGATTCCAGCAGGCTCCCTGTGAAAAACCGCATTTCTTCCAAAAGAGGGTGCTGTGGTATTTCTGAGAGCTTTAGCATTTTCTTGAAAGGAACTGAACAGAGGTGGAATCTCAGCTTAATTTTGTGTTTTCAGACTCCCAACCTTTGCGAAATAGTGTCTGATTCTTTAACTTTATTTAGATGAGGTGACATAAACCAATTCTTGATGTCCATGGTACTGTTTAAAGCTTTTTAAAAATACATATCTATTTTAGAAAATCTGGCAAATAGTAAGGAAGTTTCAAAGAAAATATATACATAACCTCACCACTCAGTATTAACAGTATTTTGTTTATATACATTCTTTATAAAATAAGTGTATTGCCTTTATTATGTTTATTGCAAATATCTTCCCAGTTTGCCTTTTCAGGTTCTCTTTGATCTTTGGTATATAGACGTTTTGAGTTTTTAAGTGGCCAAATCCAATGTTTTTCTTTGCTTTTTTTTTATTTAGAAAATCTTTCCCCTTCCTAACTTCATTCTTCTTAGGAAATCAGATGAACCTTGGCCACCTTGATCCAGAAAGCCAGGTTAGGTAAACCGAATTTAGAAGTAGATTACAGCATTTGTAAAAACTCATTTATTTTTAAAATACATGTAACAGAACAATTGCATTAGTCATAAAAAACAAATTTTTAAATGTTTTACACCACTTACATCACAGACTATCTTAATCCCATTCTTTTTTCCTTTTTATTTATTTATTTATTTATTTATTTTCCACAAACCTCACAAAAATACCTTCTATATAATTTGCTACATTTTCTTAGTGTTAAAAGACCTTTCTATTTACGGGCATGTCACTGGGTGTTCTGTAGAACTGTGTGCCTTCAAGTTCCTTTCATTGAGCCTCTTGTAGGAAAAGTTGTCTTGATTCCCCCGTTTTCACTTTTAATTCTGAGAAAGACTTTCATTGGCCTTTCCTTTCCTATTCTCTGTTCTTCTTTCCATGTGTCAGAAACTGTAAAAGAAGAGTGACTGGGCTTTTTTTCTTGTGTTTTTTTTTTCTCCTCTTTGTTTGTTTTTTATTCTAATTTGCCAGTGTGGAGCTACAGTATCTTCTTCTTTGTTTTTTTATTTATTCTTTTTTTTTTTTCCTTAGCTGAATTCTTCTCATCCTCTACCCCTCCATCTTCTTTCTTCTGATTCATTCTCTGAAGTTTAACATTCCTGGCTCTACCTTAACCAGGTAGACCAGATAGATTTTTCCCAGGGGTTCTTAACCCTGACACTATTGACATTTTAGGCTAGATAATTATTTCTTGTGTTATGTTGTTCATTGCAAGATGTTTAGCATCTAAGTGGCCAGAACCCACTTAGATGCCAGTAGTACTCCCTCCCTAACTTCTCCAGTTGTGAAATTGTATCAAGACATTGCCAGATGTCGTGGGGGCAAAGTCATCCGGAATCGATAGACAAACCAACTATTCTAGTTCCAAGATGCAAATTTCTATCCCAACCCTGCTTCTTCACTACCTTTGTCTTCTCTATTCCTCAGCCTAATAAAATTCTCTTGCCAACCCGCTGGATCTATAGACTGATGTCCTTTGAAAAACATCCCTCGTATTATCCATAGCGTACATTTTGGCATGTGCTCTACCCATGTGCCATCATTTATTGAATGAACCTTACATCTCTGATTACTCCATTTCTAAAAGGAAGATACTACCTACCCATTGAATTTTAGTGAGAATTAAATAAAAGAATGAATTTTAAATGTTGACCACATCGTAATTGTCCATTTAACAGTTGATGTTATAGCAGCATCATCACCACTCTATTGTTCATCTCCTCGAAAATTTTTCCCAATTCCACCACTCTAATTTCAAGCAAAAAGTAGTCTCTTCCTCCTTGGAATTCCTATCATATTTTGTCTCTATTTTTCTCGTAGCACTTGCCACTCTCACCTTATGTCCCCTTTACTCATGTACATGTCTTTTCTTCCCCACTTGTCACTCTACTCCTTACGTTTTTCAGTGTATTTTTCACATTTGTAGTCCAACACATTCTCACATAGTACACTTCTATTAAATATTTTGAATTGAATAAATTTAGAAACCGGTGGACAATCTCAGGTAGCCTATTAGCACCAATAGACAAATAACTTGGAAGATAGTATGGTTAAGAGCTCGGGACCAAAAGTGTCTGGGTTTGGATCTACCACTGATTATCTCTGTGCGATCCACGTCCATCATGCCCTAAGCCATTTAAGAAAATGGTTTTGTGATTAGCAAATAAAATTTTAATGGAAAGAGAAAAATATCCCTTTTTATTCAAAGTATTTCATATTATAAAATTAATAAGATGTGAAAAACACTATTTTGTGCCATATAGTCAAGATGTATTCCTTTGTTTTAGTTGTGCTACCGTGTTTCCCCGAAAATAATACCTAGCCAAACCATCAGCTTTAATGCGTCTTTTGGAGCAAAAATTAATATAAGACCCTGTCTTATTTTATGATAATATAAGACTGGGTCTTACATAATATACGTCCCAGTCTTATATTAATTTTTGCTCCAAAAGACGCAATAAGAACTGATGGTGTGGCTAGGTCCTATTTTCAGGAAAACACAGTATTCCCACTTTTTTTTATTTTATTTTATTGGGAAATATTGGAGAACAATGTGTTTCTCCAGGGCCCATCAGCTCTAAGTCATTGTTCTTCAATCTTGTTGTGGAGGGCACAGCTCAGCTCCAAGTCCAGTCACCGTTTTTCAATCTTTAGTTGCAAGGGGTGAAGTCCACCATCCCATGAGGGAATTGAACCAGCAACCTTGCTGTTGAGAGCTCGCGCTCTAACCAACTGAGCCATCCCGCTGCCCCTCTGGCAGCTCAGCGGCAGCTCGTTGTCTTCAATCTAATTGTGGAGGGCGCAACTCACTGGCCCATGTGGGAATCAAACCGGCAACCCTGTTGTTCAGAGCTCACGTTCTAACCAACTGAGCCATCCAGCTGCCCCTATTCCCACTTTTTAATTAACAGCCAAAAATACGGTGTGAAATTGGAACATCATTCTTTTTGGGTATTCCAGTTTTCTTTAAAAGTGTATGCAGTGCGACAACATGGATGGACCTAGAAGGTATTATTCTAAGTGAAATAAGTGAGACTGAGAAAGACAAATACCATATGATCTCACTTATGTGTGGAATCTAAAGAACAAGATAAAGAAACAAAACAGAAACAGACCCAGAGATACAGGGAACAAACGATGGTTACTAGATGGGAGGAGTGTTGGGGGATGGGTGAGAAAGGTGACAGGATTAAGAAGTACAAATTAGTAGTCACAAGAGAGTCACGGTATGAGAAATGAAGTACAATATGGGAAATATAGTCAATAATATTGTAAAAACTATAGTGTCAGATGGGTACTAGACTTAAAAGGGGATCACTTCATAAATTATATGTCTAACCACTGCACTGTATACCTGAAATTAATTTAAAAAAAAAAAAGCTTATGAAGTATTCACAGATTTTTTTAAAGCCCATTTTGTAAAGTACGGGTAGAGTGAGCTGGACCTATAGAGACATTTTGTCTACAAAGGGACATAACAGCTAGTGGCCTACATGTGATAGTGTTTGGACACTGAAGACTTGAGAAGTGTTTGGTGGCCACTGAGAAGAGCAGACTTTGCCCCTTACCTGCGTAATTTGGCTTAGCTACTTTTCCCTAAGTTACCGTAACATTTGGATGGAGTCCACCTCTAATGGCATTTGTTAGAAATAGGCTAATACTGTGAACTTTATAACTTCACCAGTTAATTTATTGGTGAATTTCTGTATGCCTTCTTACTTGTATCAAAATACATCTCTGTTGCCTGGAGAGTAGAAGTGTCAGTTTCTGGAAACAGTTTCCAGAAACATAGAAAAGCTTTCCTAAGTGGTAGCTTTCCACATGGATACTTTTTTCCCCCATACTGGGCAGGAAATAACTAGAAATAAATTCTTCAATTTAGAAGGTCTAGCAAGTCTACTTGTCTTAATTCTCCCTGTCTCTGTCTTCACATGGCCTCTTTCTCTGTGTCTGTTGGCTTCTCCCCTGTCTTGTATAAGGTCGTTGGGTAATCACCTGGGTAATCCAGGGTGGTCTCATCTCAGATGGAGATTCTTAACTTGATTACATCTAAAAAGACCTTTTTCCCAAATAAGGTCACATTCACAGGTTCCAGGCTTAAGGACATGAATATATCTTTTTGAGGTTCACTATTCAACACCATACCCCCAGTTTCACTCCATTTTCCTCCAGGTTCCCTTAGCAACACCCTGACAAGGAGTTTCAGTGTTTGTGGTCATGGTACATTCATCATTTCACATGTCCACCCATTCTATTTATGAATAGCTCTAAAAGTTAAACATTCTTCCTTACATCAAGCCAAAAGTCTATCCTGGGATGATATTTAACAGTGGGTTCTAGGTCTGTCCTGCAAAGCTGTAGGAAATAAGAAAAACTGGTCCCATGATTCTCAGGTCAAGGGAGAATAACACAGGTACTGCTTCTCCACTGTTCTGATAGAATATTCTCGGAGGTATGAGATCCTCTCCAGCATATGTACTTCCATTACCACCCTCAAAACAAACAAACAAACAAAACCCAGATTTAATCGATAATTAATGCCATTGTGAACCAGTTGTGATAGATATGTAATGAATCCCCTCCAGGAGGGTTGGGAGTGGACAAAAGATGGAGAAACAGCAATCTCAGCCTTCTTCCTCATGCCAGCCATTCAGATAGAGGAGGGCAGCTATTTGTATTTCCCTGAGTCTGTTCTTTTCCAGAATCAATACATTTAAGTTCAGTTATTCTCCTATGGCATGAATTCCATGCCATCCATTCAGCGAATATTTATTGAGGGCCTAAAATGCGCCAGGTACTATGTTAGGTATGAGAGTGATGCCGGGATAAATATCCTAGAATCTGTGTCATCTAAGATTGTAGTCTGTGGGGAGGATATAAACAAATAAATAGGAAAACACTGTGATCAGTATTTTAATATGCTTGAGTATAGGATGCTAAAGGAGCACACAGAGGAATACCTAAACCAGTAGTGAGGAAGTGATAACTAAACCGAGAGCTGAAGATCCAGAAGAGAGGAGAGAGGCAGAAGGAGCAGCCACACTCACTTCCTCTTGTAGAGCCAGACCTCCCACAGGGAAAATCAAAAGATACCTCCAGATAGCCCCTCTTGTTGCTCGCTGGCAACTAGGGCCAGGTCTGGGGCTGCAGTGAGGAGAATGAGGCACTCATCTCAGCTGCAACATTGAACGGGATGCCAAAAAAACTCAGTAATTAAGATCACTATTTTAATGCAATATTTTTTAAAAATCACAAGGTTCCCTTTTTTGCTATTACACAGTCGAAGCTAGCAGGCACCATCACTTATTTTAAAGCTCTTGTCCTACATCACCTACAGTTTCCTTCTTGTCAGTCATTAGAGTCCTGAATTGCAGTGCTCTTTCTTGTTTCCTCTGCTTTCTGAGAAATGAAATTGTCAATGCGGTATCAATTTATCAGGTGCTCTACTTTTACCAGAATGAAACCTCCTGATGCTGGGAGAGGTGATGTTTCCCGTTACTGCTGTGTATTGTGTCGATATCTGTTTTGTAATCTGTATTAGGGATGCGTCACTGTGCATCGACCATAGCAGGATCATTAAAATAGAACTTACCTTTCTGAATCTAAAGAACAGAATAAATGAACAAACAAAGCAGAAATAGACTCATAGATACAGAGAACAAACTGATGGTTGCTAGATGGGAGGGGGTGGAGGGATGAGTGAGAAAGGTGAAGGGATTAGGAAGTACAAATTGGTGGTCACAAAATAGAGTAATATGAAATACAGTATGGGGAATGGAGTCAGTAATGTAGTAAAAGCTATGTATGGATACTAGACTTATAGGGGGGATCACTTCATAGATTACATAAGTGCCTACCCACTGCGCTGTGCACCTGAAACTAATATAAAATAATATTGAATGTCAACCATAACTATATATATATACGTATATATACGTGTATATATATACATATATATGTGTGTGTGTGTGTGTGTGTGTGTGTGTGTTTTTCACGCGATGTAAAGCACAGCATAGGGAAGGAATATAGTCACTGGTATTGTAATAGCTATATACGGTGTCAGATGGGTAGTAGACTTGGGGCTATCACTTTGTAAGGGATGTAAATATCTAATCATTATGTTTTCTGCACCTGACTAATAATAAACAATAATTTAAAAAAAGACCATACTTTTCCAAAGTCATGAGTCTCAGTGACACTTGCCTCCTTGGGTTAACTTTTCAAGTTTACTGTTCTTATTATCCATGTTCTAGAGATTGTTATTAATAGTAGGAATGAGGCCTTTACTTTGCTTTCCATCTACTTGATTTTTCATTGATAAATTATTGGGAGGCTCTACTATATTATTCTTTAGGTATCACACCAGCACCTCTATGTGGGAACTCTTTTTGATTTTATATAATCTTATTGAGACTTCAAACCACCCTGCGTCAGCTATAATGCTTACTGTCATATATCTAAAAAGGAAAGTGATATATGTCCTCTTTTCCCCTCTTACAGCAGATTTGGAGGAAATGAACACTTAAGGACCCTGAGCGAAAGGCATAATATTTCCTAGATAACTATCTGTTAACTAGCATTATAGAATAAGCAGAGTTAGAAATCATGAGGAGGGTGGGGACAGAAAATAAAGTCAAAGCAGGGCTCCTTCAAAATTAGAAAACTGTTTTTTTAAGTTCCAACTAGCGTCATCATCTGGAGACCTTCTCAATCATGGGGGCCAAATGTTTTCTTATATCAGATTAACAGCTAAACTATTGAGGACAGATTTTTATTTAGCAAACATTCATATAGTACTTACTACGGATATATGTCCAAAGTGCTATATAAAGAATAAATTATTAAATTAATCATTTAATTGTCATAACAAACAAATCCTCCTATCAGTTAGGACTTAGTACTAGTTCCCATTTTACAGATAAGGAAACTGAGGCTTGGAGAGGTTAAGTAACATTCCTAAGATCACACAGCTAGTAAGTGAGAGAGCTAGAATTTGAATTCAAGCTATCTGGCTTGAGCCTGTGCCCTAAACACTACATAACGCAGCCTCCCCAATTGATTTCTTTCTAAAGTTCCAATGGAGAAAACTGTTACAACCTATACCAGAAAATGCCCAATGAGCGTGAAACATTATTTAAAAAAAACAAACTAAGAACTTTGTCAGATGTATAGCACCTTGACCTTTATAGTTTAAATTTTCCCCAAAGCTGCCTAATTACAACGTTGTTCCCTCCCTGATATTTATTGTCTGCATTCTCATATCCATTTCCCAACTTTCAAATTACATGGTTTGTATCTCTTGTTTGTGTGTTTTTGACCACAAGCTCCTTTTCGTTGGTTGCGGTATGTTGTGGGATTGTGGGAAGTTCATTGATTGTGTCCAGGGTTAGACTAATGATGTCCTTTCATCTATTTCTCTTTTAGCTTAATTATAATTCTTGCCTGCTAATTATTTCTACCTATCCACTTTGACATCTAATCTCTTCTGTGTAGGTTTTGCTAGTATCAGAAATTCTTTTCCATGTCTCTGCACGTATCATATTTTCTGTGTTTCTTTTCTAAATGTATTAATCTTAATTGTTTTAATAGAAGCCCTGTTGTAGTTCATTTCATACAGAATAACATATCACATACATAAACTAACTAGGAACTCTGAATAAATCTGCAGAGGGCTTGAATACTTAACTGCTTTGGTAGGGCATTTTTCTTCTGTAATGAGGGGATCCCCAAGAAACAAAATCCATAAACATAAAGCTAAAGATTCTGTTTAATATCTGCCTTTCTTCTCAACATTTGGTATTTTTAAAATTTGTTTATGCTTTCCTTTTTGGTAGTTGTGATATCTCCCTGGCAACAGTACAACCTATCTCATCTATAACTCTTATAAAAAAGAGCTTAAGTTTATCTTCTTGTTAAGTCACATGCCTCTAGCCTAACCAAAGCCCTAACAAGCTGTAACATTCAGCTGTCACTAGACTGATGGTAACTTAAAGACACTAATTATTACTCTTATAAAAACCATGACCTTAAGTATGTATATTTTACAGTAGTTGTCATAGATTCTAGCTTTCCTTGTACAATAAATATTTAACAAAGACCCTTCTGTTGTTGAACTGTGTGCCATTATGTTTCTCAAAAGAACTATTTGGTTTACTGTGAGCCGTGTAAGGCTTTTAAATGTAAACACACATTATTCGTTAAGTATTGATTGACTTCCTGTCCTGTGGCAGGCACTGTGCTAGATACTATGACAGATGCAAAGATGAATAAAATGCAGTTCTTGTCAAGGAGTTTATAATCCTGTAAATACTCAATTTTTAATATGTGGAATATTTATAAGGGCCCTAAGAAATATTGAAGAAAAGAGCTTTAAAAATTCTAAAGCTCTTTTCTTCAATATTTAGACTAAAGAAACTACTAGCTAAGGAGGAATCAAAAAATATGTTATGGAGACATCTGCATTTAATTTGGGTCTTGATGATTAGGTTAGGTTTTGATCACTAGAGCTGGGGAGTGGGAAAGAATAGGAGCTGATTCTGTATCCATTCAACACTGTTCCAATAGCACCATGTAGCAGACCTTAATATGATGAGATTTGAGAAGAAAAATGATATTTAATACCCAGTTGGTTAAATCAGGTATTTTTATTCCCAGTTGAGAATAGTTGGATAACAAACCAGGAAAATTCTCATTATCGTCTTAATATTATTGGTCATCTCCAAAATAAAATTGCTTTTTTTTTAAATTCTAAAAAATAGTTATAATGGGTTGCACTTACTTACCTTAAAAGCTATATTATGACAACACAACATATTGGTATAATGTCCTCTTGGGAACATGAAAATTATTTGTGGTCTGGAATTCAGGCTTTTCCAGCTTGCGCTATAAATCTGAGTCAGTCTGTTCACTTTTGATGGTTTTCTTCCTCTTCCATCCTGTCTATCCCTAGACTAACCCACTGGTCAGGAAAGAGGAATCCCACCAAAACTAAGAGATGCTTTTTACTTCTTACAGGGACTTTCTTTACTTCTCCTTGGAGAGTCCAAATATGTATCTTACACCAAAATGAAATAAATGGGAATTTGGGCATATGAAAAACATTTCTTAAAATTCTAGTTCAAAATTATAAATTATTTTCTCTTCATTGTTCATAGTCACATACATGTAATTTAAAGACTTAAAGTAATAAGCTCTAGCCTTACAATATTAATTTAAAAAAAAAAAAATAACCAGCCCATTGAGTATTATTGGCTTTCTTTATACGCAATAAAGAGAAAACATACCCTGTAACTTTGATAAATGCATATATTTAAAAGGACATGAAGATGTTAGCCTGTAGTATGCCAGACTTTTCATTTGTTATTTCCCCCTGTAAAACAAAACAAAACAAAAAACATGATTCCTTCATGTACTGTAGATGGCAGTACTAATATGGAAAATATAAAGTCATGCAAGAGATCTGAGAATGATTAGCAGATGGAGCCTTAAATGAGTAAGGTTCAACTGAAATGTTCTTTCTTTGTTAATTTTTCTCATGCACAGGATTTTTTTTTAAACAGTCATAAACTTTCTTTTTTACTCATGCTGTTTCCCTTCAGTTTTCTTTCACCATCACCTGACCTCCCTCCTCACCCCACTTTTGTTTCAGAAATCACGTTACACAACCATTTTCTCTTTAGATGACAGTGATTGGAAACTAGCTGATTACGCACATTATGGGATCCTGTGTAAAGTTCTGTTTGAGTATTTTTTCTCAAACAGGTTGAGTGCCAGATGGCATTGCCGTGAATTTTGATGGGATGGGGAAAGCACTGTCACATATGTTTCAAAAACACCTTCATTACTAATCTCCAACTCCAGGGTTGATCAATTCTATCTTTGTATCGAGGAGAGGAGGTCATTTGGAATATGAAAAGCTCTCTCATTCCTCCTACACACTGGGAATTTTGCTGTGGGATTAATTCATAAATATTTATTAAGTACTAATTATATGCAAGGCACTGTGCTGGGTAGGCACCCCGCATTATATACACGAAAGGACATGCTACCTACCCTTAGACACCCCTTCCCAAGTATAATAATTATTAATAATTCCTTTAACAGAGGCATGTAGAAGATACAGTAAGTCATAAAACAAAAATTGATGGCTGTAGCAGATACTACAAATCAATCACAATATACTTCCAAGTCTGCTGGTCTTAAACTCCTTCACAACACAGCACTTGGAGAAGCTGCTATTGTTCAGTGAAAAATGACATGCATGAAGAAACCTATTTCCTATCCATGATATGGTGGGAGAAGCTCCTATGAGTCTACCCAGAAGTGGTATACATTCTGCCACCAATTGTGTAAAGAAGGGGAAAGAAAACACACATACACACTTGTTTGTTCATGTCTCTAGAAGGCTACCAAAGAAATGGATAATATTGTTTGCCTCTTGGAAGAGCAGCTACGTGGCTGGGGGACAGGGTGGGAGAGAGACTTTTCACTTAATACTTTTTGATTCCTTTTGGAGTTTGAACCATGTGAATTTATTATCCATCCAAAAATTAAGTAAAGCTTTACTTCCTTGGTATACTCGTATAACATTACCACATCAGAGGAGAATATATACCAGTTGTTTTTTGTGTGTGTGGGGGGTTGTGTAACCTACTAAACTCCTAAACGTATACTGAATAGGATATTGCTAAGGATCACTTAAGTATCTGTAACAGTTTTTGTTTTGGTTACAGGGAACTTCCCGCTCTTTATTTTTCACAGTTCTCAACTAGTATATCCTGATAAACATCGAATAGGGCTGTGGGTGGGAGTGGTTCCTCCCAGGGAAGCCAACTGTAGATTTTTTTGTATAGGGAAGAGCTGTGTGTTTTGTTTTTGTTTGCTTTTGTTATTTTAATGGAAATTACAGATGGGGTGTGCCAAATAACCCTGGCAGAAAACACAGTGGGAATAGAAAAAATATGGTTCAGTAAGTCCCTTTGCATTGATCAGCATTTAGAGCAACTTGGCAGATTTCCTTGGCAAGATGAATTGTTTGTGATACATCGTTGGAGGAGTCATAATAGGACATATAGAGGTATCAGCTCTCTTGAAATAAAATTTTTGTAGCTGAAATAGAAAATAAAAAAAATACGTGGAATGTGAAAAGAAATTCCGTAGAGTCAGCCATAGCGCATGTCCTTAGAAATTCTGTATATGTTTATGGATCATGTAAAGATGATGTTGAGGGTTGTAAGGAAACAGAACTTTAGATCTAATTGAAACCTGATAAATAGAACAGAATGCAAATCAACTATACACAAGGAATAGTATAAGTTATCTATTTTGTATACCTACATATTTGCTAAAGCAAAAAATGGCCAGTGAACATTAATTGGATAGTTAATGTTTATGAACGCTGGTTCTGTTAATTGGATTATTAAAAAACAGCTAACATTATGGTAGCATATAGCAGTTGACGTATCACTTCTACAGTATTTATCTCACTTGATCATGTGTTCAAGAATTTATTTGGGGGGGGTTCATATTATAATGAAAATCGTATCTTTTCTTCTGACTTCTGTCTCCCTGGGTGGTTATGGTCATGTAGATGCTTTTGATAGAAAGAAAAAAAAGTGAACTTTTCTTTACATACTTATTCTGTTAACTAAGAAGAAAATCTCCATCTATGCTGATGGTCTTTCACCCCTTTTTATTGTATAACTTTAGCTCCGCCCTTACTCAGTCCATGCCAGAGCACAGTAAAACCTGGCATGTCCGAACTAGTTCTGTCATCCCTTCCTCCTCCTTCATGACAGGTAGGAATTCCTTTCCAAAGTTCTGGATGTTTTGACTCACTCAATCTCTTCCATTTGTAAGGAATCCTGCTCTCACATATACTTCACCTGTCTTCTCTGCTCTCAAGCTTGTTTTTCCTTTTTCTTTCATTAATTCAGCAAATATTTATTGATGATCCTGAACGTCAGGCCCTATTCTTTGTGCCAGGGATACAGCTGTGCAGAAAACAGAGAAAACAGCCTGCCCCCAGGAAGCTCACGTTTTTTTGTTCCATACCTGCCGTCAGGGCTGCTGCAGTGCTTACCACCATGGGCACCTCTCGTGTCGTCTGTGTGAATGTCGCCCCAGAAGTGTGCAGTGCACAGCCAGCTCCACTCTACACCGCGCTCCTGTCTGCTCTGCTTAGTTTGGACTCTTGTCGTGCGGGGCAGCCTGCGGGGTCTCTGGTCCCGCGCCCCACATAAGAACGCAGGATATGATGAGGCCAAAAAGGAACACCCACGGAGCCATAGGTAGGGGAGTCATATCACTATGGTCTCACTGGAGGCTGGGCCCACCGGACGTGCGACCTGCCGTCAGCCTTTCCGCCAACCGACCTCCTACTCTCCTCCACTCTCCTCAACTCCTTGGCAATCCTCGGCTCTCCTCGGTAGCCGCAGCAGTTATACTAGTGGCCAATCGGCTAACCGGCCACAGCCGTCGGCCATCCACTATCCGAGCCAGCACCTTTCCACGTGAGGCCAAGAGCCTGTAAACTACTTTCTGGGGCTCTGTCCCCACACTTGTCAAAATTAGTTTCTTATAAAGTCAGTCAGTTGTCATGTCCCAACAGTTGCCAGAGTGCAACCCCCTTCCTTTCGGGAAAACGTGCTGTCATGTGGGGGACCCTGCTCGCTGCGCCATTTGTCGTGCAGGGCGGCCTGCGGGGTCTCTGCTCCCGCTCCCCACACAAGAATGCAGGATATGGTGAGGCCGAAAAGGAACACCCACAGAGCCATAGGTAGGGGAGTCATACCACTGTGGTCTCACTGGAGGCTGGGTTCACCGGACGTGCGACCCGCCGTCCGTTCCTCCGCCAACCGACCTACGACTCTCCTCGACTCTCCTCCACTCTCCTGGACTCTGCTCCTCTACTCTCTTCGGCTCTCCTCCGTAGCCACAGCAGTTATATTAGCAGCTAATTGGCTAACTGGCCACAGCTGATGGCCATCTACTACCCAAGCCAGCACCTTTCCACGTGAGGCTGAGAGCCTGTAAACTACTTTCTGGGGCTCTGTCCCCACACGTGCAATCCTCTCCCATGGGGTGGAAGAGGACTTTGTGGAGAAACCAGCCTTTGTCCTCCCTCAGACCGCTTGTGTTAAGCCACTCGAAAATTCACTTACTGCTTCTGTCTTTACCTTCGTAGTAGTTGAAGGATTTTTTTCTTTGCTTTTGAGGAGTTCTCGAATTGTTTTTCTTTGCAAAGCAAAACATGGGGTGTTTTTCCTAGTTTCTGTTTCCTCACAACGACCACAGCATCTGTTGTTATTTTTTCCCCCTGAGCAATGCAGTGGTCCTTCCGCCTTGATTTGTGGTCAGTAGATATGCAGTTTAGGTAAGAAGTCTGTGCCCTGTATTTTGAAGACAAAGTCACATTTCGTGTATTTATTAGGAAGAGAGATTTGGAAAAAGAATAGCATTGGATTCCTTTATAGCATTATCTTGCCTTGCGACTCTACTTAGTTCTAAATTCTTTATAGCTCAGGTTTTCCTTGTGATCAAAATATGGAGCTGAAAATACCTACTAATAATACTCACTAACACCCCCTGCCCCCAATCTGGAAAATCTCTTTACATTTATCTAAGAATGATTTCATGTCAAGACTCATTATTAGAATGAAATGTGTGTTTGAAGAGAATAATTCTTTGTTCATGGAGGGTTGGAAAAGTTGAGAAGTATGTTTACTTGTACATCGTTATAGTTAAAATCAGATGGAAAGGTTTAGAGATTGTGCAATTAGGGAATGTTTTCTACCCACAAATTCCCTAGCTGTGTGCTTCACACTCATTAACAATCAGCCCCAAGAATACTTGGATTCAAAGCTGCTTTGTAAACTCTTTTTCCCAAATATTTTGTTTCCTACATCTTTACTGACATGATCAGCAATATCAGATGTCAACTCCACAAACAACTTTCCTCCCTGAGATGGCCCTGTTTGTGCTTTGATCTTTCCATATTGAGCCTCTTAAAATATTATCTCTGTTGCAAATCCCCTCCTTTATAGACCAATGAGAGACCACTATATGCTAATTATATGTAAGACACGAGGGCTCCTGCTCCCCTAGGCTTGCTTCCCAAGGCTTGCTTCCCACTTGGCACTTTACTTGCTTCATCCTTTTTAGACTTCAAACATGGTTAATTCTTTCAGACCCTTTCCTCTTTCAGTTCTTGTTCCCTGTTTTTAATATAACTAAATGCCGTAACCCTGGGCAACTTAACACACATCTTCACTGCTTAATTGGAATGGCAGCCCTCAACGTTACCGGTGTTTTCTCAGGGGAAGTGGGAGCTAATATTTGTTGAGTGTTTCCTGTGGACCAAGCTGAAGGTGCCTGTGCTAGGCATTTTTATTTGCAACGTCTCGTTTAATTCTCACAAGGGTTACATAGGTAGTGGTATTGCCTTCTGAAGGATGAGGAAACTAAGGCTCAGGAAGGGTTAAGTAACTTGTCTCGTAGCTACTAAGTGGCAAAGTCACAGGATTAACATATCTCATTCCAAAATCCTCCTGTAACACTGATCTATCTTTATATTTCAACCTATTGACCTGTTAACGCCTCTTCCTTGAATTACCATTCTAGGCTCTTTGTGACATGCTTTTCAGCATCTCCATTGCTTTAATCACTAACTGATAAACCACTAGCTTGCTCTAGTCTCTCTCCTCATCTCAACTTCTCAAAAGATTGGTGTACAGTTTCTTATTCACTAACCCCTAAACGGACTGAATGTCTGGCTTAGCCCCTATCACTGCACTGAAACGGCTCTTGCTAAAGGTGTCAGTAATTTCTTAATTGCCGATTCCTATGGACGTATTTTAGTCTTTGCCTTAGTTTGTTTGGGTTGCTATAACAAAAATACCATAAACTGGGTGGCTTATAAACAACAAACATTTATTTCTCACATTCTGTAGGCTGGGAAGTCCAAGGTCATGGCACCACAGGTTTGGTATCTGGTGAAGGCTTGATTCTTCATTCATAGATGGCTGTCTTTTCACTGTAACCTCACATGGTAAAAGGGGTGAGAAAGTTCTCTGGGGCCACTTATAAGGGCACTAATCATATTGGGGGGAGGGGGTCTGCCCTTGTGACCTAATCCCCTCCTAGATGCCCCACCTCCAGATACCATCAAATACTAAAGGTTTCAACATATGAATTTTGGGGGGACATATAAACATTCAGACTCTTTCTCTGCATTTAATAATGTATTATTTTCTTCTTGAAACTATGTCTTTGAATTCTGTGAGTCTACACTCTTATCCTTCTTGTTGTACTCTCTGACCATTCCTTGTCATCTCTGACTTATTTTTGAGCCCCCCTCCTTCCGCTTCCCCCTTAAATGTTGGTATTCCCTGAAGCTCTGTCTCAGGCCCCACCTTGGTTGATTTCATCCACTTTATATGCTGTCAAGTTCTAAATCTGTATGTCTGCCCTAGACATGTACTTCAAACTAAGTATGTCCAAAACTGAAGTCAGTATTTCTCTCCCAGGCCTCTACACCACAGACGGTGCCACCGTTCTCCCAGCCATTCGGCCTAGAAACCTGGGCGTGATCATGACGCCTTCACCAGAACCTCCGTATCCTGTCGTTCACCAAGTCTTGCCAATTTTTCCTCCAAATGATTTCTCAATCAATTGTCTTCTCTCCCTCTATTCCAGAGCCTTCTCCTCAGATACTTATTAGTATCTGCTCGAATACCTACTCTACTCTCCTAACTGGTTTCTTACTCCAGATTTCTTTCTTTCAAATGTATCCTATTCCACAGGCAAAAATAAACACATAACTCTCCAACTTAAATAAATTTACAGTTCACCTGTAGATTTTCATTTCATGTTTTGACCAGGGAGATATCTGAATATATTAAAAGATTTATTTTGGTAACTGATATGTGTGTTTTGTTAAATAGTTCCCTTTTCCAAAATAGATTTTTTATCCTCTTGAAGTTTAAAATTAGATATAGGTAATATCTGCTTGTTAAGTGGAGCAAACAAAACTTTAAACACACAATGCGCATTTTATTAACATTTTTTATCTGTTTTATGTGAAGGGACAGAAACTAAAACATATTGTACACTCTATTAAAGTTGCACTCTGTGCTTAAACAACCTTATGAAGTAAGCAACTAAATTACCATTTTACAACTGAGGAAACAGAGGTGCAATTAGGTCACTTTTCAGTGATCATAGATACGAGTAACAGATCCGGAAGTCAAATAGCAATCTGACTCCAAAGTCTGTGGTCTTCCCACGATGCCACACCACTATACCTTGTAGTGTGCAGTTGTCATTTCCAAACCCACATATCTAGTCCTCCCCATACCAGGTAATTCTCTAGATTTGTTCACACCTGCAGGTGTGACATTCATTACGACGTTCATCCCAGAAATTGGGGTGAATGGGAAAATGATGTGAAGAAAGCAATGTTGTAGGAAAAGTAACCTGACAGTGGCCCAGGAGAAACCTGGTTGGAAAACCATTCAGAAGAGCTAGTGGCACCTTGAACTAAAGTGATGACAGTAGACCTAAGAAAGAAGAAATGAATGTGCTTAAGGCAAGAAGTAAAGGATCTCGGAAAGTACATGTCAGCTCTGTTTTCATGAAAACATCTTAATTCTCTAAATCTTAATATTTTGGGACATATCAAAACTGTAGATAAATGTACTACATTGTTGTGCCTTCGTAGCCGAGCAATAACAATGTGTGGTCTTTTACAGCTTACTGAGCCCTTTCATAGATATTATCTGATTTATCCTCATATATCCCTATGGAGTAAGTAGTTATATTTTTGTCCTTTTACATCTGAGGAAACTGGCCTAGAAGCTAAGTGACTTGCCCAGCGGTAACAGCTCTCTAGTAAAACACTAAATCCACATCCTGTGCTTTTTTCAGAGATGTTCTGCTTCCCTGAAAACAGTCATTTTGCAAAGCAAATGATCAAATTGGAGCCCCTTTCTTCTCAGCATTTGAATGCCAACTTGGTTAGCATAATATACTAACCAACTCAGCATTTTATGAGTTGGGTAGATCAGGCATTGAGTGGATGAAGAACAAGAACAGACTATATAATTTATGGACTGAATTGTGTACCTCCCAAAATTCGTATGTTGAAGCCCTAACCCTCAATGTGATGGTATTTGGAAACAGGCCTTTGGGAGGTGACTATGTTTAGATGAGGTCATGGGGTGGGGCCCTCATGATGGGATTAGTGTCCTTCGAAGAAGAGGAGGAGACACAGAGCCCGCTGTCATGTGAAAATACAGTGAGAAGGCAGCCATCTGCAAGCCAGGAGAGAGCTCGCACCAAAACCTGACCATGTTTTCACATTGATCTTTGACTTTCAGCCTTCAGAACTGTGAGAAATACATTTCTATTGTTTAAGCCACCCAGTGTATGGTATTTTGTTAAGGCAGCCTGAGCTAAGACAGTTCACAAAATTATTTTCTTGTGAAAACTCCCAAGTGGAATATATTCTAAAATTACATGCCTGGTCTATGTCTCACAAACAGGATTCTTGTTCCCTCTGACAGGTGACAGATACATGACACATTATTTCTTTTGCATTTCATAATTGCCTATTAGCTATATGTAAATGAAGCCATACCAGAATCATTTCAACTCAGTGGCATGTCACATTGAAACAAGTTCCCCACTCACATGAATTGTCCTGCCTTGTCCAACTGAAAAAAACAAGGGTCTTCTCTGGCCTCTGTACAAAAAGAATTAGAAAAGTTGTTAAAACAGAGTCCTTGATAAGATGATTGTACACACTGGCGTAGAGTTGGTGGTGCATGTATCATTTGACTAACACATAGTTACTAGTCAAACAATTTCCTTGACTTCTGCATGCACACATTCTTGTTTTAGCATCCTTTAAAAATATTGTGGCTACTACTTCCTGAGTAGTGGTCAACTTTCAAACCATTCTCTTTGTTTTCAAACTTGCCCAGGTGGCTTTTCTCAATTTACCTGTTTCTATTTTTGGAAAATCATTCCTTTGAAAACAAGTTATTTTCTTTGCTTGTTTATTCCTGTTCTTAGATACGTGTGTGTGTGTGTGTGTGTGTGTGTGTGTGTGTGTGTAATCACAGATATTTCCTTGGCAACTAGTTGTGTTTTGAGACAGCAAGTAATCTTAGGGACAGCTATGGTGCCATCTACCTTTTAGGGGTATCATTTTTCCTATGCTGTATTACATATAGAGGTGTTAGAGGAGAAACCAAAATTTAGTTCAAATAAACGTCCTTCAGCTAGTATATAAATCAGACTGGATCCCCTCACTTTTTGACCCTTCAACATATTAGAAGGTCTTAATTTTCTGACTATTAGATTATTCTTAGAAATGAGTATCTTCATCTATAGTATGGACATAATTTTGATGAAATTTTAAAATCCCACTGCTAGGCTAAGTATATATTTACAAAATAGGGTAAAGTGCCTTGGAAAGTGTATTTCTACATTAGATTTTTAAAATTAGGAACATTTCAAAAAATCTCTTATTTCCTTCTTCAAAAGTATTGAAAATTATGGCTGCACTATTAATGCAAGAATTTGTTAATTTGGAGACCTCACATACTTGGATTATTTTATTTTATTTTATGGTTTGTTTTTTGACACACGTCAGTGTGAAGGTATTTTATATTGAATGAACGTAAAAGCAGACTTTGACCTCCCATGCCTCTTCCTTCTTTTTTGTTACATTCCCACTTAGAGGAATCCTTAGAAAAGCATTGGTATCAAAGAGATCTGGATCAAAATGCTGGCTCTGTCACTTACTAGTGACTAGGACAACTTAGGCAAATAACTTCATGCTCAGACATTTTAAATTTAACACTCTAAAACCAAATTTTCCATCTCCTCCTTCCTGAGACCTGTTCTTTCTGTATCCTCTCTTTGGTTTGCTGGTACCACTCTCCATCCCGTTATCCAAGCCAGCAATTCCAGGCATTTCTACCTTCTTAGTCTCCACATTCACCGAGTCAACAAATCCTGCCAATATTGCCTTCTAAATCAGTCCCTCTAGTCCTGCAATGTCTAATACGGCCGCCCCTAGCCAGTGGGGCCATTGCGATCTTGATATATGGCTAATGAAATTGAGATGTGCTGCAAGTGTGAGATACACATGGAATTTCAAAGACTTAATATAAAAAACGGATGGAAACGATCCCATTAATAATTTTTGTATTAATTTCATGTTGAAATATTGTTATATGGTAGGTTAAGTAAAATATATTATTAATATTTATATCATGTGTTTCTTCTTATTTTTTCCCTATGGCTACCAAACTTAGAGTTCCATTTGTGGCTTGTGTTATGTTTCTCTTGGGCAGCATGGCTCCAGTCTGTCTTGTCCTGTCTGTCTTATTCAGACTTTTCATCTCTATTGGCTGAAGTCTGATCATCGATCTCCCTACATCCTGAACCTCAGTGAGAAGGCTCTTTCTGAAATGGACGTCTGAAAGTCACTGCGCTGCTACTGCCGCCCTTCAGAGGCTTCTCTTCACGTAGACCCAGGTCCTGTGTGCAGTGCATAGTCCTGACCTCTGGCCTGTCTCCCACCTTCTCAGCTCCTCCTCCCTCCCACCTTACACCCTACACTCCACTGAGCCTCAAATTCCCATTTTCTCCTGAACATCCCATGCTGTTTCATTCATCTGTGCCTTTGCATTTGCTGATTCCTTAATCTAGAATCATTGGACTGGGGAGTTCCATTTTAGTTTTCAAAACTTCCCGTAGGCCCCTCTCTTCTCCCTCTGTTGTAGAGGTTCTACCAACACCCTGTATTTCCTACTGGGCTCTAAGCCCCTTGAGGGCAGGACTGTGTCTTGTTCATCAGTATGTCCAGCTCTGTTTAGGAAAGTACCTGGATTACAACAGGTACATTCGTTTGGTAAACTTCTTTTTCGTTGTATTATATGAGAATCATATCACACTGATTTGTTTATATGTCTGTCACCTACTGTGGAATGAACTTTTTGAAGAAAAGTGAATCTTATATAAAAAAAATATGTATGCAAGGAGTGCCTGTCATAGAGTGAACAACAAAATAAAATTTTCTTGAGTTGAATAAATTCAGGCAGAACCTGCTCTGCGTGGATCTGCTGTGTTTTGGATTGATCTTCAGTTAAGACTCAATCATTCAGCAGGTTACTGACTTGGAAGATCTCTAGGAATCCTATTTTATCTTTGGTTTTGGGGATTATCGTGTGTGCTGTTGTTGCTGGTTTCCCCCACCCCCAGTGTTACTGAGATATAGTTGACATATAATACTGTATAAGTTTGAGGTGTACAACAGTGATTTGATATATGTACATATGGTGAAACGATTACCACACTAAGGTTAATTAACACATCCATCACCTCAAATTGTTATAATTTTTTTCTTGTGATGAAAACTTTTAAGATCTACTCTCTTAGCAACTTTTAAATATACAATACAGTATTAATTAACTATAATCACTACGCTGTACATTATACCTACAGGACTTATTTATCTTATAACTGCAAGTTTGTGCCTTTTGACCACCTTCACCACTTTGCTCCACCTTGTTGTTTTTTAACCTTTAGATGTTTTTCTTCCTTTATAAAGGTAGTATACATGTTTACTGGGGAGAAAGTCAAATAATATCAAATAATAGAAATTGATAACAGTTTAGTATATCTCTTTCAAGACTATTTTCAACCATGCATACTTAATTGTTTTGTACAGAAATGCTGTCATTAAACATTGTAAAATTTGCATTTTTCCTTGATATGTGTATTTCCAAGTGCAAAGTTTTGAAAGTGTCTTTGAACAGTCAGATTAGGGCCACATTCCATATGTGACTGTTCCTGTGCTCACCTGACTGACCTTACAATCCAGTGGTCACTCCTCACACTGTTTGCAGAGAAGAAAGAACTGTCCCCAGAGGATGGAAGGTCTGACCCTGCTGCAAATACAAAACATCTTTGGATCTTCATTGTTTTATCTTAAAAGATAGTGCAGATCGTATGTTTAAAGATATCAAAGCACCTCTGTGTTTATTTTCAAAATGAAAACCAGGAGATTCTCCCTAGAAAATAAAACCTGAAGTAAAATTGTCACTCCAGGAGGATGTACCTTGCTAATTCTGTGGCTTTAAGTACCCACAACATATTACCAAGTACTGCTTGTGCATACCTCAGTGTGAGAAATACAGTGTTAGACTTTCAAACAAAAGGACCTAGGGATTTCCCACAATTCTCCTAGGAAGAATGGTGCAGTAGATGCTACTGGAAAAATCATAGTCAAATTCAGCTGTGGAACAAGGGGCAGGATTAAGAAGGGAACACTTCGAAAAGAAAGGCGTTAGGATTGAGAGTTGTATAGTATAAGAGAATTACTGATTAAGACCGTAGGTTTGAGGTTAGAATTACCTAGGTTATAAATCTAGCTCTGCTATTTACTGGTTTATGACCTTGAGCTACTTCCTAAACCTTACTGAGCCTACTACCTCATAGGTAAAAGGGCGTTAGGAACAGGGTGGTAATTACGGTACCAAATTCATAGGGTGTCTGTGAGGATGAAGTGATGATATTTATAAAAACATTTAAAATGCTTCTGACACATCATAGTTGCTCAGTAAATTATAGCTACAGGGGAAAAACGTAGAAGATTCTTCTTTGTGGTTTGTGTGAATTTTTAATCTATATGCCTGAAAAAAGAGCCTCAAAACACCTCTTCTACCAAAAACCAACTCAGTCCACCCATGTCTCTGCCTTGATTAGAAAAGAATAGTGAATACATTTGTCTCATTTTTAATCTAATTCCTCCTCTCAGACTCTCCCTCAAATCACATCCCCATTATTGCTTCCTGTCATTTCCAGTTTCGGTGTCCCCGTTTCTGCTAAGAAAGCAGAAGTGAGGGAAATGTGAGGGTTTGGGGATTTCTAAAAACTGTTCCTAAGTCCTCATTGTTATGTTATATATAGTTATGTGAATATAATATTTGCCAGATCTTTTCTCTGGGAAATGCAAAGGAATTTCCCCATTAGAATCTTACATTTTAACTTTTTAAAAGACAGGAATCATTGTATTGAGCATACAGTATGCGACTTACACCATTATGAGAGTTCTTTACATTTAAGAAATCCTCTGGGGTATTTTTGGTTTTTTTGTTTGTGTGTGTGTGTGTTTGTTTTTTCCCTCTACATTTTGTATATGGGGACTCTTAGGCTCTTAACTTGCCTCAAGGGCACAAGGTATATTATTGAGCTTGAACTATCAGGTTTAAACATATGAGCTTGCTATTTTTGTACCTCAGAAATGGTAGAATATTGGCAACTTCTTATAGTTTGTAATACAAAGCCTCTGTGTGTGTGTGTGTGTGTGTGTGTGTGTAAAATGTATCATATACGAAGACTTTAAATGCAAAACTAATACCTGCTAGTAAGGTTAAGAAGCTCCCTATGTCCCCTGTCTAACCTCTAACCTCACTTCCCTCCATCCCCAGCCAGGTAAAATCACCCTGACTATAGTATAAATAATTTTTTGCTTTTCATAGCTTAGGTTTGAAAAACCAAGTAACAAGCTCAACACTAGGAAAGAGCAGTATTGTTACTGTTAGACGACAGCTCCCTCAAGAAGGTGAACAGAGTCTTTGTTTCATGATCTGGCTTTGGCTTCTCTGAAAGCTTAGAAGAGCTCCTTCTTGGGAAGGCAGGGTTCAAAGTCATGTCTGAGTCTTAGGAAACAGGGTTTACTGCAGTGAAGGCATTCGGCAGAGTTATAGTTTGGACCAGGAACACGTCATTCAACAGAAATATGGTCGAACAGAATAGGTTTCTCTTTACTGCCTCTGAACTCATCATGGATTTCCTACAGCTTTCAGGAGCAGGTCAAAGCAAAAATTTCTTGCATTTTCAGTAAAATGCAAGTCTTCACTGATGCAGGCAGGAGGGCACACCGTAACTTCAGCCTATGTTTAAGACAAGCAAAATACAAGCTCATGCAGGCATTTGATGCTCAGGTTAAAATGATGGTGTGATGGCAGTGACAATTGTGATTGTCCCTAGTGTGGCTATCTGTGGAGTCACTCTCCAATCTGGACTAATCACCCTCTGTTTCTGATACACAGCCATCATACTGGGATCTCTTCACCATCCTCTTGCAATTCCCGTTGCTTCTCTCCTACATTAGGTCTCCTGTTTCCTGTCTTCCTCTTTCTTGGGTTAGTCTCTTTAGTGGAAAACATTCTCCAGGAGTTACTTAAGGAAAGGTGCATAGGAAGTAAAATTTTTCCGTGTTTGAAAATGTCTTTATATTCTTATATATGATAGAGTGGCTGAAAATAGATCTCTAGGTTAGAAATAGTATTCTTCCAAAGTTTTGAAGACAGTGCTTCATATTTCCAGTGTTACCCTTGAAGTCTGAAGACGTTCTGACTCCTGATCTTTTCTGTATTATCTGCCTGTTTTCCTCTTTGGAAGCTTTTGGAATCATCTGTCTCTAGTTTTCTAAAATTTTACAATAGTGTGAGTTGGTATGGTCTATTTGCCATTCATTGAGTTGGATATGTATTGGACTGTTTTATTCTAGAAACTCATTATCTTTCTGTTTTGGGAAATGTTCTTTGGTTATTTCGTTGATGAGTCCTCTGTTTTATTCAGATGTCACATCTCTCAGACTGGTCCTCTAAATTTCTTATTTTTTATCTCTGCGCCTTTCCTGTGAGGCTTCCGTTATGTTCTCTTCCAACATGTCTGCTGATTCATTCTGGGTTGCAATCTTGTTTTAATTCCCGGGAGCTCTTCTTTACATTTTAAAAAATCTGTTCATGAATGCATTGTTATCTCATAGAATTTTAATGAGAGACCTTTGTGGGGGGTTTGCCTTCTCCATTTATAGTCTTTGTTTTTCCAGTTTTTTGTTTTGTTTATTGTTTTAGATTCTTAATGTTTCATAGGCTCTCCACAGCTGTCTGATAATTCTTCCTATCTGCTTCTGATTAAATGTGATCTAAAGGGCTGATTGGAAGCTCTGAATTGTAGGTGGGGTTTGTTGACTGGTGACTGGTGACCTCATGGTGGGGTTATCTGGGTGGGCCATTTGTTGGGGAATTCCCAGGAATTAGAATCTGTAGGATCTTTTCCTCTTTTGCTGGTCAGATTCTGCAAAGGAGAGTTTCTAGTTTCTTGGCTGCAGAGTAAACGCCTTAGTGCCAGTGTTCTAGTAAGAACCAAGTAAGGGAAAAGGTCTGGCTCTCCCTGCATTCTGCATTCAACATGCATACATTCACATAATCCCTATTTCCAGTATGGTGCTCACACATTACTTACATGTGCTGTAATTTCAGGCTAGAGATCCTCTGATTTACTACGAATGTGGTACTTCCCTCCTCCACCCAGCAGAACAATATGGATGGGGCGGGGGCACAAATCTAGGAATCAAATGCTTCTTGGACAGCTTTCAACAGCTTGAGCAGAATCCTGTCAGTTCTCTTTTGTTAAGCCACACACCTCCTTTTAGCCTCACTCCTATGCTTCCAGTTCTGGAGTCTTTCGGGAAATTGGGTTGGTTCTTACCGTGTTTCCCCGAAAATAAGACCTAGCCGGACCATCAGCTCTAATGCATCTTTTGGAGCAAAAATTAATATAAAACCCGGTCTTATTTTACTATAATATAAGACCAGGTCTTTAATATAATATAATATAATACAATATAATATAATATAATACTGGGTATAATATAATTAATATAATATAATATAATACCAGGTCTTATATTAATTTTTGCTCCAAAGGACACATTAGAGCTGATGGTCCAGCTAGGTCTTATTTTCGGGGAAACACGGTAGCTTACCCCTCTCCAAATCTGACTTTGTTGGATCTGCAAGGTAAATGCTTGTCCTTCCAAATTGGTTTTCAGCTTCCAAATTGTATTTCTATTGTCTCCCCTCTTGGCTCCAAGTTTTTGTAGGTTTGTCATTTTAGAAAGACTGTATTACAGTTTTAGTGGGATTTCAAGTGGGATTAAGATTAGATGCATGTGTTCCTTTTGCCTTTATAACCTGAAAGCTTATGTTCTAGTCTTAAATGTTGACAGATTAACACAAAAATCACCCAAGTCTGTAATAATGCCATAAGAATCTCTCTTTTTCTTTTTTTCTGCGGGAGAGAGGTGAAAATACAGTGGGGCTTGGGAGATCTAAATTAACTGATCCAGGCTGTACTGTCTAATAATAGCCAACATTTATTGAGTATTTTTCCGTGGCTTTGTATCTGCATGCATGTAAATTAATCCTCATAATAACCCAATTTGTATCTCCATTTACCAATGAAGAAACAGAGGCCCAAGTAGGAAATGTAACTTTCCCAAGGTCACAGCTCTGACATAGTGGGACCAGAATTTGAACCCAAGTGTTCTTAATGCTAAAGCTTGTGCTCTTAATTACTATTATTATGCTATTAAATAATAGATATAAATTGGAAGAGACTCTTTTATGTTTCTGTTCAGTTTCATTTACTGTGTAAGCCCTCCTACTGTATAGATGGCTTGGGACATTAACTGGAGATGTCCCAGGTATAGTTTATATACTTAGGCTTTTTATATATTTTTAACTGACAGGATTAGTCCAGAAAACAAGATTAATAGTCACAGTGTACAGTTGTGTGTGGCTCTGTACAAAAACAAGAGATATGTGGATCAGTGCCGCCCTGAAGAGGCTACACAGATTTTCAAGCTTCCAAAGCCCCACTCATCATATTCTTTTTCTTGTAGTCATTAAATAGTGTCTGATGAGCCTGAAAGTGTTTCCATGTTTTCCCAGTGTGAACAAGTACATAGACTGGATCTAGAACCCTAGGGGAATTTTTTAAATAAACTTCTGAAAGTGGGAATTAAAATGCATCCAAGTAAGTTAATTTAATCTTCCTAAAATTCATTTTCATTCTTCAGAGTATTATCCTTTCTGCTTCTCAATGATAAAAGAAACACAGATATCCTACAGAGAAACTAAAAAGACCAAAGAATGCCTGTAAGTGTTTGGAGAAAAGTCACAGTATGAGTCAGGAGCCAAATCTTCTGTCCACTGACAGCTCCAACTCTTAGCTAGCAGGGGAAATCCATGCAGGCCAACAATTTAATCGTGTTCTAGAAGGCTGGCTAATGGTGTGGGTGCTAATGGCATCAAAGAAGACATGGCACGCAGGGAACACATCCCACACTTGACAGGATGTTCCCAAAACAGGAAGGGCATTTCTCTTCCTCCATGGAATTGTTTCATTGCCTAAGGATAGCATGAAATCATTGAAATCCCCCTAAAATATCGAAGACTGACGAAAGCAGGATATAGGACATGGTGAGTTTAATGTAAACCAGTGGGATAATGACATCATAATAAAGAAATAGTATTTTGTGTATAGACTTTCCTCCAAGAGATTCAAAGAGCTGTGTAGAGTCAGTCAGTCATTCAAGTTTTCAATCTTCTTGTGCTCAAAGCCCATGGTCCCAGAGATGCGAGCAGGACTCCAGCTCAGTCTCAGCGTCCTCTCTCTAGAACTACACCACCAGGCTTATGAAGTTTCCTGTCCTTGAGTACCACCCAATGAAAGCTTCCCTCTCCCTCCTCGCCCCAGCTTCTGCTGCTTCTCTAAAACACTTCCTTTTCTCATCTTCTTTCAATTCTCTCATTTTCATCATGTGCTAATCTGTGTCTTACATAGTATATAGCTCTTGAACAGTTCCAGCAATGCAATATCTAATTTTCCTTTCAATAAAGTGATATCTGTCTCTGTCTCTTTTTCTCTGCAAGCAGCAATACTATCAAAGATAGAACTGAGGCTGAGACAGCACAGTGTGTAGCAGACAAATGAAAACATGATTCAATATCATAAAAAAAAAACATAATGAGAAGGACGAGAAGCCTCAAGCCACAACCTTGGTGGTTTTCCTGCACTCTCTTCCTTGGTGGCATTTTCAGAGGTACACAGAAAAATGTTGAATATAGCAGTCACTTAACGACCATTGCTGGGACAGGGATTCTCTTTGCAAAACTTAGCTTAAGAGAAAAATGAGAGGAACAAAGACAAAGAAGAGAACGAAACTGGATATTAGCTTACCTGGAGACAGTAGGAACATAGAAACAAGTAGAAAACTCCATGGTTCTAGTTGAAGTTATGACTTCCCTTGTTTTTTCTGCTGTAAACTTTGTGGAGAGCACAGTGCGTCAATTATCAACATTGTGTTTGTGGTCTTAGGAGTCCGAGAACACGATGTCTCCATAGAGTTTGTCACTCATTGTGTCCTGGAGCGGTTCCATTTTCTCTTTGTTTGTGGGAAATAATTTTCAAAATTAATTAATGTTCATGGAAAAAAAGGGATCCAAAGAATCCTTATTTACTTTTCTTGCTTCCTCTTGTCCACCTTTGACTTAACATCTTCATATCCTGAAATTCAGCCAGACTCAAATAGGAAACCCCCCACCATGCATCCCAATTCAAGCCCAAAGTTACCATGAGGTTGTCTTTAGGGAAGCAATAGCATCAAAACTCAACATGTATTTCTTGGTTTCAATCTCCCAAACAACTGTGTGACTGGTATTAGAAATCGGAATTTTTTGTTGTTGGAACAGTATACAAGCTATTTGGTGATTTTAAGAATTTCTCTTTTGTTTTTGATGGGATTTTAAGTCTCTCCAGTTATAAATAACTGAAAATATTCTCTTTGACATCAACATTTTGTTTAAAATGGACCAGCTTTCCTTTCGCAGCTCAGTCTAAATTACACCTCTGTGTGTGTGTAAAGAGGAGGCGAGTCAAAGACAAAACCACTTTACGTTCTCCTTGGTGTGAACACTTGCATGGTTTTATCTGAGAAAAGTGGGGCCTTCAAAAGCTTAGACCTATTGGGGTGGCCAGATGGCTCAGTTGGTTAGAGCGTGAGCTCTCAACAACAAGGTTGCCAGTTCAATTCCCGCATGGGATGGTGGGCTGCACCCTCTGCAACCAAGATTGAAAACGGCAACTGGACTTGGAGCTGAGCTGCGCCTTCCACGACTAGATTTAAGGACGATGACTTGGAGCTGATGGGCCCTGGAGAAGAACCCTGTTCCCCAATATTCCCCAATAAAATTAAAAAAAAAAAAAAGTTCTGCTCCATAGAAGGGATATTTAAAAAAAAAATGAAAAATGGAATCATGCTTTAAAAAAAGAAAGAAAAGCTTAGGCCCATCAGGAGTGTGATGCCTCGCTCCTCAAACACCCCACCCAATCACAGTGTGTGCCTGTAACAGCTACTGCCCATTTTCAGAATGACCAGTTTCTCCTTTAATCAAGTTCTCCTGCATCATATCCTTTAAAGAAAACTCCACGGCTGAGGGAGGGCAGCAATCTGAACTGGCTGTAGTTGCCGAAGAGCTGTTTACACTCACTAATTTCACACATCGAATTACCGTATAGCATCAGAAGCTGCCAGGAAATGAATGGTATTATCCATAGAGCACTGGCTCTAAGTAGCTGAATAGCATCGGGGGCCTTCTCCCAACTAGGTAAGATAAGTACAGCTTCTCTCCGTCCCCCCACTGATTCATTAAAGGACAGGGCTTGGGTAGAAGAAGGAGAGGTAGGTTGAAGAAGGAAACCTACTCCTGCACTAACATGCAGCGTCCTGAGGCCATCTTACCAAACAGACCCTGTGGGGACAGAGCCCCAGAGAGCAGTTTCCAGGCTCTCGGCCTCACATGGAGAGGTGCTGGCTCGGGTAGCAGCTGTGACTATTGGCCATTGGCTGTTACGGGTTAGCCAATTAGCCACTGATATAACTGCCACGGCTGTGTTGGTTGGTCAATCAGTCGGTTGGGTGGCAGGCAGAGAAGCGGACAGCAGGTTGCAGGTCATGTGGATCCAGCCTCCAGTGAGACTATAGTGGTATGACTCCCCTATCTATGGCTCCGTGGGTGTTCCTTTTTGGCCTCACCATATCCTGCGTTCTTATGTGTGGAGCAGGACTAGAGACCCCGCAGGCCGCCTCGCACGACAAGGCCCCTAGTTCCTGAAGTCATTAAAAAGAGGAGCCTGCCAGAGAGCACGTGACCTGAAAGCCAGGTGGTTCTGAGATCCTTTCTCCAAAGATCTTTTCATAGAGAAATGGTATGTGAGTGTTGACATTTTACGTTTTGCTGATGATGGCATGTGGGTAAATGATAACACTGTTAAGGATGGTGAAAGGGTACCTTATTCACATGTTATAAACAAAGAGATCTGAGCAAATAAAATAGGCAGTTGAAATTCCTGACTCAGGCCAGAATCCAAAACCACAGATCCTGTAGTGATACAAATATAGATTTGGAATGGCATCTTTAATAATAAATAGATAGGGAGAGTGCTATGAGATTAGTGATGTTTTGATTATGGTTCCACCTGAAACTGCCTTTTGACTGAATGTTCACATGGAGCAAGGGGCGATCATATGCACACTGGCCATCTCGCTGCAGCCAGGACGCTGAGTGCTATAAACCTGCCACTGTGCTGACTGCTGCGACTCCAGCACTCCTGCCGTCCACCCTCACCTGGTGTGGGGACAGAGCCAGGAGTGCAGTTTCCAGGCTCTCGGCCTCACGTGGAAAGGTGCTGGCTAAGGTAGTAGATGGCCGTCAGCTGTAACCAGTGACCCATTGGCCACTTATATAACTGCTGTGGCTACGCTAGCAGCAAATGGGGGGCTAGCAAGAAGATGGTGGCTGGCAGGCGCAGATTGCAGCTAGTAAGTGGGGTTGGTTGGTTGGCAGAGAAGCAGACAGCAGGTTGCAGATCGTGTGGCTCCTGCCTCCTGTGTCTCCAGCCCAGCAGCCAGCAAGACTATAGTGGTATGACTCCCCTATCTATGGCTCCGTGGATGTTCCTTTTTGGCCTCACCATGTCCTGCATTCTTATGTGGGGAGCGGGACCAGAGACCCCACATGACATCTGGGCTTTTGCACTGTCTGCGTCTGCAGTCGCCTCCCACTCCCAACTTCACACCAGCTATATTTCATCTGCCCTGAAGCCTCCTTCTCCACCCCCCAGACACCTTCCTTCTGCCAATGACTCAGCTCCTGCTGCACACAGCAAATAGAAGATATCAGGAGGAATGACCTTACATGTCAGCCTCTACACCACACACCCACGTGCACCAGCCACACAATCAAACCACCTTGCCTGTACTCAAAGCCATCTCAGTGCAAGAGGTGTTCTCGCCACCTGTTCTATAAGATTCTCTCTCTGCCTGCTTTCTCAGGGCCTTGTTCCAACAATTATCCCTTCTATGCCCATAGCATCAGCCTCTACTTTGGTCCTGGCTTTGATCAAAATATAAATATCCTCAAGTTTCTTCTATCTTTAAAAAAAAAGCGAAAAACCTGAAAACCTCCTCCCTTCACAGTGAAGCTTCTGGTAGGCTGGAGGTTTTGAAGAGACCACACCAGTCAGTATCTGAAATGGAAAGCATAATTGACTGTTATTTGGGGTAAGCAAAATAGAGCTATGCTTATAAGACAGAGTCTCTCTGGACAAAGCATAGTATAACCATATACATATAAAGTCTAGGGAACCAATTGAAATCTCGTCCTGCCACCCTTGGCACCATCAAAATGACTCCTCCAGGTTGCAGGTGGACATTTTGGTGTGTCTGATATACTTAGCCTCTGCTTCCTTCTTGAAATGCTGCTTTATAGTCTTTCCGAGAGACCACTGTCTCCTGGTTTTTCTTCTGTCTCTGGCCATTCCTCAGATTCCATTAATGGCTTTTTAAAAAAATCTCTCTATCCTTTAAATAATAGTATTCCTCAGTTTTCATTTTCAGCTTTCTTCCCTTGTAAGTCTGTATCCTATCCTATTATACCTTATCTACTCACTGATGGCTCTTGCCATTATGTGTTCCCTGATAACTCCAAATCTTTATCTCCAGCCCAAAGCCCTCTCCTAAATGGTACAATTACATAACCATCTGCCCACTGGACATCTCCCACCTGGAGACATCATGAGCTCCCCCTCTCATAGACCCTATCTTGTTCCCATCAGCTGTCCATCTGTCCAAATCTTCCTTGGTTTATCCCTTTCCTTGTTTCCCACATCCAATCAATGACTAAGTCTGGTCAGTTCTGCTTTACTCTCAGATGGCTCTCTTCGCTCCATCTTTACTGCCAATGTCTCAGTTCTCATTGTCTCTTACTTGAATTACTGCAGAAGCCCCCTATTTGGTCTCCCTCTTCTAGTCCAGCCTTTTTGCACTGCACAATTTTGATCTCTCTAAATTGGTAGTCATGTCACACACCTGTTTTAAATCCTTTGTTTTTCAACCATTGCTTCCAGGTGGTAAAAGACTCCTTATCACGGCTTACAAAGATGGCTGGGATCTGACCCGTATATTCATTTTCCAGCCTTATTTCTGGCACTGCCCATGTCATCCTCCCACACCGCTGATTGAGCCATATTTGACAGCTTGCAGTTCCTTTCATTCAGCGTAGTAATAAAGAGCCCCCACCTTCACCAGGCTGCTCCTTATCCTTGGAAACTCCCATTCCTTGTCTGGATGATTCATCTGAAAACTCAGCTCAGCTGTCTCTTCCCCTGTGGAGACTTCCCTGAGCACCCTCCCCACCCCCAGTCTGGTTTAAGTGCCCCCTCCTAACACGAGATTATGTTACAATCATTGGACTGCTAACTCCTGGAGGTTAGGAGTAGATGTGTCTTTATATCTGTATTCCCAGTTCCCCCGCCTAGTGACTGACAGAGAAGGCTCTCATTAATTTTTCATGAATAAACTGATCTTTTTGCTTTATCAGGGCCACAATTTTAAGTGCACACATGTACACACACACACACACACGCCAAAAACTTAAATCTGATCCAATCTCTAGATCCAGCTACCAATTTATAGGAAACAGAGGACTGGAGAAGATGTTACCTGACCCATAGAGTTGCTGTTAGCAACATCAAAATGTGTGAAATTCCATAAGACAAGCAGCCACATGTATTGAACTGCAATCAAGAAATTGCAATGTATGGAGCTTGTTTAGATCCTGATTTTTTTTTTAATTATGACTCAGAGAAATATAAACACTGATTGTATATTTGGTATTAAGGAATTATTGTTAATTTTTCTACATGTGATAATGGTATTATGCTTATATTTTAAAGAGTCCTTATATTTAGCAGTACATTCTGACATACTCACAGATGAAGTCATATGCTGTCTGGGACTTGTTTCAAAATAGTCTGACAGGCAGAATTGGGAGGGGATGTAGGTAAAATTGGATCACCATGAGCTGATACTGAAGCTGAGTGACGGGTACATCATGCTCTTCTGCCTACTTTTGTTTATATTTTAAAATTTCTACAATAAAATTTTTTAAATTAAAGTTTATTGGGGTGACTATTGTTAGTAAAATTACATAGATTTCAGGTGTACAATTCTGTATTACATCATCTATGTATCACATTATGTGTTCACCACCCAGAGTCAGTTCTCTCTCCATCACCATATATTTGATTCCCTTTACCCTCATCTACCACCCTCCACCCCCCTTACCCTCTGGTAACCACTGAACTATTGTCTGTGTCTATGAGTTTTTGTTTCTTCATTTGTTTGTCTTGTTCTTTTGTTGTTTTCAGTTTGATATCCCACGTATCAGTGAAATCATATGGTTCTCGACTTTTTCTGTCTGACTTATTTCACTTAGCATAATAACCTCAAGATCCATCCATGTTGTCACAAATGACACTATTTCATCTTTTCTTATGGCAGAATAGTATTCCATTGTGTATATATATACCACAACTTCTTTATCCAATCATCTATCTAAGGACACTTTGGTTGTTTCCATGTCTTGGCCACTGTAAATAAAGCTGCAATGAACATTGGAGCACATATATCTTTACGGATAAATATAAAACTATCATTGTGTTAAAATATACATAACAAAATTTATCACTTTCACCATTTTTAAGTGTACAGTTCAATAGCATGAAGTAGACTCACATTGTTGTGCAACCATCGCAACCATCCATCTCCAGAACTTTTTCATCTTCCCAAATGAAACTCTGTACCTGTTAAACAATAACTCCCCACTTCCCCCGCCCCTGGGCAACCACATTCTATTTTCTCTCTCTATGAATTTGACTATTCTGGATACCTCATATAAATGGAATCATACAGTATTTATCCTTGTGTGTCTAGCTTATTTCACTTAACATAATGTCTTCAAGGTTCATCCATGTTGTAGCATGTATCAAAACTATTCCTTTTTAAGGCTGAATAATATTCCATTGTATGCATAGACAACGTTTTGTTTATATATTCATTTGTTGATGGACATTTGGGTTGTTTCCATAACTTTATTTCCTGAAGGTACCCTATAATGAGTATTCGTATATATGAGGTATATTGATTATAGCTATCTTGCTGAAGAACTGGCATAGAATTTCTGAGGTCTGTAGGCATCGGATCCTAAGGCTTTAGAGTTTTTGAAGATCTATAGTCCACACAAGCCAGGAAGTGCCAGAGACGGCAGAGGTGGGGGTACAAAGTTAAGAATAGGGAAAGGAAGTTACACTTGCTGTTTAGGATTACTCAGAAAAGCTCTTGCTCTCATTGACCTCTCCCACCTTCCAGGCAGCTTTTCTGCTTCCTGAGCATCCCTACGCAGTTATGTCGAACACATGCAGCCCTGCCAAGCCTATTTTTACCCTAAGCTCAGGAAGTACCTTTCAGTAGTTTTGTGTCTCTTGCAAGTAAAAAAAAGAAAAGCTTCTTAATCTGTTCCTACAGGAAATAAACTGAATTAGAATGGAAGCCAAACCAGAGAATGTTTGAACCAAACATTAAGTTGAATTTGTCCTTACTCTTCTAATTTTTGGAGAATTATCCTTTAGATATCTAAGGAGCAACGTGGGGGATGAGGCAGGTAGGAGCTGGGGGAGTGGTTGAGATCTGACCCCAGGTTAACCTTGAGGTACTGGGTACCTGCACTTCTGGAACCATTTGGAATTTTCGGTATTCTCTAGAATGAGCAGTACTGTTTATTTGCTCTACTGTGTGACCCAGATTCCAGACCCCTCAGGCAAGTCCAAAACTGTCCCCACCATCTCTGGTGCTCCAGGTTGAGAACAGCCCTAAGTGGATCTCAACTTCTCTGGTCAGGACGGCCCTGAACTCCAGGAAACTCGTCCACATCTCTCTCATTAAAACTGAAAGCAGCAAAGGAACAAGACAGACAGACAAACAAAAACTCACAGACACAGACAACAGTTTAGTGGTTACCAGAGGGTAAGGGGGGAGGGTTTTAGCAGAGGGTAAAGGGAGTCAAATATATGGTGATTGAAGGAGAAATGACTCTGGGTGGTGAACACACAATGCAATATATAGATGATGTATTACAGAATTGTACATCTGAAATCTACATACTTTTAGTAACCAATGTCACCCCAATAAATTTAACAGATAGATAAACCTAATCCCTGTTTATAGTCTCAAAGGGAAGATTGTCTTTTGGTGGGATATTGACCATCCTCTACACACTGGGTATTTGTCACAGACCCCTTTATGCTATGAAGGCCATTTGTATTTGAGGTTTTTTAGGTTTTGTGGGGGGTTTTAGCTTTCTATTTACTTTTTATTTTGAGATACTTATAGATGTAGGAAATAGTACTATGCAGATGTAAGAAATAATACAGAGTGATCCCATGTATCTTTTATCCAATTCCCCCCAATAGTAACATATTGCCAAACTGATATTTTAATATCACAACCAGGATATTGATATTGATGCAGAGAGCATTTTTATCACCACAAGAATCGCTCATGTTGCCCTCTTTTAGACACACCTTCTTTGCTCCTGACCCCACCCCCACCTTAGTCCCTGGCCACCACTAGTCCTTCTCAGTCTTTATAATTTTCTCATTTCAGGAATGTTATATAAATGGAATCATACAGTATGTAACCTTTGGTGTTTGGCTTTTTTCAATCAATATCATTCTGTGGAGATCAAGCCAGATTGTTAGGCTATCAATAGTTTGTTCCTTTTTAATTGCTTATTAGTATTTCATGATGTGGATGTACACAGTTTAACAGTTTGCCTGTTGAAAGACATCTGGATTGTTTCCAGTGTTTTGACTATTACAAATAAACCTAAGTAGGTAAATATTTGTGTACAGGTTTTTATGTGAACATAAATCTTCATTTCTCTGGGATAAATGCCCGAAAGTGCAGTAACTCTGTTGTGTGGTAGTTGCATGCTTATGTAGTTTTATAAGAAACACCAAACTTTTCCAGAGTGGCTGTACCATTTTAAATTCCCACCAGCAATGTATGAGTGATTCAGTTTTTCTACATCCTCACCAGCATTTGGTGTCATCACTTTTTTTTTTTTATTTTAGCCATTCTGATAGGTTTGTAGTGATACCTCTTTAGGTTATAATTTGTATTTCCCTGATGGCTAATAATGTTAGACATCTTTTCATGTGCTTGTTATCTGGATATCTTCTTCAATGAAAGTTCTTTGTTCATGTTCTAATTGGATTGCTTGCTTTTTTTAACTGTTGAGTTTTGAGAGTTCTTTATATGTTCTAGATATTAGTTCTTTGTTGAATATGTGGTTTGTAGATATTTCCCCCCACTCTGTAACTTTGTTTTCATCCTTTTAACAGGGCCTTCCACGGAGCAAACATTTTTAATTTTGATGAAATCCGGTTTATCAATTTTCCTTGTATGGATTATGTTTTAGGTGTCAAGTCTATGAACTCTGCCTGGTTCTACCACATGAAAATTTCTCTCCTAGGTTTTTTTCTAAAACTTTATAGTTCACGTTTTACATTTAAGTCCTTGATCCATTTTGATTTGATTTTTTTTTTTCTATAAGGTGTGAGATTTAGGTAGAGGTTCATTTTTTACTTATGGATGTCCAATTGCTCCAGTACCACTTGTTGAAAAGGGTATCTTTTCCTTGACATTTTTGTGTGGGTCTATTTCTGGGTCATCTTTTCTGTGCTGTTGATTTATGTGTCTATCCCTTCACCGGTATCACACACTTTAGTTTACTGTAAGTGTATGATAAGGCTTAAAATGAGGTAAACTGATTTTTCCCACTTTATTTTTTCTCAGAATTGTTTTATCTATTCTCATTAGTTTGTTTTTCCATATATGTTGCAGATAATCTTATCCATATCAACAAAAATAATCTTGCTGGGATTTTAACAGGAATGCATTAAACCTTAACATCAATTTGGGGAGAATTGATACCTATATACTATATGCTGTCTTGAGAGTCTTCCAATTTATGAACATGGATGGTGGTGTTGAGTACTTCTGTATACTTACTGATTTTCTGTCTAGTTCATCTCTCAATTATTGATAGAATAGTGCTGAAGTCTCATCACCTCTTTCGCAGCTCTGTTGTTTGGTGCACACACATTTAGGTTCGCTGTATCTTCTGGGTAGAGTGACCCTTTTATCATTATGTATCATCCCTCTGTTTCTTTGCTCTAAAGTCACTTCATTTAATATTAATGTAGTTTTCCTTTGATGAGTGTTTGCATGATACAATTTTTTGCATCCTTTTACTTTCCACCAGCCTATATTGTTATATTTGGAGTGAGTTTTTTAAGACAGCCTACAAATAGGTCATGTTTTTTAATCCACTCTGCCAAACTCTTATCTTTTAATTAATGTAGTAAAACCCTTTATATTTCATGTTATTATTGATGTGTTAGGACTTATGCCTGCCACTTTATTTTTTGTGTTCTGTCATCTCTGTTTTTTGTTTCTCTGTTCTATATTTCCTGCCTTCCTGTGGGCTATTTGAACTTTTTTTAGAATTCCATTTTTATGTCTATACAGTGTTTTGGTTTTTAATCATAGTGTTTTTAAGTGTATCTCTTTGTATAGCATTTTCAATTGTTGCCTTAGGTAATACTCGTATATATATATCCATCACAGTCTGTTTTAAGTCTCGCTAGACTGCCTCTTTCCTGGTTCTTTGGGTAGAGAAAACAGGCCTTTGTTGGGTTTTGTTGTTGTTGCTGTTGTTGTTTTGTCTGCTTGCATTGGCGTTTCCAGGTTGCTTGCTTCTTCAGCTTCAAGTCTAGGATATATGAGACACAAAGAAAATCCAAGGTACTTACCAACATGTTATTCCTCGTATCCCAAGGTCCCTAGCCAATCTGCTGTTTCCTCTCTACCTTTCAAAGTCTTATGTTTATTTTATATATAATGTCTAAGATTTTTAGTTGTACTTAGTAGGAGAAATAGGGAAAAGTACATCTACGTCTTCCCAGAGTGGAAATTTCTCCCAGTTTTATTTATTTATTTTTATCTATTTATTTATTTTATTAGTTTCAGGTATACGAAACAATGTAATAGTTAGACATTTACACGCCTCACAAAGTGATAACCCCCGCCCCCAATCTACTACCCCTCTGACATCATATATAGCTGTTACAGTTCCATTGACTCTATTCCCTATGCTGTACTGCACATCCTGTGATCCTAGTTTTATTTTTTGATCTAACATAGAATTCATTTTCTTTTTCCTTACTATTCTGAGCATACCTCTGACTCTGACGCAGCCCACTGGATCCAGCCTTGGAATTTACTCCAGAGGCAGTGGGCTCATAGCTAGACTGTCACAGAGTTTTTGGCTAGTGCCTTTAATCTATACTTTCATCTTACTTTCCTGGGCGTTTCATTTATTCTCCTTTGTTTACATCATTTTCGCAGCTGCGGCTAGTGGATACCTCTCACCACAAGATGGTGCCCCAGAGTAGTTCAAGCTAAGCCTTTTCTGCTCTTGCTCAGGCCTCTGTCTCTAACTTAATATTAGGAAACTCAAGGCCATTTATCTAAAACTGGGTATAGACGGGAAGACCCAGTTGTATATGTGTTTTTTAAGCCATATCTTCCCAGTTGCATGGAAACTTAAGCAGTCAGTATCCAAAATTGGTATTATTTGAAATTTTTTGTGTGTTTTTACAATAACTTTGTGGGAATTCATATGGAAATTTTAAAAAGCAATTGTCATTCCTCTTAATGAATCTAGTTGCTATTTTATATCAGGGATCATTGAAAGTAATCTACAATCTCAGGATAGCTTAAGAAAGGAATGTTGTAAGTGCACTCTGAAAGAGATACTCGCCCAGTGTCTTGAGGTGTTTGAATCCATGAACTAAACTTTCTTAGTGTAGATGTTTGCTTTTGGTTTCTAGCCTAACTTTTAAAATAATAGCTTATAAGTTTATATAAAAATGAATAGAATACAAAGACTGGTAAATACATGTTAACAATCTTTGGGTAGTGAGGTACGAGTGCTTTCTTCTTTTATCTTCCTTCTAGTCTGTAATTTTCAAGTTTTCAAAACTGAGCTACTTTTCTAATGCATAAAAATGGATGTGTGCGTCTTATTAAACGAATCAGAAAATGTTTATTAACCATCCAATATATGTAGAGGCAGCGTATATATTTCCCTAGGCTTGATAGTTAGGTAAGAAAATCATTAGGTCCACTCTCACCGAAGGCCGGGACTGTATCTTTTAAAACTGTGTAGGCTGTGATACCTACCATGTGCCTTATACAGAGAGAGGCCTGGGACATAACTGTTGAATGAACACAGAAGCCATTATTCCTAGCTTTGAAGGAAAGAATTATATTTTACTGGTTATAAAATTTGGAGTTTAGAGTCCTCACACTGGCCTTGGTATACTTCTCTGCTTGAGTATGAGATCACATTCAGTGGGCAAGTTGTGTCTGTTCTGTCTCTTAATTCTAGAATTAATAATTGGGCATAATAAAACCAACTACTATTTCCTAAAATAATAAGAACACAGTGGACCAAAAAACCAATATCAATCCAAAGCATTAAACAGTAATTTAAAAATTCAGCCCTTGCTAATTCAGTGTTAAGTTGTCAGAGAGTCTACATGTGTATTAGACATAACATGTGCTAAAGCAGTGTTTGACACAACTGACCAAATACGTGAATGAAATCTTGTTGATTAATTTAAATAGTATCCTGAAAATCTGCATGGGAAGAAATTATAAGGGGAAGCCAGACTAAAATCAGTGCTTTTTCCAACCAAGACTCAAGAAAATCAAGGATTTCTTCAGTGACTTTCAACTTGTGATTTTTGTAGGCCCAGCAATTCTTATAAATTAAAGAACTTTTATATTTCTGATACACTATTATATAACATAAATTATAATTTTTCAGTAGCTTTTATTTCTTAGCTTAACAGGTTGTACATGAAATTAGTCTATGGACTTTTCCTTCTGAAAGTTTGACTATAGGCAAGCTCACCAAAGTACTAGATTTACTAAAAATCCCAGTCCAGACTTTTGAGAGGAGTTCATGTGCACACAAGACATGTGGGAAAGGAAGCAAATGGAGGTAAAGTCATTTGACTGGAAAATAGGCTAGATGATGGATGGAAATTGACAGACCTTTGGGAGGAAAAGGTATTCCAATGAAAGGTGACAGCCTCAGCAGAATCAGGACATGGAAAAGTTGGCTGAAAAGTCACTATCTAGTTCAGGCACTTACCATCTTTTAAAATAGGAAGTAGAACCCTTTATTCAGATGAAAACTTATGCAGAATACTAATATATAAATTTGCAAAAGCTGAGCTGTTTTGGATAAAACAGGCTTGGGAGTGTATAGGAAACAAACCCCATCCTTCCTTGGCCTTCTTATTTCTATCCCAACGGGCTCGAGGGAACACAGTTTAAAAACAACTCATCTAGTCTGCTTATTAGAAAACTCCCCTGGATCCAATGGAGTCTGACCATTGGGCAGGTGTTGGACAGTAATTTGTAAAAAGGAAGCATTTCCTCAGGCTTGCGAAGATGGAAATTATTTTAAGGAATGTTTTCTCACCCCTTACCAGAGAAGAGTGTTTCACCACTGGGATTACAAGCTGGAAGAATCACTCCACTGACTTTCTTCTTTCCTTGACCCTCTTTGGGGCTGGCTTTGTGTTTTTTAGCTCTTGCACGTGGTCTCTCAACTAGCCAAGCAGAATCTGCGAGTGCTGGTCCTGGGCCGGAAGCACATGCTGACGTCGCGGCATGCCCGGTGGAGAAAGGATGAGATGGAAGAGGTGCAAAAGCAAGCCAGCTGTTTCTTTGCTGACAATATGTAAGTACGGAAGGTACTAAGTGAATGACACTAGGCTCCCGTCACCTGCTTGTTAGTTAACCTATTTTCACCATTTTTAAAGTGCACATATGTATACTCAGCCTCATTCCAAAAAAACAATTTTGAGGCAGCTTACAAAAATAGTTTCTAAAGCAGAATAAATTTAAACAGATGAGATTAAGAAATCAGGATAAAGAAGGAATGGAAGGAAGATAAAGTCAAAAGTGAGGTTAGTACACAGAATGCGTGCCATAAGGTCCTAAATAGATCATGTAACAAATATTTTACAAATATGATCACCTTCTGTGTTCTTGGAAAAACAGCAGTGAACAAGACCTAGCCCCTGACCTCTTGTGACTTACAGTAAACAGGTAAACAAGTAAACAGGTCACATAATTCCAGGCACTGATCAATGCTATGAAGACAATAAAGCAGAGTAAGTAGATAGAAAGGGATTAGGTGGGGTAGGTGGGCCAGAGGGTACTAGATGGGGCGGTCAGGAAAGGCCTTTGGGCGAGGGCAAGTCTGAAGGGAAGAAGTGCCGTCATTTGAGAAAGGGGGAGGGAAGAACATACTAGGTAAAGGGAACATCCAGTGTTCAAAAAGCCCTGAGGCAGGAATGAGCTTGGAATGTTTGAGGAAAGCAAGGAGTGTAGACAGGCTGTAGTAGCAAGAGGGAAAGTCGTAGGTTCTGAGGTCAGAGAGAAGGGAGGGACCACATTCCAGAGGACCTGGGGGCTCTGGGAGGCATGTGAGGGGTCTAGATGCTGCTATGAGCTACAGCATCCCTGGAAGCCAAAGAAACATAGAAACCACGGTTGGCGAGAAAATGCGGAGTCCATAAAGTAAGCAGAAAGCAGCTGATCGGGAGGGGCACAGATCCTCAACAGCACTGGTGAACTTGAACATGTGTTTTGTTTTTCATACTGTCGGCTGACAAACGTTTATTTCTGACTTTGCACGGATAATGAGGGTCCCTCAGTCCCAAGTCTAGGTTTCATTAGGTTGAATGTGATAATGTGAAGATTGGTCAGTATTTCCCAAATAATTTATTCTTAAAAAGGTAAAATGGCTCTCGATGCATGAAGCAGGCAACTAACCCCTCATTGAGATCCCACCTTTTTGGGATTTCTCATGGGAGGGGGTGCTTCTGCCTCTGCAAGAGTACAAGACAATAACGTTCTTCATGCAGTCACATTAGGCAACACTGGCAGACATTAGAGTGAGTGCAGGGTTGGGAATTAAGGTCACGGCCCTGCCACTTTCTGTCCGGAAGGTGTTTCCCTTCTCTGTCTTCTTTTTTTCATATGTAAACCTCATGGGGATGTTGTGAAGATTAAATGTAAAACTCTTGGCACAGCATCAAGTATGTGGAAAGCATGTATGTTAATTGCTATCATCATTATTTTTTTGTTTGGTGGACGAATTAGATAAATGCAGTGTTATGACCAAGAAGCCTGTTGGAAATTGGTCTCATGCTTGATTTGGGGCCTGTATTTATTGGACCCACTGAAGTTCCAAACCCAATTGTAAAGATTGATTCATTGGCTTTCTGTGGCTTTGGATTTGAATATTAAATTTTTAGTATTAACTCTATTTTCCACTAATGTGCCAAAGAATCCTTTTCATATGTAGTCTGGTGAATCCCCATGTAATTGTCACCCAGCTCCAAAAATTACTATCATTTGCTAATCTTGTTCCATATAACCCCTCCGTGTTTTCTTCTATTTTATTTTCCTCTCTCTTTTTCCTGGAGATATTTAAGGCAGATTCAGGTCATTTTACCATTTCACTTAAAATACTTCAGTGTAAGGTAAACATTAAATGGTTCTACTTTGGGTCGTTTGGATCCATAAGGCATATCACATGTTGTAGTTAAAATCTTCTGAGCCAAGGTAGCTACTGCTGTTTTGACAGCACATGTGCTAAAGCAGTTAAGAGCTGGTGTTGACGGTCCTTTGGAGACTGAGTCACTGGCTCATCTCAAAGCAGGAGATGTCTTTGGGTGCCGATCTGGGTGACCACCTAGAAGCTGCTCTGAGAGACCAGTTTCAGCTTTGAGGGCAGCCTTTTATCTTTAATTTTTGGTGGCTTGCAAGGAAGTGTCATCCTGCCCTATCAGTGTTATGAATGTTTCTTGAATTTGAGTGAGGAATGGGGGGAAAGGTGTGTTCTGTTGTGGATAAGGTAAATAGGAAAAATGCTCTGGGAACACAGAGAACCAACTTTTGAGCGTGAAGCGAGAGTTACTGTTGGAATCCTTCTTCCTAGTGGGAGAGCCCAGTTGAGCTATGAGGAGTCCCAAGCATTAGCATTCCCTTCCCCTTAGCTTTCCGTCTGTGTTCTAGATAGTGTTTCCTGCCAGCCAAAGTGGTTCATAGGTATCACTGCCATCATGTCAGTTAAGAATGCAGAGCCCCTGTAAGGAAAGTAGAATAAGCAGTAAAAAGCATGGTGAAGAGTGCTGTCCTCTGCCTCCTTGGGGGTGTGCTTGATTGTGTCCTTTCTTATGCCTGGCTCAGCTCAGAGGATGATCCGTTCCTTCTGTATGCCACACTGCACTCAGGGAATCACTGCAAGTTTATCACAAAAGATCTGATGCGGGACCACAAGGCCTGTCTAGCTGATGCCAAGACCCAACGCCTATTCTTTAAGTGGCAGCAGGGACATCAGCTGGCCATTATCAATAAGCTTCCAGGATCAAAACTAACCTTTCAGGTATGTTATCTGTTCTCTACATAATGTCAGCAGAGTCAAGTATATAGTAAGAACGTGGCATAATCAAAGAATGTTGCAAATAGGTGAAGGGTCTAAGTGCTTTATTTTTCTGTTTTAGTTTGGTATTTGGAATTAGCCAGTTCCTAGAAACAGAAAGACTGCCAGAGAAAAAGTTTTAATAAGCCAATCCCACATTAATTAGTATATTGAAATCACCTGGGATGTCAGCAGTTGTGACTTCAATTATGTTATTAATTACAAACTCTTCATACATGCTTTTTCTTTTCCCATTTATTTGTAATAGCTCAAAATTCCTCATCCTTTAAGGTTCATCACACCTCTACTTCTGCTAAGTAACTCCATTTTCCTGTTTAATCCACTTCTATGGCATGGTCTCAGTTGAGTTCTCCTTTGATTTTAGTTTAGATACCTGTAAGTGAAAGTACAAGGATGTCTCATTGTGAAAGCAAAGGGGAAAATCCAAAGGCAAGTTACTACAGAAAAAGACACTAGCCAGTGGTATGGTCCAATGGTCAAAAAATATACAAAATAACAAATTTATAGGAAATATAGTATCAAATGATACCACAGAGCTGCAGTCAGCAAAATCAAGACTGTAGGAAATAGTATAGGACAACTGAGACGATTTCCTAAACAAGAGTGTAAGAATAATAGAGAGAGAAAGGAAAGCTCTAGATTAAAAGAGAATTAAGAGATAATTCAACAAGCACAATGTAATAATTACCTTCTTTCAATTCCTACTCAAACAAATAAACTGTAAAATAAATGTACACACATATAATAATTGGAAATGTAAACAAATTTGATGTTAAGGGATTATTAATTGTTAAGTCTAATAATGGTGTTAATCTTATATTTACAAAATAAGTCCTTATCTTTTAGAGATACATACTGAATTACAGACAAAATGATATAATATCTGTCTTTGGGTGGGGGAGGGGAAAGGAAGTGGGTGGCGTATGGATGAAATAAAATTAACCCTGAGTTGATAATAGTTGAAGCTAGGTGATGGGTACATGGGAATTCATTCTCTATTTTTGTATATTTGAATTTTTCTCTGTCACATACAAAACTGATAAAGGCAACAAAAGGAATATTGTATCATGTATGCACACATGCGTGTACGTGTGTGTGTGTGTGTGTGTGTGTGTGTGTGTGCACCTGTAGAGGGTCCTCAACCTTAAAAATGAGCCCTCCTGGAAAAGGAACTCCTAAAGACTAGGGTTCATCTTTACAGAGCTAGCTGTTCTTTGAAAACCCATTGTTAAGTAAGACAGAGAATACGTCTCTGAAGCAAACTGAGAAGTTTTCAGAAAAGAAAGGGAAATGGCCAGATATCCTTTTAGTGTTGTTCTCAATGTTTGGTTCCCTTTTTAACAGCACATTCTCAGCTATGACACAGTGGTACAAACAACTGGAGACTCGTGGCACATACCATATGATGAAGACCTGGTGGAAAGATATTCCTACGAAGTGCCAACCAAATGGCTTTGCCTGCAGAGAAAGACATAAAGACTCGTACCCCCCTGCGCAGTTTGTGTTTGGGTGCCCTCCTGGTTGCCATCAGAACTCTGACACTGACCCTTGTTTAGACCATTGCTTCTGTCCTATTTGTCCTGTTTGGTCCAGTTGGTTTGTATGTCAACAAATTGAATTTTTAATTAAATGAGTTATATCTTTTCATAACCAGTTGCATTTTTCCCCCCTAACATTTGTTTTTCGGAGGCTTAGGCAG